>NW_028277491.1:0-600000 GCF_059751315.1 Micrasema longulum | reverse complement strand
ATCCGTGAGTCCGCAACACTTGCCACGGGACCACAACCCGATTCCTTATATTAAAATGTTCTAACATGTATTAATAATATATTTATAAAATAGTTAATGTCTGTTGGCATTCCTACAAAATGTAAATAAAAATAATATAAAGAAGGAAGCTATCCTTTTTTACAAAACGCCATGAAAATGAGAAAAAAGAACTACTGAAAGATAAAGATTTGAGTAGGTAGGAAAGAAAGTAAAACAATGGTTATAGTTGATTTTGAATGATTGGACGGAGGACGACATTTTTTTATGAACTAAAAAATACTGGGTACTGGGGAAAAAAACGAATCGGTTGATGTCAGATGTACACAAGCTAGTGCAGATCGGAAGAGTTTTTGATTTTTTATTTTTGAATTATGTTATTTATAGCTTGAAAAGGATTACGTATTTTTATTGCTTTTGTAAAAACTCTTCATGTGTAAAAAAAATTAAGTCGAGGAATTGCAATACAAACAGTTGATATTTTTCCAATACGACGTATTTACAAAAAATAAATGAAAATCCCGCATTTTGGAGTACGGTATAATCGGCTGGGGTGGTGCGAGTGACACAGTTCTAAATAGTGTATTTGTTGCACAAAAATCCATAGTTAAAATAATATTCAGAGTTCCGATACAGACATCTACTGAAGAAATATTCCATAAATCACAACTTATGACACCAAAACAATTATACGCTAAAACAATACTTACTTATAGATTTAAAAACTACTCTTACTCTAATGAAAGACATAACCTCCACAATACATCACATACAAATAATATAATCACTAGATCCTCAACGCATAGACAACTTAAGCAAATACAAACTAAAACCACTTTCGGACAAGGGGATTTTGAGTATTATTCAATTAAAATCTATAACCTACTTCCACTATCTATTAAAACAATTAGTAACGAGAAAATGTTTAAAAAGGCTATAAAAAAATGGATAGTGGAGCTAGGTAGAAGTAAAATGGATTGTCTCATTCGCTCATACCAATATTGAATCAACTGCTCCACAAGTGTATAGCTTATGTTCGGTTTTTGTTATTTTCATTGTGTGTTTTGTAATATAAGTAATATAGATGTACATAAAATACCTTGTTTTTAAAACAGTCTAAATATTTGTTATTATCTTCGTTTTTTTAAGTTAGTCTTCTTTGCTTATTCTCAAATGTAATTTAAAAAAAGTATATTGTTAAGTGTCCTCGGCACGGGAAACCCCAGTGAGGTCACATTATTTTTATTATTAATTATAGTTTGTAAGCAAAAAAATATTAATAAATAAATAAAAGAACCACGAAAGCATAAAAAAAAGATTCTTGCTCTTACTGTTATAATATTAAGGTTTGTAAAAAAGTAGTTGTTTTATACAACCAAACAGGCGACAGCTCTACGCAAAACTGGTCTCCAGAAGTAATTTTTTGGAATGGATTACCTACTACTTCAAAATTGCCCGAACAGAGAAAGTGATTATTTAGATCAAATACATTTCCATATTCATTTATTTATTTTACAGAAACACACAGTAAACAATTATTAAATTACGTATTAAAGATAAGGTTTAAAGATAGACCGGCGAAGTTTCCGAATAAAACTCATATATATTAAGTTATGGTACTTTTTTTAATGTGTGCGTGCGTATATATATATGTGTGTGTAAAATGGTGTATTTGTGTGTATTTTTATGATAGTAAGTTTAGAGGTGTGTTTGTGTGTATCTGTGAGAGATTTATTCATCATTTTACACTTGGACAAATTTGTACTGTCAGAGAGCAAAGGTCGATTGGTTTCCGTTGAATATCCTGGTAGGAAGGTGAAAAATCCAATAAACAAAGAAGAAGAAGAAGAAGATTGGTTCCCGTTGATTTGATTGGCTGTGAGACGACATGAACTGTTTCCTTTTCCTCCTTGTTGAGGCTCCCTATGGCAGTAAATAGTCCTGATTACGAAACAAATCACAGAACTTCCGACAGCAGATCACCCGGGCTGGGTCACAACATGACATTGACATTGGACTGCTAACCAAAGGTCAACTTATACCCATCCTCCATCAGCGCTTGTTCAAACCTCATATACGTATGTTGTATGTATATAGATATAAACAATAATACTCCTACCTAGCAAACGTAATGGCAATAATAAATTGTTAAGTGGCTCGACTGTTTTGAATTCATTTACATGTGTACCTACCAGTGGCGAATAGTGATTTTATGTACAGGTAAGCTATAAAAAAAATAATTTATTTGTACCTACATAAAAGGTTCATAATATAATGTAAGTAATATATACTATACATGTATACATTGATATTTTTCTGTGGTTTTGTGTGATACAATGACTCTCATCCATGAAATCAACTCAAACGATGTAACTTCGTGATATATTATATTATATAGATATATTATCCATTACTTTAATACATAACTCACTAAAAATAGTACTATGAATTCAGTCGATATTAGGTATTCAATTGAAATGTCAACTGCCAAATTGTTCTAGAAATTAATAGTGCTGAAAACGGCCGCGTCGAGCGCCATATGTCCTGCAATATTACGCATGAAAGTAATTATGGTCTTATGTCAAAAGTACTATCTCAAAGAAAAATAGCCTTTAAGAAACAATGCTTGAAATACGGTTTTCCAAATCGAAAATCTTCAAATAATTTGTGTAATCTGCAAGTTTAATCTAGGAGAAAAAACCCGCACTGGGGTTAAGACATTTAAATATGGTATACTTGTTTGTCTGAAAAAATAAGCTGGAATAATCTGTTAGTTTCTTAACTCACCGCAGGCGCTGGGCGCGCTTCATTAATATTAATATTTACATCAGGATAAAAATACAAACGGTGGAAATGATTAAAAATAAATGGTAATTATTTATTTGTTTTTCTGTAAATAAAGTTACGGTAAAACATTATTATGGTTAGTCATATATAATGGTAAGCTGCGCATAATCGCTTCTATACACGGTTCGCCCCTGGTACCTTCTGTGAGATAACTTATTTGCTAATTTACAATTAGGTATAACAACAAAAAAGGAGTAAATAAACAATATATTTAAACAGTGGCCCATAGACTTAAGAGAGCTTTGTTTCACGTTGGGAGTTGGGAGGCGGGAATACAAGCCCAATATAAACTATAAAAAAGATACGCGAATATACTAATACAAAAGGTGAGCAAGTAATAATTGACAATAAACCTAAGTATGTATCTCTAAATTAAAAATAGATGTGCGTGCCTTCACAATGTGGTTGGTTACCTTACTGGTATTACATTTACATTAGACCAAAATACACAGATCATTGTAAAATTCAATACTTTGGTGTTAGACTAGAGTAGTGTCTTTCGAGACTGGGTTAGTTTTAGGCAAATCCATCGATTTTAAATAAATATATATGAGGGTAATGGAAGTAAACTAAGAAATCTCCATTGAAGGAGTTACTGAGATATTATTTGCGAAAAGCTTTGAAAACAGAATTGTGAGATTTCTAATTATGCTTCACTAACTCAATGGAGAATGCTAAGTTTACGGTGTCAAGTAGTATAATTGAAATCTGTTATTGCAAGATTTAGAGACGGTTTTGAATTACGCTATTACTAAGGTAGGTAGGTTAGTGGTGGAAATTTCTAAGTTTGCTTCTAATACTCTCATATACATGTTTTGTTTTTTGATACAGGCTTGCGTAGTTAAAGACACAAACAGAAAAATACATAAAGGTACTCAAATACTTTTTCGATTTTAGTTAATTTTATCCCAATAATTAATGAAATAAACAATGGAAATGGTCAGCGCGTTTGCCTACCATGCAAGAGGTCTCGCGTTCGATTCCCGGCATGGTTGATTTAAAATATATATTTAAAAGGGTGTTTTTACACTAGAATATTTCATAGTCCCTGGACGCGTAAGACTGATCATCTTACCTTTATGCAACAAAAAAAAATGATCAAGATACCCTGCAATTGGTGTACCAATGCAGTGCCCTATGCACCATTAGGTGCGAAAAGGGAATGATGATAATTGATAGTAAAAAAAACCTTACACGAGAAGAAAATGAGAATTTAATTAATTTGTCTAATGGGTATGTATGCAAAGACACAGTTGGCGTTCAATCCTCTCTGCCTACTCTTACGGAGAAACGGCGCGACGGCGTGTTTCTTTTTCTTTTTTTGAATAATACCTCCAAAAGAAACAAAATGCACGATTAGCCATTATTTGTTTTAGGTAAAAATTAATAATTGACTTTTAAATACGTTTTCGGAATTTGACGATTTTATATCCGGATATTCAATACAACCGGATGCGAAAAATACCCGTTTCGTGGTTTTCCTTGAAGATCATTGTATAAGCTATGATGAGTAATATTAACAAAAACGTTTGACCTCAGCGTTTTCGATTTCAAATCAGTCAAAGAATGTAAAATTATTGTGATAGGGAATCAAACCCGGAAAGCTCGGTGCGGGGAATAAAGAATACAGTTATACAGGGTGTACCTTAAACCCTGTCACATCCGAAATCACGGTGATCAGTATGGGCAAGATGACATATAAGCATATTAAAAAAAATATTTAGAACAAAGATTTTTTTTAAAATAAAATATTTAAAAAAACAAATGGTTGCTTACTTCTGCAGGGGAGAAGTGAGGGGTGCGCGGCGCAGTATCAGATTCCCTTCTTTCTCTCCTCGCTTTTCCCCTGCAGAAGTAAGCAACCATTTGCTTTTTTTGATAAAAAAAAAAATCGTTCTAAAAAAAATTTTCGCTAACAAACTATAACTAATAATTAAAATAATGTGACCTCACTGGGGTTTTCCGTGCCGAGGACACTTAACAATATACTTTTTTGAAATTACATTATTTGAGAATAAACAAAGAAGACTAACTTAAAAAACAAACATAATTAACAAAAATTCAGACAGTTTTAAAAACAAGGAATTTATAAACATTTATATTATTTATATTGCAAAACACAATGAAAATAACAAAAACCTAACATAAGCTATACACTTGTGGAGCAGTTGATTCAATATTGCTATGGGCGAATGAGACAATCCATTTTACTTCTACCTAGCTCCACTATCCATTTTTTTATAGCCTTTTTAAACATTTTCTCGTTACTAATTGTTTTAATAGATAGTGGAAGTAGGTTATAGATTTTAATTGAATAATACTCAAAATCCCTTTGTCCGACAGTGGTATTAGTTTGTATTTGTTTAAGTTGTCTATGTGTTGAGGATCTAGAGATTATACTATTTGTATGTGATGTATTGTGGGGGTTATGTCTTTCATTTGAGTAAAGTAGTTTTTGAATCTATAAGTGAGTATTATTTTAGCGTATAATTATTTTGATGTCATAAGTTGTGATTTATGGAATATTTCTTCAGTTGATGTCTGTATTCAGTTGATGACTCTGAGTATTATTTTAACTATGGATTTTTGTGCAACAAATACACTATTTAAAACTGTGTCACTCGCACCACCAATATGTCTTCTTGCTCATACTGATCATCGTGGTTTCGGATGTGACAGGGTTTAATAAACACCGTGTACGTGTGAAATAGAACTTCGATGGATGCTCTCAGGCAAAAATCCTAAATAAGGAAATCGAGTGGAGATATGTCCCTCTAGTTCCTGGTTGTGAGGTGGGTGGACGCGAAATGTTGTTTTTTTGTTTAAACTACAGTATTTTATTGTTCCTAGACTTGCACCCGTAGCGTAGGACTATTCACGTCACCGTCATTAACTGCATTTGCCTTACAAATGCAGTGCCCTGTCCTGGTTATGGAAAAGGGAATGATAATGATGACGATATTTTTACCATTACACAAGAATAATAAATATTAATGTAAAGGTAAAAACACAAATTTAAAAATTGAATAACCACTCTCCGTAAAATCATAAAATATCGCAAAGAATGCCAGTCGATGAGCGAATAACTAACATGAACTTTGGATTCATTAATATAAATAAAAAAACACAGGTAGACAAGCATGTTTAGGTTTACGTCCATTTTGTTTACGTCCATTTTTGAAGGCTCACACAACTAAAAATCTGTTTAACGAGATCAAATTCAAAACGGCATTTGGAATTTGTACTTTTTTGCAAAATAAACTTTAATATAATATATTAATTAAAATATGAGGGGTAAGCGTGTGTGCCTGGTGCCTACCACGCATGAAATCTTGGGTTCGATTTCCGGCAAGGTTGATTTTTACAAAAGTCAACAAATGGAAGAGTTGAGGACATATGGGTGTTTTAACAGAGGCAGAACGGTAAATGTTACATAGCGGGCAAACTAAATAGGTAGTCCCAATGACAAGCCATAATCCCTAAAAATGCTTAGACTTACACATTTACTACCTTCTCATAAATGTTGCTCTCTCTCTGTGCAATACATTCCAAATGCGAACTGACTTTAAAATCAGGTTCTACGTAATATATAATATTATATGAACGTAAATTATTCTGAAGTTCTAGCTGTCAAAAATAAGGTTTGTTTAGTTTTCTACGACATCTGTGGTTAATCTTCAAAACTAAATACAAAATTTCATCCTAACCATTTTACATAACGATGTAGCGATAATTTTGAAGGAAATACTTTTCTGGCAAGTATTCTAAAATAATTTGTCATTAATGCGTCGTGAATAATTTCAGTCATTTTTATGCTTTAAATGCATTTTGATGTCATTTAATACAACGAGTAACGACTTAATTAGTAAATAAATATGAATTATCAGTAGGTGTAGAAAATGACAATATTTGTTTGTAAATTTATATAAATAATTGTTTTAATTTGCTCTATAGTGTTTAAAATTATATCAACTTTAATTATAATAATAAAAATGCTTTATAGTTTTATTCCACTTTTATTTATAAATTTTAAAAAAATATATATATATTTTTTTTAAATTAATTTTTTATAATTTTTTTACCAGCAGTCTCACGATGTCGGTCACTGGTAAAAAAATAATAAAAAAATAAATAAATAAAAGTGGAATAAAACTATAAAGTAATTTTATTATTATAATTAAAATGCAGTTCCACCAAGAAGTGTCAGTAGAAAAACTCATCTCTTAATCTGTCTTCATTGGAGAGACGTAGAACTGAGGTGGACCTTATATGCATTTTCAAAATACTTAATGCTTTAAGTGATGTCCCATCTCTGTTGCAATCAATTTCTTTTCATGTTCCCGACCGTGTCACCAGAAGTCAAAATCTGCTATTTATAAAATCTTCTAAGAGCAACTTTGATTTTTATGCCCCAATGTCTAGAATGTGTAGATTAGTCAATTCATCACACGACTTGGAATTCCTTGGGATAGATCTTCCGGCTTTTCGTAGATCTCTTCGCGACTAAACAGTGTGGGATGAAGTTGGATTGGCATGGTTTAGCTCAAAGTTTTAGGTCTTTCGTTTTTTTAAATATATTGTATACAATTATTGTTTTGCCCTTGTTTGTCTTTGCTAAATAGTTTTATGTTCAGTTTTTTGCATTTATGTTTCTTCATGTAACTGTTGTAATTGGCTTAGGCCGTATATATAATAAATAAATATATCAACGTTTTTCTGAAAAATTCTGTAGTCATGTAAAAAAGTGAACATAAATGTGAAACAAACTATTCACTATTCACAACATAAACAATGGTAGGTTAGATAGTTAGGTTAGATAGTTAAGAGTTAGAGTATTATAAGCGAATAACTTGCTTTGAAAAAAGTCTTATTGAAAAAAAAAACAATAAAATAAAGTGTAGTAATAAATATATATACATAATATAATAATAAAATAATATACATAACATAATAAAAATAATAAACAAAGCGACCAAAATTTGATTTTGTTTATTTTTGACAATTATTTTTAATGGTATTCTATAACAATTAGATTAGTAATATTTAAATATATACAGAGTGTTCTTTAAACCCTGTCACATCCGAAACCACGATGATCAGTATGAGCACGAAGACATATTGGCACATTAACAAAAATATTTTAGAAAGAATAAAATTTAAAAAAAATATATTAAAAAAAACAAATGGTTGCCAACTTCTGCAGGAGAGAAACGAGGAGGGGGGAGTCTGACACACCGTTAACCACGCGGCCGCGCCCTCCTCGTTTCTCCCCTGCAGAAGTAAGCTACCATTTGTTATTTTTAATATTTTATTTTACAAATTTTCTTCGTTCTAAATATTTTTTAAAATATGCCAACATGCCTTCTTGCCTATACTGACATCGTGGTTTCGGATGTGACAGGGTTTAAAGAACACCTGTGTATGAATTAAAACGCTGGGCCCTCCTCCAATATTTATATTTTATTTTAAATAAATTATTTCAGCACCGTATAATTTTACCAGTATGCACAGGCCTGTTAGAGGGTAAATAAAATGAAGTGCACCAAGTATTTTAATTTATGACTTACAAAAAAATATAAGTTACTACCTAAAGAACTCAAAGTCAGTTTGAAATATTTATTCGAATTAAGCTTCACAAGTTTCTACTGAATAGCTAGGAATTCCCCGTATTAAAAGCTTAGAGTATTTTAGATAAGTTTTAGATTTATATATAGTCAGAACCATTTTTTTTGTTACATACACAGATGTGTGCATCGATCAATATTTAAATATCTAGATTGTCATTTTAAAAAGTTTATTTGCAGTAGTATATCAGTTTTATTAAAAAATTCGAAGATCAATATTAATTTCATTATCTTATGGACACGAAGATTTTTAATTAAAAAAAATAAAAAAAATCTAAAATATTTACAAAGTAGTCTTAAATTAAAGTCCTGCTGAGTTGCATACATACAACTCGTCAGCAGGTTCTTATAAATTGCATCGATTATTTACACTTAACCTACATTAACAATAATTTTACTTGAAAAACATTACATATTACACTATCAAAAATTAAAAACTATCAATAATACAAAAAACTTTTTTCTATTAACCATAATTTGAGCAAACGTCTCACTCCTGTATTTAACTTAGTATTTTTAATATTGTATGATAGCATGTTAAATATTTTAGGTATACTGTATTGCAGTCTCCTTTTGCCATATTTATTGCAATATCTTAGAATATTAATATTTATACAAGAGTCCGCATTAAATCTACGTGTATGCATTATCCATAAAGTCGCAAGTACCAGTGTCTTGAAAATATGTATGTATGTATAATTATGCTATGTATATTGTGATTATTTCTTCACTTGAGACTTGAGACATCGCATCGTATCAAACAGGAAATGAAGAGAAATTGAGGGATATTGTTGAGTGGAACGATGATTCAATTAAAATTGCATTGGTAATAATTGCAATAGCGAATAAATATGAATGAATATGGAATTTCAATTTTCTTTTTCATTCTTTCATATATGTTTAATGTTTTTTTATTGCATGTTTCTTTTTATATTTGATTTACCATGTATTTTTTTGTTATGTTATTGTTATACGAGTATGCAGTAAATGTGGTCATATTGAATGTAAAAGTTTTATACATATATTTGTCCCAACTCAACACAGGACTTTGGTTCCATGGAGTTGGGACTTTTATCTCAATAAATGTTTAAATGAATATATTGTTAATAAATAAATAAAATAATTTAAAAAAATCATACTTGGGTCATTTCTAACTCGAACCGGGTTGCGGTCCCATGGCTAGTGTCGCGGCCTCACTGATCAGAGTCCGAGGTTTGCACCCCGCTCTATCATAACTTGGTTCTTGTTTTCTAATAGTGAGTTATTTACAATTCGTTGAAATTGCCCCCAAAATTGAAATATTTGGGTAAATCATAAAAACGCAAAAATTTATTTTTAAATAAAAGGAACTGTAATTTCATTCGTTATTCAGTTTCCGCACCTAATGATGCATAGGGCACAGCATTGGTAAGGTAAGATGAAAAGTCTTATGCTTCGGGTCCAGGAACTATAAAATATTCTTGTGTTGAAAAAAACTATTTGCATATATATGATATATGTTTTATTAACTTATTTCATAGTTTTTGCAATGTGCTAAGATTCTCTGTTTTAGGTCCCGACTAGCTAGGAATTTCCTGTGTTTAGGTTTTTTGTTACATATGTTTTTTCATTAGATGATGCTAAAACAATTCAAATCGATACTGATATTAGTTAAATTTGTAACAGAAATATAAATATTACATATTAAAAAATATTTTTTAAAATAACGAAGTACCTTTAATTAAAACAGACATCATATCAAAGAAAAAAATCACAGGCAACGTTTGCACGTGTACCATGATTTACTTACTCTTTTTTAAATTTAAATTGATAAATTTTTGTTGTTTCGTTGTCTTAAATTAACAATTTAATTGTTGAGGACAACGCAATATTTTCAATATCTTAAATGGAGCTAGTATAGTATAGGATAACGAGTCTATATCGACGCTGGAAAGGAAAAAGGTACAAAGCGACATGTAGCAATTTTACAGAAAAGCCAATTAAAGTATTTAAAAAAAAATAACTCGTACTAAAATTTTATCTGTACATGATGTAGGAATCATGCCAACATAATCATGGTTTATGCTATGTATATGTGCCGCATGTAATGTATATGTTTGTGTATGTTTTATATGTGCGTTCATGTGTGTGCGTGGATGGCTCGGAGTGTACATTCGGTATTTTAATTTATTTTAATTTATTACCTCCATGGAAAACGCAAATGTCAACAATTATTCTTTTCTCACTTAAAATTCTTTTTATTTTTTATTTTTTTGTCACATTTAATGTTGATATCTTTTTAATTTATGAAAACTTAATTGGTCTTTTTATGTTAAAAATGTTTTTTTTAATACTTATTTTGTATGACTGTATGTATGTTTTCTGAATAAAAAAAAAAAATAATAATACGTATATATGAGATTTTTTTTATTAATGAATTAACAAAAAAAAAACACTTTAAGTGTCTCTTCTTGTGATTACTGGTTTGATATTCTTGCACAAATGAATATCTAACTGTATAGATGCCTATGATATTCTTGCTCAGATTAACTTAATGTACCTTACCGTTACTTACGTACCAATGCTGTCTTAGCTGTGGGAAATTATAAAACCAGCATCGGATTATTTTCCCCTCTGCAAAGGATCCTCAGAACAGTGAACAAAATCTCATTTAACGGTACTGTCGATGTGTTCCTACAGCAAAGGTAAGCATTCAAGAAGCAAGCGGTGTTGTCACTCCTGACTCGCGATGGCACACTTGCCATATCCGCCTAGATAATGCCATAATTATACCTTTGTAAATTTAAATAGATTTTATGATTCTTTAGATTAAGTGTAATTACATAATATATACTCAGTAATGCCAATCTGTTAGGGCTTCCATAAGCCCGTTGATTGGCTTAAAAAAAAATAATTACATGTCTTAGTTGCTACATGTCGCTTGGTAACTTTTTCCTTTCCAGCATCGATATTTGAAACGTCGGGGCACCGTTTACAAAAGAATATATAATATTATAATATGTGTAAATTACCAGACCACCATATTACTTCTCAAAATCTGTATGTTATCCCTCTCTATTGAGATATCAATCTAACTGAATAACCGCATTACTGGCGCATTGTGACTGTCTGGGCACGAACCAATTTAAAAGTCGGATCAAGATAGTGCACTAATAAATCGCCTCATTGCGCATCGGTCGCCTCTTAGCTGCAATTCTCATGTTATTTATTCCTTCATCAGATAACGCGTCCCGCATATAATAATAATAATAATAAAGGTACTGTGTACGTCAAAGGCTAACTAAATTGTTATAATGTGGTTAAATAGCCTAATTTAGCCGTCGGAAGCTCATTCTTTCACGTCATATTTTGTATTTCTTAAATATAAAATAGTAAAAAAAATATGCGTAAGGTTTTCAGATATACAAAACAGTTTAATTTGTGATTATAAATACTCCAAACAAAAGTGATTTAGAATTTACACCATTGAAAACTGTCTCGAGTACCTATAATAAAATGAACACCCTCTGTATATTGAGTTAAATATAAAGGGGGTGTGAATACTATCGCCATCGCGGGGAATTTATGTGACTTAGAATAGGATGTAAAATTTTATTACTTCACGTTAATAGGTTTTCCTGTTGAAATAATGAAGAACTTAACAGTAAACTGAAAGACAACAATTAAAACATTTGTCCGCTCTTAAATATAATTTGAACTCGAGTTAAAAATACCCCCGGTAATTAAAATTTGATTATTCAATCAATTAAATCGATTTCGTTCCATCCGTATATTTATCCGGCGCCGTATATTTATCGGTAATTTCAACAAATCCCACTATTTCCAAAACAAACCATATAAAGATGGAAATTTCGATACAAAATTTCAATCAAACTAGACTCCTTGGTTTATCATCATCATCATCATTCCCTTTCCGCACCCAATGGTGCATAGGGCACTGCATTGGTACACCAATCGCAGCGTCGATCGCAATCGATCCGTGAGTCCGCAAGACTAACCAAGGGGCCACAACCCGATTCAAATAATATAGTCAAACTTAACAACAAACAAAATCAATGATAATTTTATTGACATCATTATTATTTTATTATTTATTTAACACTTTATATACATACAAAATATATATGCATATAAGGGCGGGCATATTGCCTTAAGGCGATTTCTTCCTACCTACCCAAACCGTTTAGTTTGAGAAAATTACAAATACATGGACTTATTGAATCTAACAATATTATACAAAAATTAAAAACAAAGATTAACAAAATAAAAATATATAAAAAAAAATAGCACTATACTATGAAGAGAGGAGAGGGGATGGGAAGGAAAGAAGAAGGATAAAGGAACAATTTAAATATTTAGATAGTGAAATTTCAATCTTTATTCTTCATTTCATCATTATTTAAATTAATCGAGTACTCTCAGGTAAATATCCTGCAAAAGGAAATCGACTAGAGATTAGTCGGTCTCATGGTAGACTGGTTATTGCGTTTGGCAGGCATTAAAAAAGTAAATAATTGTAAAACAATAAATATCAATCCACTTGATTGTATTTTATCATGCCGTGAAGATTGCAGATTTATTTTGCCTTTGTGTGAAATGGGCCAATCATACGATATTACGCATAGGGCTTGTGGTTTGCATGTGCATAGCGGTCTAGTATCCGTGAATGTACGATAGATTAGCAAGATGAAAAAAATATCACTGAACATTATGTCATAAAATTTACATTTACAAGAAAACTTTATTTATTATTATTATTTTTTAAACCCGTTAGCGTTTTATAAGAAATATTATAAGGTATAGTCATTTTATGTCTCTTCTGGTTAGTATAATCATCATGTGCTTTATAAGGTTGATTTCAAATTTGTATCCAGTGTAATTTTTCAAGTGGTGTTAACGAAAAGGCGGACTGTAAATGAAAATCGAATTTCATTCAGTTTTGTGATTGGGAAATATTTGAGAAAGGATAAGAACATGGAATGGATACCTACCTTTAATATGATCTGAATGTTCTTCAATTTCTGGCACTGGATATCAAAATGAACTATAAAATGTTAAAATGTTTTCCACGACGTGCGACGATTCCAACTCCTTTTTATCCGATTTTATGTCAAGTCAAAAATGTTGTTTTGTTTTTGTTCTAAATCCGAATCCTCTAATTTTGAATATCTTCTATCTTGATGTTAGGTAGGTACCATAAGGATGGGTCAAAGGAAGGGTGGGAAGAAAGGTAATCGGCCAGGAATAGTATCGATAAATGCTGTTATTTACTTAACAAGTTGTAAGGTAAGTCTTTGTAGTGTTTAAGTCCATTATATAGAATTTTTGACAGTCCTACGTTTGTCTTTGCTTTTTTAATGTGGTAGTGTTTTTGCTGTCTGGTATTATACTTGTGTATGTCAGCATTTTTGGTTAATGTTATGTTATCGTCTTTTATGGTTTCCAGTGAAATTTCCTGTACAATTTTTATAGTCTCAACTTTCGTCAAGCATTTTATGTCAAACCGGTGTGTTTTTTCGTACAGTTCAGCCATAGAGGTCTGGTAAGGTAAGTTCTATGTTAGTTTGATTTTATTTTGTTGTCTTTGTATCCTTGTCATGTCTGTCTAGTTACCGGTTCCCTAGAAGGCGATAATGTAGCGCAATTATCTTTTAACATAAGCTTCGTACATCATGATTTTTTTCCTTTATCGGTACGAGGTCTTTAATTTTGTAAAAGAGGTTATGTAATGATGTCATTACTTTGGTGAGTCCGTCTATGTGTTTAGTTTTTTTATTAAAAGTGTTCATTAAAGCTAGGGTTTCCTAGGACAGCGGTGCCCGTAGTGAACGGTGATGCGGTAGACAGCACTCGTAACGGTGACTAGAGAGTGGTTTTCTAGGAAAACGGTATTATTGACACCATTTAACACCGTTTTCTTAGAAAATCACTTTCTAGTCACCGTTACGACGGCTGTCCACCGCATCACCGTTCACTACGGCTGTTAAGATACGGGCACCGCTGTCCTGTCCTAGGAAACCCTAGCTTTAGCAGGGTCAATAATAAATTCCCATAAACGCAAATGTCAACAATTATTCTTTTCTCACTTGAAATTCTTATTTATTTTTTATTTTTTGGTCACATTTAATGTTTATATCTTTTTTATTTATGAAAACTTAATTGGTCTTTTTATGTAAAGAAAATGTTGTTTTTAATACTTATTTTGTAGGACTGTATGTTTTCTGAATAAAATAAATATTATGTATCTCTTATTTAAAACATTATATACCATCGGGAATAGTACCAGAGAATAAAGAATAAAACATGTGGGTTTCCAGTTGCAAATGAAAGATCCCAGTAGAAGAAGAATAACCAAGACGACAGTTTTATAATATATGGTCGGTAAAAGATTCAGCTTTGTAAAGTAGAGTAGGTACCTTGGCTATGTTTAAATGACACATGTTGTAAATAAGCATAAATTATTAATTGGGAAAAGTGAAGGAAAAGGGGTATCGGCTAAAAAAAGCTAAAGTGCTCGAGAAGTACGCCGGTAGACAGGACTATAATGGTGAAGATCTGCTGCACAGCTCCCAGGACCTCGATTATGATGGGAAGATAAAGACGTCATACCTTTACCTTGACGATATAGTTGAAGATAAATTCACTCTAGCGATTATAAAGATATACTACCGGCCCCCCACCTCCAAGTTTTGGGTAGGTACATCGATATGAAACAAGGGGAAGCGTACGTCACGGTACACATATCTACGCTCTAAAATGACATAGCTTCTGTATGACGTCATAGTTGAAGATAAAAGTATCCCGACCGACTACAAAGGTATAGTACCGATCCCCCCCACCATCAAGTTTTGATGTTAGTACATCGGTTTATACCGACGGGTCCAGGACCCCTCGATTCGTTTATCTACGCATTAAAAGAGTCAAAAATGTTGTTCCACCCAGCAATTTTTCTTTTAATTACGATTTATTTAATTTTTTTATCGTTTTGAGGTTGGCACTTTTTTTCTCCAAAGCCTATTCAAAATATGAGAGAGAAATAAGTAAATTTTGAAGTCGAATTAAATTCCGACATACTGTCACTTTAATAAAACGAACTCCTAGATGTGTAACTAATGTCGCTAGGTTCTCTCCTATTAACAAATAAGAGTATCTAGGCGTCAGACACAGATTATATGCGTCAGAAAGTTACCACTCTAAAAAAATAATTTAGTTGTTATACTTTTTCCATCTTTTTTACTACATATCTTTTCGAGTGTATGTATCGAGACGTTATAGGAACCGGCTTTGTAGTCGATCGGTACAGATCGGTAGATACATACAGACGATCGTTAAGTGTACCGTCTAGGTGATTTCCAAAAGTCATACAAAATTCATGTTCAACGAGCATTTTTTGCTTAAATTAGAATTTATTGGAGTTTATAATCGCTTTGAATTGGGTACTTTTTATTACAGAAGCCTATTTAATATATAAATGAAAACTATTTTAAATGTTAATGACGTAAGGAACGCGGACTAAATTTTTGCGATCATTTATTGGCTTATTTCGATCATATGATGTCGATATGACAAGTAGGTAGAACATACCGAGGTAAGATACAGATAGTACAGAAGTTAAGTATACCGTCTCGATATATACAGATGAAGATAGCGTTCATAATTGAGGCACTGGATCGGGGCTGATAGCGGTACCGGAGGCTAATTGGAGTGGCGCTTGTCCAAGCCTGATCTCGGCCAAGAAACAAATACAAAATGAAGAAGAATCGAGACTGAGACATTACGCATCGTAGCTCAAAGTGTCAACCACATCTCTAGGAAGTTTCAGAAGGACAAAATAAATATGTTTTAGAAGCGTAGAACTCATTGTTCACTGCGCGAAATTTGGGTCAACAAAACTAGAAAAGGCATAAAAATGAATATACGGCAGTATCAGTAATTTTAACAGAAAGCTTAAATGCCTTTTTTTATTAATTTAAAAATACAGTGCCTACATAAAAACGTCACGTAGGTATTATATCAACTTGTTTAGATGCTCAAAGATTGATTTCACAAACGTTCATAAATTTTGATACGGATGAATTAAGTGTTAGTGAGTTATGCTGTCAGAAGATATCTAATAATTTTGAAAAGCATTTTTGGGCAACATGACAGTACACATTAAAACGGATATTTTTAATTAATACACGGCTGTTTTATCGATATTTAGAGTGCTTTTAATAGACATAATTATTCAAAAAGTTTTATTTAAAAAAATCTGTGAGAACGCTTTTCAACTTACGGGATTACTCACATGTTGAAATAGAATAATCTCTTATTCCATCTTCATTACAGAAACATAGAACGGAAATACACACATTTTCAAAATGATTAATGTTATAAATGAGAGCATTATGCTACTCCCATCTTTGCTTTAATTCATTTTTATATTCTTAACCGTGTTACCAGAAGTCAAAATTAGCTATTCACCAAATCTTCTAAAAGCACTATTTGTTTTTATGTCCCACTGCCCAGAATGCGCAGATTAGTCAAACCTTTTAAGAGCAACTTTGTTTTTTATGTTGCAATTATCAGAATGTGTAGATTAGTCAAATCTTCTAATATCAACTCAGGTTTTTGTGTCCCAATATCCAGCACGTGTAAATTAGTCTGATCTTCCAAGAGCAACTTCGGTTTTTTGTCTCAATGTCCAAAATGTGTAGATTAGTCAAATCGTCGCACAACACGGAGTTTTGTGAGATAGATCTTTCCGCTTTCCATAGATCTCTTCGTCACTAAACACAGTGTGGTATGAAGGAGGAGTAGCATGGCTTAGCTCGAAGTCTTAAATATGTATATCGTATTCTTATAATACACTGTATACCATTATTTTATTGCCCTTGTTTGTCTATGATACATGTATTTATGTCCTGTTTGTTCATTTTATTGTATATTTTGTTCTTCATCTTATAGGTATTGTTAATGGCTTAGGCCGCAAATGATATAAGTAAAAGAAGTAGAATAGTTTTAAAAATCTTCCTCTTATTAGAAAATATTATATATTATGAAATACAGTTATTTATTTAGGTACAGTATATGAAAGTCGAGTCCCTCCGAGTTCATTCGCGGTCATAGGGTCAATGGTGGCCTAAATCATTAAATCATATTTTATTATGTACAAGTTCATGTTACGCTGTCATTTAGGCTGACACGAAGCCGGAACGTACTTGAAATCATTAATTTTTGACCCCGAAGTTGACGAGTGAACTTTAATTTTATACTCCAAGGGGTTTACATCAAATAATATCATCAATAGACTTTGAAAATCATCATCTTTGCCTTATCTGTATCTAATGATGAATAGGGCACATCGGGACTCTAAATGTATAGTATCTAGATATTTGTTACACGAAGGTAAAATAGGTAATAAGTTCAGGTCCTAGTCCAGGGACTACGCACTACGCACTTCATCACATAAAATAGTACGTATCTCAAACTCCATTATACCAAAAGCCATGTGTTGAGTTGGGATACAACATAACAGCACAAACATCAATTTCATATCACTATCTGACGCAGTACTATGAGTGCACCTTATTATGATTAATAATAAATAAATTTATAGAATTTTTCGCAGCAATGTCCTGCAATAGTTTCTTCCCCTAGACAAAACCCAATTTTGAATATTTCTCCTAAAGATGACTTTGTTTTGTAGTACTTAATATGTTCATCCAGGATATTGAAAACTCTTCGTCCCACAAAAGAAAAATATTTGTGCAAAATCGTACGTGTTTTAGGTACCTATTAATTCATTCAGTTTACAGAAAACCTTGTACGAGCATTCTGCAGAGATCTCTTGGAGTCGCAAGACCAGAAACGATAGATAATTTTACGTAGATATTTAATGTAAACATTGCCAGGAATTGAATTTAAGCCTACACGATGATAGGCAAACGCCCCAACCACCTGCACTTACTACGGAGCGGACTAATCTCCTCTCTATTTATTTTTTCTTAAGTTCTAAGTTTTTTTACCTGAGCATTTATCGAATCAAAAATGCTTACTTGTTCCGAATCTTAGTCATATTTCACATACAGGACTATAATTACATGAGATCAAATGCAGAGCAGACACCACGATTACAAAAATCGCGCTGAGTGTCAGAAATGAAGAGTCTCAGGAGTATATATTGGAAGAGTCTCTGAGACAGAGTAAGGACCTTAAAGATAAGGGAAATATGCCAAATCGAAGGTGTCGTGAGGTGAGGGAGACGATGAAGAAGACATTGGTTTGCACATGTGAGAACAATGGATCCATCCAGATTCTCTCACATTGTGTTGCACAGCCAATCCCAAGGTAGACGACTCGCGGGCAGACCACAAAATAGCTGGAAATCGACTTCGCAGGAGGCTATTCCCTCTAAAAAATTATGGGGCCTACACTAAGAAAGAAGACTAGGATATTTTTAATTCCATTAAGACATGGGATATACATGTATCTCAAAAGAGCAAGTCGATATATTATATTTTTTAATTTACTTATTCGTCATTTTTTTTTTTAAAACATACAATTTTTTACGCAGATTTAATATATTATTACGTTTATATTACCGTTTCCCATAACGTAAGAAAAAAATATCAGTAATAATATGAGTGTTGGCAAATAAATGTTTGTCGCAAAAGGCAAAATTAGCAGTTCACAATGGAGTCCTGGTCCCGATCCCGATGTATGGGAGCGAAGTATGGACTTGGAAAAACAGGGATGAAAGTAGGCTGAATGCTGTCGAAATTCGATCTCTCAGGCGAATGTGTGGTAAAACTATGCACGATAGACAAATGTTGAGATCCGTACATTATGTAAGGCTGAGACAAGCATTATCGGCAAAATCAAGAAAGGAGCTCTGCGCTGGTTTATACGTGTAGAGCGAATGGACAGCGAGAGAACGGCTAAGAATATTTATAATGCGACGGATGCAGAAATAGAGGAATACCGAGAAAGACATGGCATGACCAAATCCAACAAATACTTGAAGATGGAGATTTCAAAAGTCGGAATAATCATGGCGCGTGCATGACAAGCTGTATGAATGTAGAGGAAGCGAGATCTGTATGCAAAGATAGAGTGATGTGGCGTTTTATTCTCTGCCTAGGAAACGGCGTGATAGTTTGTTATTGTTGTTGTTATATGAGTGTTACATGAAAAAATAATTATTTTTTTTTACTTCTTTCTTAAATATATTGTATTCCTGACTGCACTTTTATTTCCTTTCTTCATTTCATTAAAGCAATAGTCGCTACTAATAAACTGTTATTGCCTGATTTATGTGCCCACTTTGCAAAGTGCATAACATTATCTATTCTGTTTACGTTTGAGCATCATATGATTCTTCAATTTTTCCATTAAATTTGTTAGTTTTTGTAAAGCAAAAGAGCTGAAATCATTATCGATGCACCGCATGTATTATAGTTCTATTTACTTCATAATATATTTTAGAAATAATCCGATGAGATAACCGGACTAGATAAATAATGAATCGATGTACGGAAAATGGTTAAAATGTAAACAAAAACGAATTATGGTATGTATTTTAAGAAAGGTTTAAATATAACAAAAGAAACAAATTATCTAGCGTCATATTTAAACAAGTTATGTCGTATTTAATGATGAATTCTTTGCAGGAAATTAGTGTAAAGGATATTTGTTGTGTGCATTTACATAGTAATATGTATTTCAAACATGTAAACACTTTCTCGTGAGGTAATATAATTAACATTTCTATCAACAGATGTCGTTATATGTGTATGTTATTGGACTCACGACAACGTATCATACTACCGACGCTTTATAAATATCTATAAAAAAAGTATCTACAGTAAAATAAATAAGAGACATACAAATTTCAAAGTATTTACAGGCATTCGGACGTAATAATATATGATTCTTACTCATGTCAATAAAAGTTTCAGGTATTTTAATCCGATTAATTAAACATAGGCAGAATGGTTGGTAAAAGTAACATATTGTGTAAAGTGTTCACTCAAACCAGCCAATAACAGGACATGAGCCCTTTAAGTCCCTTGACACTATTCTAAAAAATGTTTTATGTCTGTTGCAATAAATGTCAATTTTGATAACTCTCTTGGGAGAGGAATCCAGCATTGTCTACAAGCATTTGAACATGCTCAAAATATTGGTAATTATTTTTTTTCGAGTGAAATTTATTTCAATCACCCGATACGCGATGTGGGATGCCAACATTTCGCAACTTAAAGATAAACAATTCACCATATTTCTGCATACTTTCAACCATTTACTGATAACCGCTCGAAAGTGAATGATTAAGAAATAAAATAAACACAAGGAAAATATTTAAACATATTCGAGACTAAATAAACTTTGCTAATCTCGGGTAAAAATTCCGAAAAGGAAAATCGAGTGGAGATACGTCGGCCGCGTAATGTAGTGGTTGGCGCTTTCGTATATCAATCTTCAGGTCCTGGGTTCGATTTTTGGCAAGGTGGACGTGAAATATTGATTGTAAAGGTTTTTCAAACATATTTTTTTTATTGTTCCTGGATTGGCACCTGAAGCGTAAGACTGATCGCCTTATTATCATGTAACACATGATTAAAATACGCTGTATTTGGTTTACAAATGCAGAGCCCTATGCACCATTACTAACGGAATAGAAAATTATGATGATGATGATGTCTCGTGTACACATTTTTTTCTGTAACTATTTTTATACCTACCGTTTTTTTTCTTCATATTGTTTATATTTGTATCGTAAATAATTTCTGTATTTTTTCTTTATCTCAAATATTTAAGTTATTTTTTTAGGCCTCTAGGCGTATACTTTTTTTTAAATACATAAAATAAAATAAATGCGGCAATGGTATACGTTACCTAATTGAATAATGTATGAGAAGAACCAAGTGTACTTTGTGACTCGGCCACCCACAAAAATCAACATAATAGTGTACAGAACAACATTCTCA
Organism: Micrasema longulum; assembly: GCF_059751315.1. Lineage (NCBI taxonomy): Eukaryota > Metazoa > Arthropoda > Insecta > Trichoptera > Brachycentridae > Micrasema > Micrasema longulum. The sequence goes on along the minus strand of NW_028277491.1, from coordinate 578,540 downwards.
AACAATCAGTTACTGATAAGTTGTACAACGTGAATATTTGTGTACATACAATTATGAACAGGAGGCGGCTTATTCTGCCACAATTTCGTTTCGTAAGTTCGTTCGTTTTCATATATCCATCTCACTATAACGCAATCAAAATCGTATTTCCCTCTCGTTCCTTCTCAAACTATACGAACGAATTTACGAAACGAATTAGTTACAGAATAAGGCCACAGTTATCGTGGTTAAACGGTATAAAGTTATACGTTGGAAAGTACGAAATTCAAAAGAGGCTCTGCCAGATTTAAAAAAATAAATTGCAGGCGATTTCAAGATACGATTTCCATCCTAAGATAAGATTGCCTGGAACTCAAAACACCTTATTATGTATAGGGGTTCAACCTTAGAGTAATAATTCTCTAGAGAAGCCCTTAAGCTCTATTGCAAAGAACAAAAGCGTTCCAAATTTATGGTTTAGTTTTAGTTTGGTTTTTAGTTTAACAACAAACGTGTAACGGACGATTTCGGGAAGCGCTTACAATTCTCATCCCAAATACTTACGGCCCGTTGTATTTCTGTAACCTGTAGCTAACTTCGTGGTTAATAATCATATAATGTTTTTTCTTAGTATGGGCGACTCTATTAGGTTATTACTTTGAGGTTATAACCGAATATTCCATATGGATTTGAGTTGTCGGAGACAGAAGAAAAACTGATATATTTATCCTGACGTACGACTATGTCTCAAGTTATGTAGTTTATGTTCATAATATATCGAACAGGATTAAAAGTATACCAGAGCATTGAAAATTAGCTGTCTGTTTCTAATAAATAACCTGACGTATGTATACTTGTACACGGTTAGAATAAATCATCAGAAAAGGGTTCAATATATATGTTTTACATTTTCAAGCAAGTAATTACACATCCTATTCGTGAGCATTTTCGAAAGTGAATTGACATGGCATAAAATTTAAAATAGTGTGATGGAGAGACTTTTAAAGAAAACCGTTAAATGAAAATAAAAAATAAGAAGTTTATTTACTATTCAAATGTGAAATAAAAAAAATAATCAATTCTTAGAGTAGAGGAATACCATCCAATCAGTACAAAATATAAAGTAATCGGAAAAAATAACGAGATTCATAATTCGTATAAAAATTACAAAACAATTTAACTTTATCATTTAAAAGAAAAACAAAAAGGATTTAAAAATATTAAACATAAAAAGTAAAGTAGAATAAAATAAAATTAATAATTTACGCATTGTGTTCTAATACTGCCACAACCTCGATTCCCAGCAGTGTTCCTCCAATGAGGAAGTTCAGTGTCTTTTTTCCTTTTTTATTTGTTAATAAAATATTAAACTAAGCCAAATTTTTATTTTTTAAATTTTTATATATCGTATTATCAGCGCTATGATTTTTTTAAGTTTTGTATTTCTGAAATAACTCCGCGTGCGACGTCAGAGGTTGTTCTATGACAGTTCTTCCGATTGTTCGTTTACGGTTTCCAAACCGGATATCCCTCAATGCTCTCATATCATTGGATGGTTCATATAAACCAGTGACGTCATTCAAAGTAGTGCGTTTTGATTAAAATAAATATAAAAAAATTCGTACATTTTAAAGAAATTTTACCGTACAATTTAATGCTCTAATTTTTACCGCACGCAAGAAAACATTTTTTGTATCCAATTTCCCGTAGGGCTGAAGTTCCTCATTGGCTGATTATAATATAATAAAAAGTAATTAAGTTATTAATTTTGTGAAAATAATAAAGTCAAATTATTATCCGCAATGATTTTTTAGTTATTTATTATGAATCAAATTTCGGAAAGCGTTTATTTGCGTATTATTTTAAAGAAAAGAAAAAACTAGTTAGGTTACATTGTGACATTACCTGTGAATTTGAAAATAAGTTTGTCTTATTGATAACATCGCTTTTTTAAATAATGAGTAGCGTTGAAAAATAAAAATACAAACAAAATCAACGTAATTCGGTAATCTTTCTGTGTTCGAGAAGGAAATCGAATAAAGATACGTTCGTTTCGTAGTGTAATGGTTGGCCTATTCGCCCGAGGCCCTTAAATCGCTTAAAATATGTGTTTCTGCAGTGCAATATTTCTTTGTCTCTGGACTAGCACCGGAAGTGTAAGATTTATCTCCGTATATTCCATGCAGCAAAAAAAAATAATGATCTTGATACGCAGCAATCAGAATACCAACGCAATGCGCAGATAGGCAAATGATGATGAATTCGGTAGCCGGTAGCTCATGCTCATCATCATCTAAAAATGTTATTTCACAGTTAAAAGAAACAGCTATTTTAATAAGATAATAAGGCGGCCTCCGTGGCGTAGTGGTCAAGACGCTTGACTCACGCACGGAAGGTTCCGGGTTCGATTCCCGGTGAGAACACAAAAAATTAAAATGTGTTTTTTCTCAAGCCTGGGTGTTCTGTGATGTGATTCACCACTGTAATTGTGCCTCCTGGCCTGTTGTGGTGCAAAAATAAAAATAAAATAAATAAATGATTATCTTTATTATATATAATTCCTCTGTACGTGTGATGTCACCGTACTCCTCCTAAACGGCCTTACCGATTTACGTGCGGTTTTCAGATAAATATAGATCTTTGCGCTGTGCGTGTTCGTAGATATTAAAATCTTTAATCGAATATGTAAAAAAGAAGTTAGGAGCATAAATGTTTTATTCATCGATCTACCAGGGTTGCATTCGAAGAGAATGCATTTGCAAAAAAAATAATTTTTAAATGCATAAAAATGTTATGATGTTTTTTGTGTATAAAAAAAGTTTGTTTTTGAATGTTTACAAAGAACATTTGTTTTTTGTGGATATCGATCAGATTCTTTCCTTAAATTCCTTAAAATTTCTACCCATTTATTTATTTTTATTTGATTTTTGGTAATACTAAAATAACATTTAATTCAAAACATTCATTTAAATCGTATTCCTATATAAGTACACCACTATGTTGGTGAGAAGACCGGAGTTTGACGTTTGCAAAAAGAATGCCATATTTGAAAAAATATTTATTTTATGTTTTGGAATTCAACCATAAACAAGTACCTCGGTACCTACTCAAATTCAATATTATTTGAATATTAACAATTTTTAGTTTTGGAATTTAATCACAAACAAGTACCTAGGTACCTACTTATCAATAAAATGTATTTTTCCAAGGTAATAAATAGCAGGCAAGCCAAAGTTCGGGCAGGACAACGTCTGTCGGGTCTGCTTGTTTTTAATAAATAAGAACACTTGGGTTGTTAATTTTTCGAAGCTGCTGCGCTGGTGGTTGCTAGGCTTTAGAAGTACGCTACCCAAAGCGGTATCACATCTCACATCTGTCAAAAGGCGGGCATATTGCTGCCGAACTCTAAACAAATTGTCTCGGAATTCCTTTTTCAAAAGTTATCAACCCGCATAAATCTCTCCACACCGCCAAGCCCGGTGCTTGGTACTAGTTAATGGCCACCGAAATAATTGACAAAGATTTTGATGAGTGCAGGGATGATTACGACTCGAGGATCGGGAGTTCTAGAATATTCCAGTGATTAAAATACCAAAATAGCTCGGGTATCAGATCTGAAGCGCCTCTTTTGAAATAATTTAAAAGGTACTAATTCATCGAGATGATAATGTCACAAAACAAATTTAAAATAGAGAAAACAATTCTAATTGGCAGAGAGAAGATGGAGTTTTTATGCTGCTTTGACATGATGTGTAGTGGTTTAAATTTATTGCTGCAGAGATAGAAGACATTTTTGAGAAGGGAATATGGAAGTCCAGCAATTTACGGGGCTTATTTGTTTATTTAATTTGTTCATTAACGCCCAAAAGGGATTTATTTAGAATATACAGAACAAATATGTGAAATTAGTTAACAAGGATATAAAAAGTTTTACAAAGTAAAAAGAACAATAATAACAAAGGTATGCAAGAAAAAACAGTAAGCATTGTTACGGACGTCAAACGGAAAGCGGCCCTTGTAGGGACCGCCCCTGCGCTATATTAAAATGTTTAGACTTAGGGATCTCGGTATGTGTTAGAAATGAGCTGCCCCTCCAATAAAGACTAGTATTTGTCACTTTCGGGGGTGGCCTTTTCCATACCGAGACATTTAGAATAGGCATTTAGTTACAAATTAGTTTTAAGTATATTTTTGAATGTGCATCGTTTCGCGCTGCGTTGCCGCCGCAAGAATGCCGTGAGAACTGGAGGGGGTAGTGCCTATATACGTGGAGGGAGGGAGACGGATGGAGCGGGCGTGCAGCTTTCTCTATCGCTCTCTCTCTCTCCGCGCGGCATACGACGGCTAGACCCGCTCGGCGGGGTGAATGGTGGGGCACGTAGCGCGAACGGTATATAACGTGTACAAATGAAAATAAATGACACTTCTTCTCTGACGTTTGGCTTTTACTCATCTCTACTCGCTTCTCCCCGACCCGGCTTTCTACTCGATTCTTCTTCACTTCGCTTGACACCTTCGCTTCACCCTGGACTTGGATTTTGGACTTCTCTCCCTACGGATTCCTGACCACGGCGAACCGGCAACTTCAACCTGAAATAAGAGGCCCTTCTGAGGACATCTCCGGCCCTGACGAGTTAGACAAGATCGCCTAGCCTCCGCTGCCTTACAACCAGTGGATCGGGACGTGTGCGTTAGTGACTGCAGCGGAACCACAACACGACGCCGGTAGCGCGTTAGCTACATTGTTGGTCCTTCGAGAAATCCGGATCTGCTGTCGTCACACGAGTGATCATCTACCTGATGCCTGCTTCTCTTCGGTCTGGAAGAAACGCCGCCATGCAGGAAGGACGCGCCGAATCCGACTCCGGTTCATCGACTTCGGCCCAGACGACAACGGAATCTACCGCCCACTCAAGAGAGATGCGAGCCATGCAGCAGCGACTGATGCAGGACATGACGGCCGGGATGGTTGAGATGTTCAAGGAAATGAGATCTCAGCTCCCGCTCATGTTGGCCGCTACTACAACCCCAGAGAAGACCACGACGCCCGCCGGAGCGAGCCTACCTGTGCACACCTTGGGTCGTTGGAAACGACCCAACCCGGGCCTGCGTACTTGGAGGAAGCCGCTGAGCCACGACCGAACGTAGCAAGCCCTGCGGACCACGCTACATTGGACCCGACGACACTCGGCTCCATGGATTCGGAGACAAGACGACTCACCGGCGAGTGGGTTGACAACCAGAACAGTGCTTCATACCCCACAGTTGACAGGATGGCCGCAGCATTCGTGAGGGCACTGAAGGACGGTGATTCGACTGGAGTGACGTCGCAGCCACGAAGTGATGACCCAAGGATGACGTCATTCATCGCGAGGCAGACTGGTGCGAGAGACCTGCCGCAGTTCTCCGGGGATCCGCTAGAGTGGCGGATTTTTAAATCGCAGTTCAACCAGTCTACGGAGATGTGTGCATTATCCAATGCAGAAAACATCATACGGCTGCAGAGATCACTCACAGGACGGGCCAGACAGACTGTATCGGCCCTACTCGTGGACCCGGGCAGGGTTCCCGAGATCATGAAGATGTTGGAATCCGCGTTCGGACACCCTGAGCTCGTCGTGGAGACGGTCTTGGAACGGGTGCGGAGGATTCCGAAGCTGCCAGACAACGCGTCCGCGGAAGCCGTGACGGATTACGCCGTCGCAGTGAGGAACGTCGTCGCGACCGTCGAAGGATTCGACGGTGAACACCTTTCTTCGCCGAAGCTTCTCTGGGAAATGGTAGGGAAGCTTCCCTACACGCACCGATGGATGTGGATTACGTCGCGCATCGGGACGAAGAGAAAAGCGAAGTTAAGTGAATTAGCCGACTGGCTAAAGGACGTGACGGGCGTGATACCTAACGCCGGGTGCCTCGATATCAACACAGGCCCCGTCAGGGCTGAAAGGAATCGCGCCTCTAAAGGACACGTGCTGCTGAACGTACACAGTGAAAGTGAAAAATGCGCAAAGTGCAACGGAACACACAAGCTCGACGTGTGCCGCGAATATTCGGGGCTTGGCGTGAAAGACAAGTGGGCATTTGTGCGCGATTTAAGACTGTGTTTCCTGTGCTTGGGGAAACGCTGCCGAACGTCGAAATGTCGGGCAACAAGGTGCAACATAGACGAGTGCGGAGGAAGGCACCATCGCACACTACATACGCCGCGCGCCCAGTCGACGGATGAGAATGTGTTACACGTATCGCGGAAGGAGGGCTCGGTCGCCCTTAAAGTGTTACCTGTGACTCTCAGTGGACCGAAAGGTCGAGTAAATACATACGCGTTACTAGACGAAGGTTCAACTATCACACTCCTGGAAGAAGAGGTCGCCGACGCGATCGGAGCGCGCGGTCCACAGGCCGGTATACAAGTTACGGGTATAGCCGGAATCGCCGCGAGTGATGCGTCATCGCGACGCGTAAAAGTGATAATAAAAGGCGACGCCGGCGCTTATGAAGCGATCGCCTACACAGTTAAGACACTCAACTTGCCGACACAAAAAGTTAAAAGTTGCGACAACTCGGCGCGGGAAGTGACAGTGAGACCTAAGATGCTTATAGGCCTCGATAACGCCGAGTTAATAGTGCCGCACGGCCGGGCGGAGTTTCGAAGTGACGGCGTCATCATAAGTGATACGCCGCTTGGCCGCGTCGCGTTTGGCCGACACGTGAGTCATAACGATAATAACGCGAGTGCACCTACGGGTGAAAAATATAACGAAGATAAGTCAGTTTCTAATGGCATAGTGAAAACGGTCCTAGTGAGTGCTAAAGGACCGTCGCGTGATGACGCGCTAAGTGAATTAGTGAAATTTAACTTCAAAGTGGATTCGATCGGAATCACGACCGCGCCGCGGATATGTGCCGCAGAAAAAAGAGCGCTGGATATAATGCATAACTCCACAAAGCAGCTTCCCACAGGCCGGTGGGAAACGGGCCTGCTATGGAGTTCAGACAACGCATCGCTCCCCTACAACCGAGAAGCGGCAGAAAAACGCCTCTACTCGTTGGAAAGAAAATTAAAAAAGAACCCGGTACTTGAAGTTGCGTACCGGGCTAAAATCAGCGAGTATGAGGAAAAGGGATACGCCGTTGAGTTATCCAGGGAAGAAGAGGCACGAGAAAACCCAAGGAAATGGTTCCTGCCTCATTTTTCGGTATGCAATCCGAACAAGGTTGGGAAAATTCGGGTTGTGTTCGACGCGGCGAGCCCTCACAGAGGTGTGTGCCTCAACGACCACTTACTGACGGGACCGGACTTGCTCACGTCACTAGTGGGGAACATACAGAGGTTCCGAGAGGGTGGCGTAGCTATCGCCGCCGATATAAAGGAGATGTTTCTCCGCATAAAGATGACACCCGATGACACGATGTCACAATTGTTTTTGTGGCGTCGAAAACCGAACGAAGCAGTGAGGACCTTCGCTTTCACATCCATGATGTTCGGAGCCAGGTGTTCTCCGAGCAGCGCCCAGTACGTAAGAGACCGCGTGGCCGCGGCGAATGCTGAATCATTCCCGGAAGCAGCGCGGGCTGTACACGAGAAAATGTACATGGACGATTATTTGGACGCCGTGGATTCGACTGCGGAGGCTGCAAAATTGGTGAAAGACGTCACGGCCCTCCTGCTGACGGGGGGCTTTGAAATGACGGGATGGGCATCAAACAACGCCAAGGCATTGTGCTCGGTCCGCGACGAGGATCGAGCCAAGACGGCTATCATCATTGGCGAGGCCGCCACTACGGAAAGAGTACTAGGCGTGCGGTGGGACCCGCACGCAGACTATCTAGTATTCAAGTATAACCAAGAGGGCGGTGACGAACCTGAATGGCCTACAAAGAGGCAGATGTTGGGAGCCGCCATGAGGGTCTTCGATCCAATGGGATTTATTGGATGCATAACAGTGAGGGCTAAAATACTGTTACAAGCCGTGTGGCGATCGAACATACAATGGGACGAGGCTTTAAAACTAGAACACGTGCAGAGATGGCGCGAATGGCGGCAGTTACTAGCCGAAAGTAACTGCGCAATACCGAGGTGTTGTATCAACAGGAAGGCGGAGGAAATAACAATGCACGTCTTCAGCGATGCCTCGGAACAAGCCTGCTGTGCGGTGGCATATTTTGTGCACAGGGCGGGCACTAGCTTTATTATGAGCAAATGTAAAGTAGCGCCGCTAAAGCCTTTATCGATACCGCGTCTAGAACTTCAGGCGGCGCTACTCGCCGCGCGGTTAGCGGCGAGTATAAAGAGGGAAAGCCGCATGAAAATTAAAAGAACTATATTCTGGACGGACTCGAGCACGGTTCTATCCTGGATACGCACAGACCCGTTGAAGTATTCAACGTTCGTAGCGAACCGACTCGGGGAGATCGATGAAATCGCCGGAATAAACGGTTGGCGCTGGGTACCGACAAAACAAAACCCGGCGGACATCGGAACGCGAGATACACAGCCACTCGATCTGTCTTCGAACGGCATGTGGTTCCGGGGCCCAGATTTCCTCTCCCGGCCGGAGAGTGAATGGCCTCAGGAAAAAGGGACAATCTCGCCTCCTGAAGACGCGCTGGAGATAAGACCACCGCGTCACTTTGTGGGCCATTGCCACACGACGACAGGACTCCCGGACGTATCCCGCTTTTCATCGTGGGTACGACTTATACGGACGACGGCCTGGGTTATGAGGTTCGTCGGACGTTGCCGCCGTCCCAGACAACGTGACGAGCCCGAGAAGCCGGGAGGTGACTTCGAACTCCGGGCCGAAGAATTGAATAAAGCCGAAGAAATATGGGTGCGCCTGTCACAGAGGCGTGCCTTCGGCAAAGAAATAGAATGCCTACAACGGGGAGAGGCCCTACCGCCCGGAGGACGGCTACGCGCTGTCACGCCGTTTATTGATGGAAGCGGCATACTGCGTATGGGAACCAGACTACAAAGGATAGATGACCAGAACGTGAATGCCCCGCCAATACTGGACGGCGGGGATGAATATTGCAGACTGATGATAAGTTACCAGCACGCAGCATCAGGACATCCAGGGACGGAGCGCACGATAAGCGATATCAGGTCGGGCTACTTTGTCATGCGCCTCCGTACGACGCTGCGAGGGATCATCAGGAGCTGCCGGGCGTGCCGCATGCTGAGATGCATTCCGAAGCCGCCACTGATGGGACAGCTGCCGGCGGCCAGGCTGGCTAGCGGGGAGCGGCCGTTCACTCACTGCGGCCTCGATTTCTTCGGACCGATGACCGTGACACTGGGACGGCGCACTGAGAAAAGGTACGGTGCGCTCTTCACGTGCATGACAACGCGGGCGGTGCATATGGAGTTGGCATACTCCCTATCCGCGGACTCGGCTATAATGGCTCTAAGAAGGATGGCCGCTAGGCGTGGTCACCCCGCGGTATTGTACACAGATAACGGTACAAATTTCCACGGGGCCGATCGCGAGATGAACGCGGCCATAAAGGAGCTAAGCCAAGATGAGAAAATGCTCGGTGAACTAAGCGCCAGAAGGGTGGAGTGGAAGTTCATTCCCGCCTCCTCACCACACATGGGAGGCGCCTGGGAGCGCCTAGTAAGATCAGTGAAGGTAGCGCTAAGCGCTACTATAAAAGCGCGTTCCCCACGGGAAGAGACACTGATAACGGCGCTAGCTGAGGCGGAATACAGCGTCAACAGCCGCCCGCTAACACATGTGTCTGTGGACCCGAAAGATGAGGAGCCGTTGACTCCAAACCACTTCTTGCTGGGATCAGCTGGCGGTTTACAGCCTTTGGTCCATTATAGTAAGGCGGAGGAGGCCACTTGCCTTAGGAAACAGTGGCGAGTGGCCCAACAGATGGCGGACATCTTCTGGCGACGGTGGGTGCGAGAATATCTGCCCACGCTGGCGCAGAGACCGAAATGGAGGGACCCGGCAACGCCCATACAAGAGGGAGACCTGGTATTAATAGCGGACCCAAAGCTGCCACGCAACACATGGCCCTGAGGACGAGTCACGAGGGCCAGCCCGGCAGCCGATGGACAAGTCCGCGTGGTGCAGGTCAAGACGGCGACCGGGACCTACACGAGACCAGCAGTCAAGGTGGCGGTCTTCGCCGAAGGGGGCCACTAGCAGCCGAAGGACGTCCGGATGCTTCAGCGCAGCGGAGACTGCACCGGGGGAGTGTTACGGACGTCAAACGGAAAGCGGCCCTTGTAGGGACCGCCCCTGCGCTATATTAAAATGTTTAGACTTAGGGATCTCGGTATGTGTTAGAAATGAGCTGCCCCTCCAATAAAGACTAGTATTTATCACTTTCGGGGGTGGCCTTTTCCATACCGAGACATTTAGAATAGGCATTTAGTTACAAATTAGTTTTAAGTATATTTTTGAATGTGCATCGTTTCGCGCTGCGTTGCCGCCGCAAGAATGCCGTGAGAACTGGAGGGGGTAGTGCCTATATACGTGGAGGGAGGGAGACGGATGGAGCGGGCGTGCGGCCTTCTCTATCGCTCTCTCTCTCTCCGCGCGGCATACGACGGCTAGACCCGCTCGGCGGGGTGAATGGTGGGGCACGTAGCGCGAACGGTATATAACGTGTACAAATGAAAATAAATGACACTTCTTCTCTGACGTTTGGCTTTTACTCATCTCTACTCGCTTCTCCCCGACCCGGCTTTCTACTCGATTCTTCTTCACTTCGCTTGACACCTTCGCTTCACCCTGGACTTGGATTTTGGACTTCTCTCCCTACGGATTCCTGACCACGGCGAACCGGCAACTTCAACCTGAAATAAGAGGCCCTTCTGAGGACATCTCCGGCCCTGACGAGTTAGACAAGATCGCCTAGCCTCCGCTGCCTTACAACCAGTGGATCGGGACGTGTGCGTTAGTGACTGCAGCGGAACCACAACACGACGCCGGTAGCGCGTTAGCTACAAAGCATATAAACAAAAAATGCAAAGATATAAGCTTATGAAATAAATTCTGTAAAGCAAACAATAAATAAAGTGTTACGGTAAGCAAGAAATACATTTTTAAGTTAAATTAATAAACAAGCAAGCATATACATATCATCACGAAAGAATAAGAAATAAAAATATGTATCTATGAAATGCGTATTTGCCAATACTACAATGCAATTTGATATAATAGTAAAAAATAAAAAACAAGTATATGGTAATAAAAATAAACAAGTAAGTATTTTTTTAATTTATGGAATTAAATAGTCAATAATATTTTTTTTTATCAATATTCCTACAGAGATGAGGTAGAATTTTTTTTCCAAATTCAGGATTATCGATATTCGAGCGTTTACAGGGCTTATGACCTGTCATTGGCTGGGTTGAATGACCCGCTCGAATATCGATAATCCTGAATTTGGAAAAAAAATTCTACCTCATCTCTGTAGGAATATTGATAAAAAAATATATACCTACTTCCCCTCGGGAGAAATCCAGATTTGTGTATGTACAAAAATACACATACCAAAAAATAATGTAGTCAATAATAGTTTGACGAGCAGCTACAAATAAACTTGATACTGCTTATGACCTATCATTGGCTGGTTTAAGTAACCACTTTACACACGGTGTAGCATTTACCATTCTGCATATGTTTAAACTTCCACATTTCCTAAAGTTGACTTTTGTGAAGAAAAAGAACTAAAACATTTATCATATGGGTGAGATTCATCCGGCAGAACCGATTCACCAAGTAGGCAACGCCTGAAAACAATTTTTCAATTTTCATATTTTTTCTTAAGCCAGTTAGTTTAATCAACATTGTTTTGATTATGTCCAAATTTAGATCTAATTAATCATGTATCTAGCCAATCAATTTAATCAGTCAGCGAAGAATTCACTTTCCTATTTTCCACAATCTAATGAAGCGCATATTATGTACTTCTGGATTATCTTCTTTCAGCACAAAGATGCTAAGGCTACCATATTACATAGAGTTTATTTAGGCAACTTTTCTCTTTTCATCATCATTCCCTTTCCACACCTAATGGTGCATAGGGCACTGGATTGGTACACCAATTGCGGCATATCTCGATCAATTTTATTACATGAAGGGATCAGTCTAAATCAGGGACTACGAAATATTATATTGTGAAAACACCCTTTTAAATAAATATTTCATATCAACCATTACATGTGTGGAGTGGAGGGTTGGACTCTTAACGTTTCAACGATGAACAAAATTGAGGCCTACGAACTTTGGCTGTGCAGAAGAATGCTTCGAATCTCATGGACTGATCGTGTCTCCGATGAAACGGTTTGAACATTATGAACAAAGAGAGGGAGTTACTGACCACTGTCAAGAAGAAGAGCCTCATACTTTGGTCACATATTCTGCAGTGAGAAGTGTTCCCTTCTTCAATTTATTATGGAAAGAAAGATAGAGGGCAGGCTAGGTATGGGACGGAAAAGAGCATCGTGGCTCAGAAATCTCAGACAGTGGTTCGGTGTGCCGGGTTGAGCAGCGCTGATTGGACTGGTCCAGGATCGCGATGAATTCAGAAAGATGGTCGCTAACCTACGGTAGGAGCGGCAAAAGAAGAAGAAGATATCAACCATCTCGGGAATCAAACCCGAGACCTCTTGCATGGTAGGCAAACGCGCTGACGTGCTGCGTGTATGTGGGCACCGCCAAGAAGACTCATCCTCAGATGCGGTGTGCGGTATGTGGTGGGCAAGCTACGCATATGTATGCATTGTATTATTATCGTGTACGGCAACAGTTAACTGAACCGGAAAGAAGTACGTTCTTGTTTTTCTATCGAACGATACGTGTCGTCAATAATGCATACTTTATACTCTGCATAGTTTGCGCTGTCTAACAGGTGCAATATGACGAGATTGTGGCTTTATTTATTTATTTTTTATTTCTTTATTTTACAGAAACATACTGTCAACAATGATTCAATTACATGACAAAGATAATATTAAATATATATCCACGATTATCACCTAAGAGTTTTTTTTTTTTTAAATAAATATTTGCGTTCTTATGATTTACCCAAATATTTAATTTTGAGGGCCATTTTCAACGAGTAGTAAATAACTCACTATTAGAAAATGGGAATCAAGTTGGGGTAGAGTAGGATTCGAACCGCAGACCTTCGGTCCGTGAGTCCGAGACACTAGCCACAGGACCGCAACCCGATTATAAATGATGAAAAAAAGCCAGTTCTACCATTTTATTTTTTTAATATTTTAAATATAACATTAAAAATACTTTCAAGGTTTCAGTTCTAGAATATAACATTACCTTACAAGTAACGTTTCATAATAATATTGAATGATCTCTTCTTTATTCATTTTAAAAATGACGTCAGGGTTGGTATTCCAAACGCTCTCGCGGCCATATTATCTCGTGTATTTACATACAAAATACACGAGAAAAACTGTTTTCTCATGCCGCGAGAGTGGTTCAGAATAGCACCCCAGGGTGAGTAAGAAGACTGATAATACTTGACTTGTATTATAAAACAAAAACTGGGTTCGCCCGATATTCATATGGTCATCTGAAAAGTGAATGATTTAAGTTGTGAAAGCGTCCAAATTTGCTTATAAATTCTGAATTTTGTATTCCATGAAGTCTCCTAAAACAGGGAAGAAACAAAGAGATTTTGGCACTTTGGCAAGAAGCGATGTCGCATCTCGCAATTACTACCACAAAAAGTTGATCCGTGGGTGCAAGCTAATTCAAGAGATATTTAATAAGTATTTTTGCAGACTTACCCAGAAGGGTAAGAGGCACGTTGACCCAACATGTCCACCTGATGCGACATCTACTCCTGTGGTGTGTGGTGGGTAGATGAGGGGGCAGAGCACCCACTACAGGTGTTCCTCCGTTTCGCTCAACATCCTTTGTGTCTAGATCCCTGGTCTGAAAAGAAATTAAATATTTAGTATGAAAGGATTACAATATCAACAGAGATAGAGAGGTTTTTAAGAAGGGTATTTTGAAAATTTAGGTATTTTTAAATCATAAAGTATTTCGTTGGCTGGTTTAAGTTATCTATATAGATAAAAGGCAATGTTCGTATGTGTGTCCTCGATGGACAAGATTACTACTACTGGACCGATTTAGGTGCGGTTTTTAGTGAAATGATAAGCTCTGCGCTGAGTATGTTTATAGCTCTTAAAAGCTTACATTTTATCTGTGGAAATGGTAAGGAGCGTAAGTATTTTATTTATCGACCAACCAGGGTTGCATTCGACAAGAATGCATTTACTAAAAAATCGGTAGGATGTTATTTTTTTGTATTTAAAAAAGTTTGAATTTAAATGTTTTCAAACAACATTCGTTTTTTGTGGATCCCAATAAGATTATTTCCTTTATTTTTTATTTAAAAATACTAGAGTTACTAGTCGCTAGTAACTCTAGTATTTTTGCTTTGTGTATAATTGTTTAATACATATATTTTTTTAAACAAGCCCTGTAAATGCCTAGACTTCCATATTCCCTTCTCAAAAATGTTTTCCCTCTCTGTTGAAATAAATTTAAATAGAAATAACATTATTTTTTTAATATTTGTCACAGGAGCTTATCATGTTACAGACACCATTTTTCCAATATTCCATAATAAAAAATCTATACGCTTCTATCAAATTATAATATTTGTGGCTTGATAAAATTTCTTGACTGACTCTAGCGGTCATCCCAAAGATGGTGTTATTTTATTCCGTTCTGGTTGATGAAGGTATTTACTTCTACAAACCGCACTTAAAATTTCAAACGAAGTGAGACGATTTTTTACAAAGTATGATTATGCCAATTATTGTACAAAAAAACATATTACAAGAGTCATAGACGAATTACATGCACAGGTACAAATACAAAATTATTGTAAACAATTTTTTACAATACTGCGTTTTTGCCGCGGAACTTAATGAACGTGATTTTTTAGCCCTCACATATTGAAATGTGAAAAGGTTAAAAATAATTGTTTTTTATGAATATTGCCTATTTAAAAAAATCACTTCGAACGCGAAATTCGATTGCTGGTGCAAATTAAATTCTGACCATAAAACATTGCATGAACATAATATAAAGCGAAAATAATAATAATAACACACGACAAGTGAAATGACGTATAATATTCGATACAGAATTTTCATTTGAAAATAGTAAAATTAATTTAATTGGGTCTTTTCGCGTTTTTATTGTTATTTTAAAAAAAGAAATAAAAAATTACGATAGTGATGGTATTTTTTTTTCATGCGACGCACGGCGGCGTAGGAAAAACATTATACAATGTGCAATGTTTTAAAATACGCAAAATTTTAATATCACCCTGAACGCGCTTTATGGGACAAACAGCGCGTATTACCGCGTTACCGCGCTATACTTGTGCGCAATATTTGTGCCCCCTAAGCGGGCATGACGTGTGATGTCATGCCCTCTGAGTAACAGGAACAACTTTGAAGCATCTTTAGGATTAAATGTAACAAAAAATGAAGAGGCGGAAGAACAACAAACAACAAAAAATAATTTAATATTGAATTAGCTTAACTATAACTCAATTTTAGCAGCATGAGTAAAACTCAGAGAATCGACAAAAGAAGTTTACTTTTAGGTAAGGTATTACTCGCAAGTAATTTCCTACTTCGAACTCATTCGAAATAATAAAACAATTTTTTCTTCTTTGAAATACAAAGTGGAGAACAGGAATTCGGGTTATCTAAAAATGCATATACATATACTACAATACTTGTCACCCTTAGGTATTATAAGATGTTTTCAAATCCTACAGGTAATTACAGGCCACATAGCGAGAGTGAGCTAATAAATAAACATTTATCTGAGATGTACCTTCGTAATAGTATACAATTACGATCGAGCCTAGAGGTTTGTCTAAGTGCATCGTTACATTCTGGGAATGTAGAATAGGAACAAGTCCAATATGAGTAGACAACGTGGAGCGTATAGTAGACAATGGATATAGTACAAACATAACATAAAGATTGTATTATTTATGAGACAGAGCGCGAGAGTTGCAGCTGTCCAATATTGTGTAGGCATATTATGTATAATCATGATAGTTCATGATCGTTCTGGTAACCTGTCGTCCCAAACTGTTATACTATCGCGAGAAACAGAGAAATCAAAACTAGATTATGTACGCGGGGAAATTTATGGTACAATATTTAGATTCATTGATACAAAACATATATAATATAATTCATCCACTGGAACCTCCTTTTATACGGGAGATACGTTCCACACAGTACAGTGAATAAAAAGTACTAGACTAAAAAAACAGAGAAGCTGGATAGGTTTCTTTGTATATAAATCAATTCAGGATTAAAAAAAAACAGAAATATTTTACTATTTATTGTACATCAAAATACTTCGACTAAATAAATCCTAACAAAGATTATTCACTATCATACTCGTATATAAGTAATGAAGGAGATCTAAAGAGACTCCAAATAATACAAAACAAAGCGATGAAGATAATATTAAGATGTGGGAGACGAACAAAAGATAAGAAAATTATTCAACTTCTAGATATCATGACAATTGATCAAATAATCAAATTCAATGTTGCTAATGAAATAAACAAAATTATCAAAGGAATAGTTCCGAGATATTTTCAAAATAAACTAAAAATTAATGAGTTCTTTCATAACTATGCAACAGGAGGATCTTAAAATATAAGACTGGAAAAGAAATCAAAAGCAATGTCCCAGAACAGCCTTATGTACAAGGGAATACAATTATTTGAGGAAATGCCAGAAAGCATAAAAAATGAAATAAATGTAAATATATTTCAAATTAAATGTAAAAAGTATATATGTGAAAAATATTAGGTAATATATAGTGTAAATAGTGAATATAATAAATGAAAATGTACATATGAAACAGTGAATATTATAAATTAGGATATTTAGTGTATAATAGTGTATAATAGTGATAAATAATGTTAGAATAAGTATAGATGTAAATATTGTGTTGTAAATATATATTAGACTATGTTAATCATAGAACTAAATAAAATAAATAATAAATAATAATAATAAAAAAATAATATTATATTAAACGCCAAGTAAGTAAAAGAGAGACGTAGAAAAGAAAATTTTTGGACAGTATTATTTCGAAACCGTGTACAGCGAGGTTCGAGTATACTATTATATAATTGTATGTGTTGCGGTTATCAACTATCGACTTATTTTATTTATCGTCTTTTGGGATATCAGGGTTTTAGTTCTTTAGTATTTTACCTTTGTTTTAAATTTATGTTAATGAATATAACATAAGTATGTTTGGAAAAAAAACACTATCTTCAGGTTTTGGCTATGGATAAAAGTACTGATATTTTTAATATTTGATATAGATTTACAATCATAATGTATCAGGTGCCGTGGCTCAGATGGTTAGATGGAAAACTGTAAAAACTAGCGTCGCGGGCTCAAATCCCACCAGTTGCCAGAAAAATCCAAGAAAGATTTTTCTCAATTGGTCTGGGTGTTGTGGTGCTATTGATTGGATAGATCTTCACGTTGCATTTTAGTATGACATGTTAAATATGAGTATACTTTTGAGACTTGTGCGCATCCAACAAAAATGACACATGTTTAGCGTTTAAAGTTTTTCTGCGTGTGGGCAACCCTTCTTTTTGACGAATAACCTATATACTCGTACATATTTAAAGTGATATTCCCTATTCAATCTAATTCAAACAGTAGGGAATTAGTACATATACATATGTATGAGTATCAGTGACGAATGATGATTTTATTTACAGGTAAGCTATAAAATAATATCATTTATTTGTACCTACATAGGAGGTACATAATATAATGTAAGTAATATATACTATAAATTGATATTTTTCTGTGCTTCTGTGTGATACAACAACTCTCATCCATGAAATTAACTCAAACGATGTTACTTCGTGATATATTATATTATATAGATATATTATCCATTACTTTAATATATAATTCATTAAAAAATACCACTCCGAATTCAGTCGATATTACGTATTCAATTGAAATGTCAACTAGCCGTAATTAATAGTGCTAAAAACGGCCGCGTGGAGCGCTATATGTCCTGCAATATGAATGAAAGTAATTATTGTCTTATGTCAAAAGTACCATCTCAAACAAAAATAGTCCTTTAAATGTTTGAAATACTATTTTCCAAATCAAGAAACTTAAAATAATTTGTGTAATCGGCAAGTTTAATCTAGGAGAAAAAACCCGCACTGGGGTTAATACATTTAAAAAATCGTATACTTATTTGCATGAAAAAATAAGCTGGAATAATCGGCTAGTTTCTTGCCTCACCGCAGGCGCTGGGCGCGCTTTATTAAAATTTATATTTATATTAGGATAAAAATACAAACGGTGGAAATGATTAAAAAGAAATGTTAATTATTTATTTGTTTCTCTGTAAATAAAGTTACAATAAAACATTATTATGGTAGTCAAATATAATGGTAAGCTGCGCATAATCGCTTCTATACGCGGTTCGCCCCTGATGAGTATTTAGACGCAGCGTTTTTATTGTTTCTTTAAAAACATTCAATTGAAAATATAACGCATTCCGGAAAAGTCGCATTGACGAACAAGAGTAAAACTAGTAAGTTTTAACGCAATCATCCCATTGAACATATTTGTTTAACAATTGTAGTCAGCATCACTTTACGGGTTATTTAGCCCATTAAGTAGTGTAGAATGTTAAGGTAGAATAACATGACGAGTTTAAAGTTAATGAATAGAAAGCAGATGACTGCTAATCCGCCGATATGTATAGAAAAATATGTCCATATAATACGAACGTATTACATAAATCGTAGGTATAACACAAATGGCGCTCACATAGTTTATTTTAAACTTTTATTGATGGTTACCTTATACATTTCAACGTTCTTCAACAGCTTGGGCATTGTTAAACCAGGATCTAAATGATCCACGGAACAGTTAACACTTAAGGCGCACGCGACCGCTGCCAATTAATGGCCATGTTGCTCCTTGTTCCTACTCATTCAGAATCCTAGATTACTAACATCCTGGGACCTTAATACGGAACGTGACGAGTAACACATATAGATATAGGCATCGAAGAGTATCCAAATATGTAAGCGAGCCAAAAAATTTTTTTTGTTGATTTATTTTTGTAATAACAAATTACTAGCGACACTCACACATACGTATACAACAAAAACTGGGCCAGCAGTTCTTTATAACTAAATTTGAGTTTCAAAATCATAAGAAAAAGGGGGAGCAAAACATTAAATACAACATAAATTTTGAGAGAAAAATAAAAGCATGTATAACAAATGATCATGGGCAACAATAATTGTCAAACTCTTTAAGAGTACCGATAGATATATAAAATGCAAAACAATTGCTTCTGTCGACCTGAATTTGTCTTCTATTTTTAAGATTTCGATGGAATGTTTACTTGACGAAACATGTTAATAGTTACTGAATGTTCCATTTGGGTCTACAGATATAGTTCGTGCGCAGTTCTCAAATACTTATAGGGATTCTTTAGTAGGTTTACCCATAGTTGCCTAACACTGTGGACTGTTAAAAATATATCTTCTTCAGTCTCCAGGAACTTAGCTCTCATCCAAACCCCTTAAGTTCAATGCACACTATGTGCCAGCAGCTCACACATTGAAAATATTAACAGACACGCTCTCGCTATAATAATATCTACATTTCTGATTAATTTCTGGTCATGCTTCAGTTTTTTTTTTCATCAACGTTAAATTTAAGGAGGAAATATTATGCTTCATTAGATGCGAAGGTTTTTCTCGCTCCAACAAAATTCTGGCAAAAGCCTTTGAACAATTAGGTTTGATTGGGATGGAAATCTAAGCGACAGTTTGCCCAGCACTATACAACGCATAAGCTCTGTAATCTATGTAGTTGCCTCGGCAGCTACAGCGATAACGTTGATATTCGAATTATTTCTTCTATAATAATATTTTATAGAAACGAAAGCAAACCGAGAAAAAATCGAGAGCAGCATCAAAGCGTGGATCGAGCTTTATACAGTTATTTTTATGTCATTCGAATCATGTTCCGTAATAAGATCCCTCAAACTCGCCGCATCTTATTCTAAACGTCAAATTCGAGACACTTTATAACTAAGTAATTGGCATTATAAAATAATGTGGGTTGAATTGACGTAATTTAGAATGCAAAATAAAAAGCATTATCGGTGATTATTGTTATTTGTGTAATGAATTTTTGATAGAGCCCTGAATTTTTTTATTAAATTTAATTACTTATATGCACCTCAGTCGTTTAGTGCATTATTTGATTAATGGAGAGCAATAATTTAACAGTAATTTATTATTTATCAGACATTGACAGACATTGAGTGAACAACAGCTGTTATGTCAAAGTATTATCATAAGTAAATATGCGATTACATACATTAATAAACTTGAGAAAATATAATTTGTTTGATGTAGGTAGTAGGCACCTAGGAACTGACTAGGTGTATATACTATCTTATATAAAATCGTGGGCTGCGATTATGAACGGCTATTTTCATCGGTATATATTGAGACGGTTTAAACTAATATGGATATTTACGTACGAAAGTGTGTATATTTGTATAAAAATTCAGAATAACTTCGTCGGTAACCTGTAATTGAACATGTTTAGAAAAAAATATTGTAAACATATTCCATTTTTCATACAGAAAACTAAATTTTACTTTGTAGATAAAATTGAAGATAAATTTTAACTTCCCATCAGAATACGTATCGTGGGGTAGTTACGGGGGTAGGTTGAAAACTAATCCATACATGATTATGGAACGCGAACGAAATGACTTTCAGAAGCTCGCCAGATGGCATGTGGAAGTAACATTCCCTCTCTATACGTATGCGGAGGTTTGAAGACGTTGCGTTCATCCAGTGTATTTTGAAAAGAGGAAGTATGAAGACGTGTTCTTATGCTCTGTCAACGCTAATTAAACAGCGTGCTGTTATCGAATTTTTAACTGTTGAAAAGTGACTCCTGCTGAGATTCATTGTCGTTTAAAGGCTGTTTATACTGACGATGCTGTTGATAGGTCTACTATAAATCGATGGGTAGTAAAATTTTGTGGTTGCGAGCCTGGAAGCCATAATTGTTGATAACACACGCAGCGGATGTCCAATCATTGCCGCAGGCGATAAACATCGCAAACTCGTCGACGATTTCATTCAAAGTGACCGGCGAATCACTCAAAAACGTATCGCAAACCATATAGAAATATCCAAGGAGTATTAGAGGCAGCCTGGTGCCAATAATTTCGCAACATGACAACGCTCGTCCAAACACCTCGCGTGCAACTGAAGAGGCTCTGCGAAACCTGAAGTTTGAACCGATATCTCACCCTCCTTACTCCCAAGATCTTGATGTCCAATCACTGCCACAGGCGATAAACATCGCAAACTCGTCGACGATTTCATTCAAAGTGACCGGCGAATCACTCAAAAACGTATCGCAAACCATATTGAAATATCCAAGGAGTATAAGAGGCAGCCTGGTGCCAATAATTTCGCAACAAGACAACGCTCGTCCAAACACCTCGCGTGCAACTGAAGAGGCTCTGCGAAACCTGAAGTTTGAGCCGATATCACACCCTCCTTACTCCCCAGATCTTTATGTCCAATCACTGCCACAGGCGATAAACATCGCTAACTCGTCGACGATTTCATTCAAAGTGACCGGCGAATCACCCAAAAACGTATCGCAAACCATATTGAAATATCCAAGGAGTATTAGAGGCAGCCTGGCGCCAATAATTTCGCAACATGACAACGCTCGTCCAAACACCTCGCGTGCAACTGAAGAGGCTCTGCGAAACCTGAAGTTTGAAACGATATCACACCCTCTTTACTCCCCCGATCTTGCGCCTTGCGATTTCTATTATTTTTCTCCACTCAAGAGAGATTTCAAGGGTAACCATTACATCTCAGACGATGAGGTGAAGGCAGCTATCAAGTCTCGGATTCGAGAAAAGTCGGAAGAATTTTTCAGTGACGGAATGAAAAAACTCGTTACACGCTGGAAGAAATGTGTTCGGCTTAACGGAGCCGATGTTGAAAAATAAATATACGATTTGGAAGCTAAAGTAGCTTTTGAAGATTTAGTTTAGTTTTCCAGATCCTGTCGTAATTGGTAATATTTTTTTTTCCTAGATTTAATTTTCATTATTTGTATTTTATTTCAATTGCGGCTGTATGTATGATAAGGATAAATGTTTGCCATTTTTTTAATGGACTAAGTTCGTTAATAAATAAATGAATGCAGTGCTCTCAAATGAGTGCGAAAAGGGAATAATGATGATAATATGTAAGCTGGGGGCAAACACTTAAAAATATCACATGTGTGGCAAATTATTTTTAATTTCAAACAGCAAATCCGTTACTTTCGCCGCGTTTCTGGGTTGCGTATATCCATGTGTGCATATTGCATTTTAAATGTAACAACACAGCATATGTAAATACGCATATAAAATGCTAAGATACATAATATTATCATTTGGCATTCCGGGAAATCTGATTTCCTTTTTTACACTTGTGTTTAGGTGATACGCGCCACACAAATCGTTTCGGTTAGTAAATTTGTAGATAAGTTGAATAAAAATAATTTATAAAGCAAATTAGAAAATAATATTTAACACATTTATTCATACGAAGATACATATTACAAAAAAAAAAAACGTATTCCTAACTCCATGAGGCCAAGAGCGAAAATCGTACACGTTTTTGGTATTAAATAATTAAAATTACAGTTAAACCGCTTATTATTATGAGAAAGGCACTTCGTTGTCGCCTTTTGTTTGTCTTTTTTTTATATATTCCATTTTTAATCTTCTATTTTTTTACTAATATGTTCTCAATAATAAATAAGGAAATATTTTACTTTTTATTTCAATTTAAGTTTAAAATTATAACATCAGTGAGGTACCAAATAGGCAAATAAATGCTTGTTTTGAAAAGCTCGTAAAGTACAAATTATATATTTTGACAAAGTATGTTTTAAGGATTTAGTTTAATTGCCACGTCCAGGTGAACGAAGAATATAGTTGTATTTGTGAAATAGAACTTTGACTCGATGGCTAGTCCCAGGTAAAAATCCCGAAGAAGGAAATCGAGTGAGGAAAAGCATGTCTTGTAGTGTAGTGCTTGGCGCGTTCGTCTACCATGCTTGAGGTCTAGGGTTTGATTCCTGGGAGGGTAGACAAAAACAGTTTTTTTTATAAGGTGGGTTTACACTGCAATGGTCATCTTATGTTCCTGTAACAGATGGTCTAGATGCTGTGCATTTACTTCGCTATGCAGTGATACGATAGGAATTTAATTATATTTATTTGATAACAATATTTAAAGGATAATATTATTATAACTTAAGCGATTAAAAAAATTGTGTACCTCCATTATATTTTTTGCTACTGTTTTAATAATGCTGCGTTTTATTGTAAATTCGTTGTGACCTATTTTGGTTTTCGCAAGTTAACTTAAAAGTCAATATAATCACTACACCATAAAGCGAACGAACTTTTAGTTGGTTCATTTTTTTATCAAGACTAAAATTTAGATTTCTTTGATTCCAAACCACACGCCGAGTTATTCAATTATTTGTCCACCACATGTGTGCACGTGTGCAGTTAATAATTTATGTCTGTATAAAATAAAAAGTACAAAAAATATTCCAAAACATTTCAAATGTACACTTCAAATACAAAATAAAGGAAACGTTATAATAATGTTAATAAATGGGTTGTGGTTCTGTAATATTGCGTCAAACTCACGGATCAGAGGTCCGAGGTTTGAACTCCACTTTACTACAGCTTAGTGAGGAGGTTCAGTGTTTTTTTTTTATTTGATAATGGACCATCAAACTAAGACAAAATTATAATTAATTAAGTAAAGTATTATAAGCGCTTATAGATTTTTAAAAGTTTTGTAATTTAAACTAATTGAACTTATTAAAGCCCTTCAGTCAAGAAGCGAATGCCGAATTAGAATTCACAATATTCTCACAGATTGATTTGAGGTCACCACCGGAGTTTGCCAAGGTTGCGTCCTTGCAACGTTCCTTTTTATAATCCTTATGGACTTCCTCCTCAAAAAGTCGATTCCACTAGATCGAGGAATATCCATCTCGCCCTCCTAAAAACTTTGCGACCTAGAGTATGCCGATGATGCGGTTATAATTGATGATTCAGACGGGAGTCTACAGGTCACTGTAGTTAAGCTAAATATGTACTTCGCATGCATGGGTTTAAAAATTAATATTGGAAGAACCCATGTACTTTGTAACACTTCGTGCCTTGATGCTCAAAATCCCTTGACTCTGTCGAACCAAATCATGGAAAGGGTCTTAGGGAGAGTTTTAAATACCTGGGAGTGGGTATATGTTGCAGAAAATAAGAGCTTTCAAAAAGAACAAGGAGTGTGGCTAGGAGTAGCAGGCCAGCAGGCGCCACATTCAACAGTATGAAGGTTGTCTGGAGATAGGATATTTACTCAGTAAAAATCAAATGCCGCCTATATTACGCCTGCATAACACCTTTTCTCCTCTACGGATGCGAATTGTGGCACCTCACTAGGGCCCAAAATAGCAAAATACTAAGTTTTGAGAATAGGTGTCTCAGAAGAATCTTGGGTATGCGGTGGTTTGACTTTTTTAGGAAAAAAGTAATGAGAGAACAGACGCAGCAAACTCCAGTGACAACTGTCATCAAGCGGAGGCGATAAGGTTGGCTGCGCCATATACTGCGGATGCCTCCTGAGAGTCTTAACTCGTTTCCCTCGTTTACAAGGCATCAGGTTTTCGACGTCCTGAACGTCCACTGGTGACTGTTCGTCGGCAGTTTATGTTAGAACTTCGGGACGAGAACCTGACTTGGGAGAACGCACATGAGCTTGCAGCCGATAGAGATGCATGGAGGCTCTTTGTGGACACCATATACTCCAACTAGGAAGCGGACATGGAATGATGAATTTTGAAATTATTCCACGTGTAACGTCACAAGTTCTCATCGGTGAGTTGTGTTGATTGGTGAATTGGGAAGGACTAGTGACGTTCTTCAAAGTAATTAGTTTTTATTAAAAACCTTTTTTTTATACATTTCAAGAAACTTTGGAGCACAATTTAAAGCTCTTATTTTTACTCGAATGCGATCCTCTTCCTCTCGTAGGTACGCGTTGTCCACGTTTCAGCCCCATATAATAATACCAGGGCTTCCATCAACCGTTTTTTTGTGTTTATTGATATACCTTGATCTCGCCAAATCTTATCCAAACGGTTCATTACTTCTTTGGCCATTTGAATCCTGCGACCAATCTCAGGTATATTTTTTGTATATATCACTAATACACAAAATAATCTTAAATCAATATTTTGGACACATAAATATTCCATTTATGATTACAAAATAAATAAAATACATGCTAATGATGTGTTTGTTTACAACAGGGTTGATATAATATTCACACGATAAGAGATAAATTATGTAAATACAAAAAAAATAATTCGAAAACAACATGAATAAATAAACTAATCTAAACATTTCTAGTAGCTTCTTTTATAACGCTCATTATTTTTTCAGAAGAATAGTGGTTCTTAATTCTTTTACTTCATGAAAATCAACAGTAAAAATGGAAACACTAATCGCATAATTTTTATGATATACGCTGTTTTATGCCAAAAAATATTTCAATTTTTATCATTCATTCTGCTTAAGATGACATACTTTTTTTTGAAAGGAGAAAAATTTTGTCAATTATTTCGCCCATCTCTTCGTTAGGATACTAATTACACCAACATGCAATACCCACAAAATATAAAACCGACGAGTTGACATAACACGTGAGGTTGATAGCCAACACCGACGTGCATGACGTGTGCGTCTCAAAACCGGTAGACATGGAAAAGTCGGTAAGTGATTATTATATACAATTATTTCATAAATCAAATGTTTGACCACAAAGTTACTGCTTTAAATATTAATAATTATTAAAAAGTTTATTATTATTAAAAAAAAAAAACAAATAAGTATCTACATTAGTGTCATTTTTATTGCTGAATTACATTAGCTAAATCTTCGATAGAGAAACTCAGTGTTTTAAAAAAAAATATATTTTTATTTTATGTATCGTACTCGTATTATCAGCGCTATGATTTTTTAAAGTTTTGCAATTTTGAAATTACTCCGCGTGTGACATCACAAGTTGAAGCCGGTGAGTTCTGTTGATTGGTAAATTAGTTTCCTGGAAACCAGAAATATACCACAAAACTCTATCATTGGTTAGTTTGGAAGCACTTGTGACGCAGTTCAAAGTAGTTTCAAAATTTTTACATTTTCGAGATACTTCGCAGTACAATTAAATGCTTTTATTTATTTTATTTTTTTCGAAGGTTGGTATTTTGTATATTTTAGTTACAAGCAAGCGTTACAAACTTCATCAGTTTGTTGGTTTCTTTTATTTGATTTGATATTATTCAACGTCGAAAATAAGGTCTGAAAAAATTACGCAGATCGTCCCTAAACGATGCGTGTCACTTAAAATGTCTTAGCGTGTCACCTCCGATACGCGTGTCATAGGTTGCGCATCAGTCATAACTGTACTATATGTATGCATATATCCGTCTATTATGTAATTAAAAATGCAATGCACGCATACATATAGATAAACAGACACGAGAGTAAAAAAGTCCGAAACATTTTGATAACTCGTCATAATCATTGATAAGAAAACAAATAACCAGATATATATGTACATTGGAAGCAAAAGAAAAACCGTTTATGGAATGACGTCACTGTGGAATACAAAAATTTTACTAAAAAGTACAATAATAAAAGCAAAAACTGGTTACGCAAGTCAGAAATGAGAAGTTAAACTTGATTAGATAAAAATCAAACATTTACTATTTGATTGGGTTGTGGTCCCGTGGCTAGTGTTGCGGACCCACAGATCAGAGGTCCAAGGTTCGAACCCCACTCTACCCCAATTTGATTTCCATTTTGTAATAGTCAGTTGTTTCCAATGAAAAATTGGGTAAATCACAAGAGTTCAAATATTTATTTTTAATAAAAAAAAAAACATGTATATATTTCCAACAATGAAAAGGATCAGTGTTTTTTTTTTTAAATACTGTCAATAGACTATCAAACCAAGCAAAAAAAAATAGTTTTATTGTAAAATCACCGATACGATTTGTTATTTTTTTATTTTATTACTCCGCGCGTGACGTGTGTTCTCTTTAATGAGTTGTCCTGATTAGTGAGTTAGCTGCCTGTAAACCAGAAATCTAGCACAACATTCTATCATTGTTTTTTTCGGAAGAACTAGTGACGTCGTTCAAAGTAGTACGTTTTTATGTAAATATTTTTTATTATTATTTTTATACATTTTCAGGGAACTTCGCCGTACACTTTAATGCTTTTATTATTACCGAATTTGAAAAAAACATTTTTTATATCTATAACTTCCTCATTCAACGTGATTTATATTTCGGATTTCCAAAATCGGGGAATTTTTTAATTAATAATTTTATTTATGTATTTCAAAGTTTTGAAATGTACAGAGTTTCTTTGATTGAGGTCTCGAATAGCTAGGAAATTCCTGTGTTTAGGAAGGACCTTCTTTTTTACATGTGTTTGTTTTATTTTATTAAATGATGCTTAATAAATTCAAAGAATAATAATAACATTAAAAAACCGATATAAATATAAATTAGAAAACATGCAGGTAATAATAAAATAAAAATAATTGTAAATATAAATTAGAAAATATACCATCAATAGTTACAAAATGGGACATAATTATTATAAATTAGAAAACATACCGATAATAATACTAACAATATTTAATTAGCTCATTAACAAGATTTAAGAAACATTAAAAAATATATTTTAATTAAACAAATGTAATAAATGTGCCTCAGGATATTCTTTCACAAAATAGGTCAATACAATATTAAATAAACAATTTAACAAAAAAAAAACAGAACCCTGTAGCTCAATCACAAATAATTATCGACGTGCTAATAAGAAACGTGATAAAGATTTCTCACCATGGTTGTATATTGTATTCGCGATCACAATGCAACATCCGCGAACACCTAATATTAAATGTCAAAATATTTACGTTTCGCGACGTATAATCCTGCTGCGCAATCACATATTTGAATTTCACCGGTGTAAATATAGACAATATTCCAAAACTGCTATTTTTGTTTATTTATTTATTATTTATCACGCTATTTATTTCATTTAGCCGGCGGTTGGCAACCCAAATGTCAAGAAAAGCAGTCGCCATAGTAATTGTAATTTAGTTTCTTCTTTTTTGTATTTTACTATTTTGCAAATGCAATATATTGTTTTATTTTTTATAGTAAACGCCGATTTTTCGCCAATGAACTGTATTTATTTACGAGGAAAACAAAAAACAAACTGACACGAGCGTTAACTTAGATATTACACACGCGTTGACTTATGACTGCGATAACTTAGGTCTGTTCATTATTGTTCATTGGGATCGCTCAAATGCTTAGCACGTTTTTAAGCACGTCGATAGTTATTTGTGATTGAGCTATTGCACTTTTCGATCCGATGGTTTCTCAGGTAAAAAAAGGAAAATTGAGTGGAATTAAGGTGCGTGTAGGAATAAGGTATTTTTGTCCAATTTCAAGCAAGCTAGTTGCATTGAAAAAAGTTAGGGTAAAAGTTAAAGTAAAATATTATAAATTAATAAATACTACAATTTTTCATTCGAAATATAAAAAAAGAGACGTATGCCGAGGACCTGGCTAATGGAACGTACATTTTGTATTGATAATTTGAGGTATTTACAAGATAAAATATTTTAGTATGTAAGAGATAGATACAAAAATAATTAAGGTAAGGTTATCATCCTTACGTGTCAGAGAACATGAAATATTGCAGTGTAGAATCACTATTTTGATTAATATTTTATGCCGACAATCACAGGAATAGAACCCGGGACCTCAAGCATAGTAAGCGAACACACTGCGACTACTACACTGCGAGGCGGACTTATCTACATTGCGAGGCGGACTTATCTCCACTCGATATCCGTATTCCGGATTTTTACCTCAGTGGACTTCCAGTACTCTGGTTCTATTTCTCACGTAGAACTGTATTCTTAATCCGCCAGGACACAGGAAATAAATTAAATAGTGATGACATTGTGTGCATGTATGTATCTTGGACCTAAACATAAAACCAGTAAAGTTATTTGAACACATTTTTTGCTAGATAATAGATAAAAAAACATTATGTGTATATTTATATGAAAACGAGGTAGGAAGCATGTCATTATATTGACTCATATAAAAATTAATGTCTCGAGTCTAGACGTTGAGAAGTCTCCTTTAATGATTCATTATGTTTTTATACACGTCGTTGTATAAATACGTAAATACAAATAATACATGCTGGCATATCACGCTTCCTAACTTTTCATCGAGTCGTCAGCTTGTCGGGTGGTGAACTGTGAACCATTGAGAATGTAATAAAAATATGACCCCGCAGCAAGTCAAAATGGTACACGTAATACTTTAAACTTTAATTACACTCTCAACTTTTACTTCTTATCGATCGGTTAGTCATAAGTCATAACCAAGAGTCAAGAGCGTTAATTTTAACAAAAAAATATTCATATTTTTAATATTTTCTGCAATAACTTTGTGTATCATTTTAAATTAAATCTGGAGAAATAAAACTTATACTTTGTTTTTTGATACACTCACTTTATTTTTACCAACTAGTTTCGGTAACCAACTGTTATCTTCTTCAGGGTATTTTTATAGTTATGTTTAAATATTTATTTAAGTAACTCTTTAATTTATCATGAAAAGATAATGTTTTTTTAAACTATATAAATAGAAATATTATAAAAATACCCTGAAGAAGGTAACAGTTGGTTACCAAAACTAGTTGGTAAAAATAAAGTGAGTGTATCAAAAAACAAAGTATAAGTTTTATTTCTCCAAATTTAAAAAATATTCAATTCAATGTTCAAACACCAGATGTAACATTTTCGCACTTTTTTCCCGTTCTTTTTTAAAAAAAAACCTAAATAAGATATCAACAATATTTTGAGTTTGTCCAAATATTTGTAGACAAGGACTAGATTCAACTCCCTGGGGAGCTGTTTATATTAACATATTATAACAGAGATGAAGAACATTTATGAGAAGGTAATATAGAAGTCTAGGCATCTACAGGGCTTATGACCTGTCAATGGCTGGTTTAAGTGGCCACTTAACACACTGTGTAACATTCACCACTCTGCCCATATTTGAACATCTATATTCCTTCAATTATTTCATCTGTTGATGTTTGTGAAGTTAAAGAGCTAAAATCTTTATTTATGCGGGTAAAATTCATGTTACATAGTGTGTAAAGTGGCCACATAAACCAGCCATTGACAGGTCATAAGCCCTGTAGATGCCTAGACTTCTATATTACCTTCTCTTAAATGTTCTTTATCTCTGTTGTAATATGTTAAATAAGATATTGTTAGAAATTGAATATTACAACCAGAATAATCTTCGTAAAAAAAAGGTTAATAAAATTCTATAAAAAAAGGTTTCAACCAAAATACTTTTTATTAAAGAATTACCGAGGGCATAATTTTACGTAGAAATAAAGGAAAATGTCACAAAAGTTTTGTGATTTAAAATGCTTGTATTTCTTTTCAAAAACAAAAATATTAAAATTTTGCTTCAACCATTTTAATTTTCAATCTATTTATCTTTAAATCATTCACACAAATTTTAGCTCAATACTTATACCCGTATGCAGAGACAAAACTTAAGGTGAGGAAAGTACATTCTAATCTCAAATGCAGAGAATAACCCGAAGGTGAAGACAATAGAATGTACTTTCCTCACCTTAAGGTTTGTCCCTGCATACGGGTATTAGTCTTTATATGAGAATCGAGTTACCAAAGTTTAGTTAAAATTTAAAATGGCGTAATCTACTAATCTGCCGGTCGAAAGATAATTATATTTTAGTTATATGAATCTTTTAAGTATACTTTTTTAATAGAAATATACCTTTAAAAATTAATGTTTTTATCTTATTAATGTTTTTTAAATTTTTTTATTATTACGCGATTTAAAAAAAATATTCGTTTTAAAATGGCAAAATCGTATGCTTTCCTCATTTTTCGTGCGTTCTACCCGACTTCAGTCTTTTTTCAATATCGTTGAATATTAATCAATCTTGATAAACTCCTCGGTAAAAAAGAACTAGAAAAAGAGGGTCAAATCTGGTGCTTTTTTCCGTTATCGTGATTGAAAAAAGTGTTTAATTTTGGGACATTTTCTGCTGGTCGAAAATAAACTATTATCCAAGTATCACCAATATATTGCTGCTCTTACTATAATGTGTCGTTAATTTTGAAGATGTTTTTAAATTGACTTAATTTTTATTGTCTTATTTGAAGATTCTTTTAATATTCTTCTCATAGTTTCTTTGAATCCCTTAAAATATGTATGTGTATATTTATGTTTTTCCTTTTTAAAAATGTTTTTATTATTTTATTTTATTTTTATATCTGAGCATGTTTTTTATTATTTATTTTAGTTCTTAAATTTTAATTACTTTAACCGATTTTCTTCATTTTTATACTTTAATTTTAATTTTTAAACAGCTTCTATTTATGTTTTTTTTTCCTTCTCTTTTTTGTACTTTAATTAAATAAACTTACATATAATAACTTTATAATATGGAAACTTCACTGGTCTATTAGAGTTAAGTCTAACTGTGTAAAATATAAAACTATGTAACTGTACTGTATGTTTCCTAAATAAAAGAAAATAAAAACAAAAAAAAAATAATAATAAAATCACTCGTTTTTTATTTCTATAATAAAGTGAATAAATTTGTTATCAAAATGGGAAATCGGAAGTCTGTGTTACTTCCGCGGGACCACAGTTCGTCTTATTGGGCATACTAAAAATATAGAGAAAAATATAATCGGACTAGAGAGAGATAATTATTCTTATGCTGAAATTGAGTCAATGTTAAATATTTCTAGTCTACAAAAACGTAGAACTAATATTGACTCCATATATATGTTCGGCATACTAAATGGTATAATCGATGTTCCATCATTACTGGGACAAGTAAAATTCAATATTCCGACTCGTAGATTGAGAAACAATGAAGTACTGTTCATCGATCAGCATTGAACAAACTATGGCCTAAATTATCAAATGACCCGCCTTTGTCGTATTGTTAACTCAAGACAAGATCTGGACTTTTTTGGTTTAAGTTTACAACGATTTAAACGAGCACTAAATAAATAGTCCAGATCTTGTCTCGATGTCCCTTATGTTTGTCAATGCTTCTTTCTTTTTTTTTAAAAATGTTTTAAACTATTATTTTATTGTAATATTTAAACCTTATAAATTGTATACATGGACAATGTCCGTTAATAAATAAATAAATATAGTTGTGTATTCAGTATTAAGGACAGGTTTGCAATATTATGAATCACTACAGAACAGTGTGAATATTTGTGTCGTGAGTTGTGAGTTGTAATTTGTGACTGAACAGTGAACAATGATTGTACTACGAAACTGTTTATTGGCGCCAAGGGCTCATAGAGACAGCGCAGAGTAAATAGCTTACGAGTTTTCACAGATTCTCATCAACAGTCACCACGGGTGATTCATGGGTGTGGAGGTGGAGTCTCCCGTATTTTTTTAGGATTTGAAAGAAAAAGTAAAGCCAGCTTACTTCGATTTTATTTACAGGAAATTGAGTTAACATGACCGAGTTTTTCAACAGAGATGACGCTGTTAAGAATATGGAAATCTAGGCATTTGAAGAGATTATGGTAAAATAAGTACAGAACGCCATTTAAACACTTATAATCACAACATTATGATCACAGCAATTCCTCAAACTATAATATTTGCTGGTAAACTTAATTATCATATGAAAAAAGATAACCGGCAAGCAAAACAAAAATAAACTGATTCTTAAATAAGCAGTTGAAAAATTTCAACAATTTCCATTTCAGAACGAATATTTATAGGTTGTTTTATCCGCGTACAGATATGATTTTGTTTAACCCACTTTAATATGCAAATTATAGCGGCTATGTTTTAATGTGGGGTTCCAAGGTCACGCCATACTTCTTCTTGTGATCAGGTCATATCCATCTGTCTACCAGACAAATAATGACAAATATCAAATGCAACCAAGTCTATTGAAAGGACCGAATCCACTGTGTATGTAATATAATATTTATTTTATAGTTTGTTCAAAGTTCAACACTAATTTAATATTCCATCGTAGTTGCTACAAGTGTAACATACTCTGTTCCCATTTATACAGGGTGTTTTTTAAACCTTGTCACATCCGAAACCATGATGATCAGTATGGGCAAGAAGACATATTAGCATATTAAAAAAAATATTTAGAAGAAAGAAAATTTTTAAAAATAAAATATTTAAAAAAAACAAATGGTTGCTTACTTCTGCAGGGGAGAAGTGAGGGGAGCGCGGCGCAGTGTCAGACTCCCCCCTTCCCCCTCTTCATTTCACCCCTGCAGAAGTAAGCAACCATTTGCTTTTTTTGATACTTAATTTTTTTAAATTTTATTCGTTCTAAAAAATTTTTTTTATGTGCTAATATGTCTTCTTGCTCATACTGATCATCGTGGTTTCGGATGTGACAGGGTTTAAAGAACATCCTGTATAACACCAAACTTTATACCTCCAAAACAAAACTTTTTGAAATAGTTTGAGACAAGCAAACAAACTCCTCTTCCTCTCCTCTACTTAATTTCCGCACCCTCAACTTTCTTGAAGGGCTTTTCTTTTCTTGTATTATCTTTCCGACTTTTCGCCTTAGTCTGTATCTGTAACATGTTCTACTATTGTATTTATATCTGTGGAAAAGTTTGGCTGGATGTACTGGCTTCGAGAAAGCGATGGCTAAATTGAATGAATTGCACTTCGAATTGCTTTTTCATTCACCTTATTCCTCGGATTTGACCCCATGCGACTTATATGTGTTCCCCGATTTAAGAAGATGGCTCCGTGGAAAGCCGTTTGCATCAAATGAGGATCTTCAATTGGAAACTGAGGGCGGAGATTACGCGGAAGGAATTAAACAGCTGAAAAATCGCTGGAATTGTATCTAGCTAAAAAGGGACGATGTTGAAGAATAAAATGATTTAAGCCAAAAATGTCGTGTTCTTCATTGTTAAGCTCACCGCTTATTATCAGCCCACCTAACATGAAGGCAGGTACTCCTTTCTATACTTCGTAAGGTCGTTATTTTCTGTATTTTTAATGAATATTTTTTGTATTTCAGCGTCGAAAAACAATGTTATTTAATACGTTGTTACTAATGCAAAGAAATATGATACAATTTTATTTTTAAAAAGTCCAAATGTCACGCGTTCAAAAGTTTGACGTAACATTAAAGAGGTTTTTTAGTCAAGCAAAGTTGGCATTTTTGGTTGATGAGGAAGTTCAGTGGTTTTTTAATTGTTAATAGACTTGTTATGTACTTACATAGTAGGTATTGTTGTTTGGTTAGCTGGTGGTAGAAATTACGTTCTCCACAGGATGAAATATACTCAGAATTCTGGTGCATTTGGCACTTAACTATCTTGTAAAGCCCCTAGGGCCAATATTAACATCTTACAGAATGCAGAAATAATGTATTTTTTTATTAAAAAAGGTCGTTTATAGCAACCACTTGAAACCATATGCTTCAACGCGTGAGAAATATTATTTTGCGTAAATCTCAGGATGTAGCATGGGAAGAATAAATGTACCTATTTTATGTATCAAACCTACCCCTCCGAAAGACCAACATTTGCATTATATAAATCCATACTCAGTCCTTTGGAAGAGAAATTAGAAATGTAATCTCTCGTGGTTAACTACGTCCCTCTGACGTAAAACTTAGTTTTAATAAATACGGTATCTTTCAAGTGTAACAGTATAATGGCTTTTTGTAATGTCTTTTAAATAATAAAATTGATCAACAATATTTTGAGTTTGTCCAAATTTCTGTAGACAAGAACTGGATTCAACTCCCTGGGGAGCTGTTTATATTAACATATTACAACAGAGATGAAGAACATTTAAGAGAAGGTAATATAGAAGTCTAGGCATCTACAGGGCTTATGACCTGTCAATGGCTGGTTTAAGTGGCCACTTAACACACTCATAAGCCCTGTAGATGCCTAGACTTCTATATTACCTTCTCTTAAATGTTCTTCATCTCTGTTGTAATATGTTAATAAAATTGAAATACAATATATTCGTGTCTTCTCAATTGATCTGTTGGACTTCGAATATTTATTCTCTGTGTGCTACACTACATCGGCACATAACAGACTATCAAACTGAGTTTAAAAAAATCAATTGAATGATCTTATTTTTACCGCGTGTAAGAAAACATTTTTATATCCTGTTTCCCGTAGCACTGAACTTCCTAATTAAATTATATGAATGGAAAAAGAAAATATCCCAGATTAGTAACGCTCTACAACTTATAGAGCCGTCCATACGGACAAAAACCATTCTAGGATTATCAATCACGAAGTAAGCTATAGTTTGCGGTAAAACAACGGACCGTAGGTACTCAGGTCGAGAATTGCAAGCGCAGCGACGAAACCGTCTATTACACACTGCTGTTAAACCAATAACCAAGTCAAAAATTTCCAACAATAATAACAACGATTTGCAATAGAGCGAAATGGCATATCTATAAGCGGGTCGAGCATCTGAGGAAAATACATTGTTGGGTCCATCTGAAAATAAAGAATCTCCAAATTGTCCTTAGGAAAAAAAAAAATTTTCATTAAAAAAAGACAATAAATATAAATAAATGATCGTACTCACGAGTGTATAATCAGCTGAGAAAAATATTTAAGTGCAAAATTCGTTTGTTGTTTTTACACGCAAACATATAATATTCACAAAACGCTACTCTTTCTAGGTTAGTAAAATACATATTTAAAAAAACAACACTAAAACAAAACACGAAAAAACGTACGTAATATGAAACCACGAAAAATAAACAACTATGGGCTTGATTCACTTAAAAGTATGATTGTAGATATTATACGTAGGTTCAAAAATTATCCACGATGCATTCCCTCAGTGGCTAAAGTTTTGTAACATAAAAAAAATAAGACAAACACAAAATATAATAACCGTGTTAGCGTTAGCGTTTAAAAAAGCGTTTTATCGGGTCGGTCACGACCAAATTTTTTTATTTTTATTTTTTATTAATAAATTTCATAAAAGGTCCACGTTTTTTAAAAATTCTATACAGATCCACTTTTATACATCTAGTAAATGTTATCACTGTAAATCTCCAAAAAAAGAGACTAACTCTTGTGCTTGGAGAGTGACTTATACTGTTGTAGTTGTTTATTTATAAGAGTTTATACAATTTTGAATATACGAGTAAATGAGAAGAAAAAAAAAGAAAAAAACACAAAATAATAATACATTAATAATACTCGTACATTCATACTAATTAACATTTAATGCTGTTTTTACACGTGTTCAAAATTTTTTCCGCCTTTGAAGACAAAGCTATTTTGACCATGACTTGTGTGGAATTTAGGAATTTTAATATTATTTTGGTATCTGTGTGACTTATTCATCTCAAAATCTTTTATTTTTTCCTCTTTATAAATCTGTAAAATGGAATTTATTTTATAAAGAGTGTCTACTGTATGAACTTTAAATATGTTATATGGACTTTCCGTATTGAATGTTGAGGGTTTCTTTAAAATAATCTTTGTACTATTTTAAGAGGGTTTAATAAATTGGCATATTATTATAAATAAAAATTTAAAGTTTATATTTGAAGCACTAACTTTGTGGTTATTCATTATAATAAAATAAATAAAACCACTTTGTTTTTAACCACTAATTTTTATTTTTCACCGTCCGGTTTCAAAGCAAACAAGCTTCTTCGTCAAGGTTTACGTAACTAATGACCTTGTATGACCGACATTTCTTGGTGGAACTGCATTTTAACTATAATAAAAAAAACTTTCAATTTGAATTAGTATTACTTTATAATTATTTTATGTTTTTCTTTTTATTTAGCATAATTTTAATTTATTTCTCATGTATAGTCGAAATTATATAACTTCAAATTAGAAAATAAATATAACAGTGTAAGTCACTTTCCAAACACATGAGCTAGCTCTTTTTTTGGAAAAGTTACAGTTATAACATTAAAAAATTAGATTGTACAGAAAAAAAATTATATAATTCAATTAAAAATAAATACAATTTAAATAAATAAATAAGTAAAAAAGTATGGATATCTAATTTTTATTTACCAAGTGCTGCACTTTATTGAACTAATTGGGCGTAAAGTGTACTTAAATTTAAAAAGGTCCTTGTACCAAATGTTACGTATGGTAATCAAAATATTGACAGCTTAAAAACACTTTTATAGAGTGCTATAAATTAATTTTAGTGCGTTCATTTTGATACAAGAAACGGTTTTGTAATCCATATAGTGGGTTTAAGTGGTTATGTCACGTGTTTAGACTATTAGATATCCCATTTTTTATTCCATGTGATTTCATTTAAACTTTGTTGTAGGAATTTCATTAATAACGCTTTATATCTTCTTTTATTTTAGACAAAAAGAAATATAGCGGTCTTATAATTTACCCAAATATTTAAATTTCATGACGATTTTAACAAGTTGTAAATAATTCACTATTAGAAAATGAAAATCAAGTTGGGGTAGAGTGGAGTTCCGGATCCGCTTTATTGTTTGAATAAAATATTGATAGGTTTAAAATCACATAGTTATGTAGTTGTTTGCTTTGATAGAGAAACGATCGTGTTTCGAAATAAATAGCCATACTATTATTATTTATTTTTTCAAAGAAAGAAACATTTGGATTCTAATGATTTACAAGAATATTTCAATTTTGGTGGCCATTTTCAATGAATTGTAAATAACTCACTATTAGAAAATGGGAATCAAGTTGTAGTAGAGCGGGGTGCGAGCCTCGGACCTTTAAGCCGTGATTTTATGACACTAGCCACGGGACCGCAAGACGATTTTAATTTGTGATTTAAAATATTCAGTCGTATTCATACAAGTTCTTTTTTATCGCACCCCATAATTTAGTTAGCAGTATTTGAAAAGATTTCTGCCAAGCAAGGTTTATAACGGCGTTTAATAATCCCTCAAATACAATGCGTACCTTTTTTATTATAACCAAATTAGAAGTTTTTAAATGTTCATAATAAATTTCATTTAGATAACAATTTGAACACTTTTATATGTTGTATTTCAAACTAGGTATAAACATAGTTATTTTTTGGAATTTTTAATTGGGGGTGTACTGCTTTGTTCATTTGAAGATTTCTACATATGATTATAATTATACTTTGCTTGTTTTATGCATCACTCTGTAAATTTCACAAATCAGATAAAATAAAAATTTGTTTGGAGAGACTATATTATTTGCGTATAATTTTAAAAATATATTTGTTAAATCAAATAAATTAAAATCTTAATAAAATAAAACCTTTATTTTTGAACATTAAATGAAAGATCAATTTTCTCGTTTAAAAAGTATGTATTTATTTACCGATTTTCGGCGAGATACTAAATAAGTACTATATGGCAGCGTTGCCAGACCCGATCAAGCGAAAAAAGGTAGATTCAGAAAAATAAATCGGTAGAATTGGGGAGAGGGGGTAGGAAGGGGGAAAAAAAAATTGACAGTTGTTCGAAATTAAAGCGCCGTTTTGCCTAAGGCCGTTACTTTAAATAGTTGAAAACGCTTGGTAAATGAACAATTGAAAACCAAAAGGACTGCAATAAGTGAATCACCAAAATATAGCGATTTATAATGTCTTCTTTTTCTTACAAAAAAATGTAAATTACAATATTTCATTTAAATACTCAAATATTAATTTAAGAAAAGGAATATTTGAGTTGGTTCTTATAAAAAATATTAATATAATACATAGATTAAAATTCAAAATGTTATTTTATTGAATGAATTTTATTAAAATGTATAGTATTTTTATTGTCAAACAATGAAATAATGAACGTTTTAAGGTTCTTTCAGTGCAAATGAAAACTTAATAAAAACTGCTAACTGCTGAAGTACTGAACACATTATTAAAACAATGATCAACTAAATTTAAATAGACATTTAACTGAAGATAAAACCATTTATATTATTTTAAATATGAAAAGTGATCCCTCTACATTTCACTTCATAAAATAGACATATATACATTTTTCAATAATGTCATGAAATTATAGAATTAGGGCATAGGCCATGATTTATTTTACCATATTATTTTCAACAATACTAGCCAATTCCATAATTAATATATCATTAATTGTAAACTTATGTACGATAGATAAGCAATTTTTATTTAAATAAGCAACTGATGGCAATCGAAGTGAGCAAACAAGCAATAAATTATTATAATATGAATTCGTTTTATTTGCATTGAAATTTTGTTTTGTGTAAAAAACAAGAAAATGTATAAAAATCGGTAGAATTTCAATCGAATTCGGTAGATCGGTAGATTGCTCCCAAAATCGGTAGATCTACCTAAAAATCGGTAGATCTGGCAACGCTGCTATATGGTAAATTGTGTTTTTAATAATATCATGCGAATATTATGGAAAATAGTGCTTCAAATTTTATATCCATATAATATAATTACAAAAGAGACGTTTTCTTTATGTAATCTGAACCCCAAGAAGCAAATTGAAGAATAAAATAAATTACGAGTTATCTTAGTAAAGTTGAATTTACTTATTTATTTTATTACGTCATAATATAATTTATCGGATTGTTTAGTGATAAGTGATTTCAGGTGGAAAACGAGGATATAAAAATTGTGCAGGAATTAATTACAATATTAATATAATCCGATATCTCCTACGTGTAGGTAAATTACAACCGCTTAACCACAAATACGTAGGTAATTTATACTATGAACAAATAGGCGAGATTATACCAGATTTATAGGTCAACATTGTTCCTTGAAAAATTGCAATGTAGTGAAAGGTGACACGAAGGCTTACAGTGCGTATTTAATTATTACTTATTTTTAATCAATCCAGGGCCTGTATTAAAATGTGAAATAAATATTAATCTTTTTATCATTTTATATGCAAGTAAAATAAAAAATTCTGCATGACAAATAGAATATATGCGGGTATTAGAAGCAAACCTAAAAAAATACTCCGGGAATTAATATACAATATCGATTCAGTCTTCATTATTACCCTTTTATGGATTATGTATACATGTTTATCATCCATAGAATTAAGAATATTCCAGAAGGAGCGTAGAATCATATTTGAATACATCGGACTGTGTCCAATAATTCCCCCACTTAAAAACACTTTCGCCCCGCGCTTACTTGAAGTCACCGAGTAATATTGCCAGATCGCGAAGAATATAACCATAACACAAATGTAAGGTAAAAAAAAAAACAATTTGTTAATTTTTCTAAATTTTTATTGTGCACTCGGAAACATAGATTGACACAACAGAGTAGATAAGTAAAGGGTAATTTAATAAGAGTAATTGAATTAATGAACTTTGAACTTAAAATATAAAACAAATTTTATTTTACATAAAACGGATATTTTTATATCATGTTCAATAATATTTTATGTTTTAAAGATAATGTCGGCCAAATGTCCACCACGGCGTTGTTTAATCCGAGGTTCAATTTTCATTATTTATCTTATTATATGATCAAAATAGGGTAAAAAAATTTACTACCCTGGCAACACTAACGAAATTTTCATTTTGTTTCTTTGACAATCTGACAGATGGAAAATAATTCAAGTTTTAAGTAATGCATTTGTGACAAACACATTCATTTGATAATTACACATGAAATGTGATTGCATCCTGTTTCTTTAAGATCCTAACAGTATTTCTACACTTAAAAAGGACACAACACGGCATGGTTAAATTCGAATCAGGAGTTGCGTACTGAGCGACGTCAACAAAGAAACTAATGGGTCAAAACGTAAACCTACTCATTTATGAGTAGTTGAGTCGCCTTCTGTTTGATGTGCGTATGCGGTTTCTGGACTATTTTTAATTCTGTGGTATCATCTTTGAAAAAACTTAATAGTGATGCATTGTAACTATTGCTAATCGAAACACAAAATTATTTATTAATCTGTTTATTTAATTGTATACTGTGCCATATAAATGTATTACTATCATTATTTTATTTTATTATTTTATTTTTATTTTTACTATCAAAATAAATTAGTAAATTGAATGATAAAATCATTAAATAAATTAATTTTAATTTAGTTTTTCTACGCCATGTTTTGTTGGATAACTTATTTGTATTTTATTTCTTTACATGAATAAGTTTTTATTGTGTATTTTGTATATTGATGTGTCATAATATTTATAATATTTATATTTATAATTGGCGGCCTCCGTGGTGTAGTGGTCAAGACGCTTGACTCACGCACGGAAGGTTCCGGGTTCGATTCCCGGTGAGAACACAAAAATTAAAATGTGATTTTTCTCAAGCCTGGTTGTTCTGTAGTGTAATTCACCACTGTAATTGGGCCTCCTGGCCTGTTGTGGTGCAAAAAAATGAAATGAAATGAAAAAAAAAAAAAAAAATTTAAATAAACTTATAAACTTAAAACTTAAAACCCGCTTGTTCTCTAAATCATTTGAATAAATTATTAGCATGTGGTGGAAAAGTAATATGAAAAAGTACATTATTTTTCTTAAATTAACTAACTAACTAACTAACCATCACGCCATTTCCCCGAAGGAGTAGGCAGAGAGGATAGAACGCCACACCACTCTGTCCTGGCACACTTCCTTTGCTTCCATCACATTCATACATCTTCTCATGCACGCACGTCGATTATTAAATTAAAAAGTTAATATTAAATTTATATCTTTATATAATCACTTTGTAAAGCGCCCGTGAGGTATTCAATTACGAAAATGGCGCTATATAAGTTATCCATAATTATTATTATTATAAATGTATTGATTTTAATATGGAAGAGTCCCAACTTAACGCGGAATTTTCTAGCAGATCGCGACATGAAAATTATAATTGTGAATTGCAGTTGTGTTTTGTGTGTATTCAATAAAAAAATCAATACAAAAAAACAATAATATTTTTAACTTTCATACAAATATACACATTTTCGTACATAAATATCGACTTTATTTTATACCGTCTCGATATATACCGATGAAGTTAGCATTTGTAATCGTGGGTCAGATGCTTTTCAACCTACCAGCTTCCCACTTCCCTACCGCTTAATAATCCTTCCACGACCACTGATTAATTATTAAATGCAATAAACGACATTGACATGACATTCGGCCAAACCGATTTTGAAATATCTGCTCCAATACGTGTAAAGTTTTTTTTCGTACATTTTGTATTAATATAAATAATATATAGGACGAATTATTGTTAAGGTTTATCTACATACATAAAAGGAAATTTTCGTATTTTCGTATTCGGTTTTTATGGCTCCCAATCAGATGCTTTCCACAAGTTCATTATAATTTCTACCCATTTGATTTTTGAAAATCGTATTCCTACATAAAGTGCACCCCTGTTGGTAAGAAGATCAGAGTTTGAAATTTGCAAAAGGAATTCGTTACTTGAAAATGAATTATTTCATGTTTTAGAATTCAATCATAAACAAGTACCTAGGTACCTACTTACCAATAAAAAGTTACACCATCTTGTTTACGTTTATCCGTTTATCATTATAAAGTCAAGTCTCCTAAGTACATTAAATAATGTTTAATCTTTAGTAGAAACGCGGTCTGACTTTTTTTTGTGCAAACGTACTCCCGTATTATCTCAATGGATTATAGACTCGAACAGTGATTTTTTTACACACTATAGGTATTTACCGTTGGCGTATCCCTATGGCTTTGTTTTTTTTTTGTTTTTTTCTTCAATGTCAAAAATTCTTCAAAGGGACATCGAGGGGACATTAGGCTGCCTCATGGTGCACTGATTAGTGCGTTCGCATGCCATTAAATAAATTATTTATCAACATCATTTATCATTCCCTTTCCGAACCGAGTGGTGCATAGGGTACTGCAAAACAATGATTACAATAGATAAAAATCAATCCACCTAATGTTATTTTATCGTGCCGTGTGGATTTTCAGGATCGTATGAAATCGGCTAAAAAGTATATGTGTTTTTATGCCAATGTTATGTAGTACGAAATTAGTATTCATAAATATTATGAAATAGGAAAAAACATTTATGAAGAAAAAAATAATCGAAATTCATATAGAAGGTTAAGCTAAATGTGTTATATAAATTATAAAGGAAATACATGTACATCGTTATTATTAGAGCATGTTTCAAAATAAAAATAAATATACCTAGATGTATTAAATTATTATAGGTCGAATTGATTTTAGAACAAATTAATTTAATAGTGAAGGGGTGAATATTACTACTACATACTATTAGATTGATTATTATCATTATCAGCATGTACCGCGGATGCAATCAATCTGTTGCACTCTCTAGTGTGCATGTACTCGTACATTGCGCAGTGCACACGGACATTATGTGTACACAGCATGTGACATTAATGAAAACTAAAACAATTTATATAGAAAACCTACATTGAAAAAATTACGTAAATGGCAATTGGCAACATGACTTGTATTGATTAAAGTTTTAAGTATCACTCATACTAATAATAAAGGGTGTTTTTTAAGCGTGATAAAACTTAAAATTGAAATAAAAGAAATGCTTGCTGGAATGAGTTTGCTTTTATTTGTTCAAAAAAATGATACTACATGTATAAAAAAAAAAATATCCGGCAAAAATGTCCTCCGCAACGGATTGTCGGTCCAATTTTCGGTCACATTTTCTAACAAATCCGGCGTTAATTCCAAAATGGTGTACGTTTCGTTGGCTTCTTATTGTGTTTCAGTAGTTGGTTTGTTTCCATAGACCATGGTCTCAACGTATCCTCATAGGAAATAATCCAATTGCGTAAAATCACAGAATCATGGAGACCGAGAGGGCCGTTCCTGAAAATAATGTTGTTGCCAAACACGTCACGCGGTAAATTCATGGCTTTACAAAGAGCTATACGTGCTGGTTTATAAAGTAAATTTTCACAATTGTGTCGGTGGATATCAAAATTGGTTAAATCCGAAATTGGTAAAAAAACATTTTTTGTGGAAACACGATTGAAAGTTTAGTTTTACATAGAATACTTATTTCAAAAATGGGAATATCCAATATCATACTATAATAATTGTTGTCAGAAGTTTGATTTTATATCAAGATCGGCAACATTCACTCAATAACACTAAAATAACACAATAAAA
This sequence comes from Micrasema longulum, assembly GCF_059751315.1. Classification (NCBI taxonomy): domain Eukaryota; kingdom Metazoa; phylum Arthropoda; class Insecta; order Trichoptera; family Brachycentridae; genus Micrasema; species Micrasema longulum. The sequence goes on along the minus strand of NW_028277491.1, from coordinate 534,140 downwards.
CTCAAAACTATTAGTTTTATTTATTTTTTACTTCGTAAAAGTGACAACTCTGACACAGACATTCAATGACAGTTTAGATCAAAACTGGTTAAATCCACGAATTAATTTTATCAAAACTAGTTAAATCCATTCCGATATATCAAAATGAGTTACATCTAAATTATATATAAGTTTTACACAGAAACTAAGTCTAATCGATCAAATCAAATAACGTAGAATACTTTTATTACCTACGTCAGACCTACATATAGTCTAAATAACAATTTAGTCGAATAGCAATAATCAGTTTCAGAAAAGTGTTCTTTGTGAAAAAATGCTTAGTCTGGATATATCCATTTTTGATGTTAACCGACACAATTAGCAAACGTTGTTCGAGTTTAAGGCGTTCCATTATTATTTTAGTATTGATATAGAGCACAAATTAAAATTATTGTAAGAATAAACTGTCATCATTAGTTCGACAAGAGACAGTAATAGTTGAAAGTTCCATCACGACAAAAAAAAACCATCCGTTATAATGAATTTGACTTTTATTAAATTTACACAAAACATGAAGCGACTATTCGGAAGTGCGATTTTCAAGATGCAGTTCTACTGGCACTGAATATAACAGTTGGGAATTTCTGCATGAACAGTGAACACTAACAAATATGTGTATTATTCGTAAGGTTTTCTTAGAGAAATGCTGAAATATAAGGAGCTAACAATAATTTTGCATTACAAATTTTCTCTTATCATTTAAACTGGAAATGCATCTTTGAAAATGACGTTAAGTAGTGAGGATCATTTTGTGGTTTCGTACAACTTGATATTAAATTAACATTGTAGATATTAAACGCAGAATATAAAATCTTGCACGAAGCAATGACTGACTTTCCGCTTGGGAAAATGTGGTTTTTCTCCCATTAGGAAAGGAAGTAGATGATAACATGCATTCTAGAATGGTCTAGAAGACAAACGTTCTAATTACAGAATTGGTATTTTTTAGGAGTGCTGTTTAAAGTTTGACAAGATGCTTTTTTGTCTTTGTTTTATGTCACTTACTATGAATATGCATCTACGATTCGGGAAGAGATGAGAAATTAATGTTCTAGTGAGTGTAAATGGTACGACATGCTCGTTTAATACATTTAAAGTTAAAATGCCCAAACTCATTTTTTTTGTACTTAGCGCATTTCTTTGTACGTTTTGTACTTAGCACGTTTCTTTTCACGTTTTGAACTTAGCACGTTTCTTTTGAAGTTTTGTACTTAGCACGTTCTTTTAGACCAACGATATAAAAAATACAGCGAGCACCTAAATAGGGAAATATCACATACTACGATTACCGATAAAAATATATGAAATGGATTTAGAATAATTAATTGTATTTTTAAAATCAATATGGATATTGTAGAGAAATGTTTTCATACTGAAATGTAAAAAAGAAATTCAATAAAAATATGTTAGTAGAAAAGCGCGACGTGTTTGGCCTTGGTTGTTGTGACGTCAAGATTCGTGATATTGTTCTACACAAATTTCTATGACCACGAACAAATAAACATGAATCGTGACGTATTAGGGGCGTGGCCAATGGAATGACCGTTTATGCGGGAATTTAAAATTACAAATTAAAAAGTATTTTTAATGCTACGCAAATAAGCAAAAAAAAATTTTTGTTGTAATCCACGTGTAACCTCTTCCGTGTTCATATTTTACACTGAAAAGAAAACATCCTCAAAATTCAACGGCAGTATTTTTTTATAATAAAAAATAAAATTCTGGTAGGTTTTGAGACACCTATATTTAACATTTTGCACGTACAAATTATATTGGCGGGTTTATTGCAAAATAGAAATTTCTTCCAACCAACAAATGAAATAAAAGATGATATTTATATTATTTTCAATTTCAAAACATATGCGAGAAAAAATAATAAAAGTACGAAAATAGAACTTGAAATATGTGTGTGTTAATCAATTGATATCGATACTAGTCTTCAATGAGAAAAGGAATAGAGAGAAACAGTATAGCAACATGACGTGTTTTTAAAATGTAAAACGAAAGTAACTTCTCATAGGTATTTGGGAGTAAGTATGGACATTTTGTTTGTTTAATTTTGTAAAGATAAACAAGGGTAGATGAATAAATAAATAAAATCTAAACAAAATATTCAAGTTCCATGTTGTTCGGCTAAAGTACACAAACACAACTGTTTTTACAAAGGATTGTTTTCACAGGTCTAAATACAACTTACTATTGCACTTAGTACTTAGAACAAAACACTTAATTTTTATTTAAAAACAGTAAGCTATTTTCATTTCAATGAATTATTTATTAACGACAGTAGAGGATTAATAGCATTTACTAACTCCAGTATTCTTTGTTTAGTTTGTATCTCTGAGTAAATGAATGCCAAGCCAAAAATTGAATTTATGACAGGACAGGACAATAATAGGGGATCTTATAAAATTAGCTGCTCTAAGAGTTTGTTGACGGGAAGTTGGCAAGTCGAATCTGACCCCACTGTTATCTTTAGTTTAATTCCTTGAAGAATATTATTGTATCTAAAAACCAACAAAGAAAATCTTAGAAATGTGTTCATGTTACCTGGTTGACATACGCATCTTTTTTAAATATATATATTTGGAGCCCCGTATTTAGTAGCCTTACGTGTCATGTACAAGGCTAAGGTACTCGGAAAAAATCGTTTTTGTTTGTCTTGGAAATGGGATGTTCGATCACTGATTTTGGTTTATTATGAGTCCAATCACCATTGTTGCAAAGCTCAAGAACAATGGCGCGTGATAACTACTTTTAACTACAGTGTGGATATCTGATAAGGATATTCCATCTTTCCTGCATTCTGCTTCAAGATTATGGCGTTGTAAACTGATAAATGGGCACTGAAATAACAGATGTTCGATACTCTGTGAAGAAATATCATCTCACGGACAATAGTCATCATTCCTTAATTTAGACCTATATAGGTAACTTCTCATAGCTCCGTGTCCGGTAAAAAATTGGGTCGTTTCGAAAGTACTTTGGCGATGAAGACGGAAGTTTGCCGCATCAGCCGGCGTTGGGAAAAACATTTTAGTGATTTTACCTGTAGAAGAAGCGCGGTAATGATCCTTCCAACGCTGCACAGTGTTTTGACCCATACAAGCTACAAGATAAAAAGTCACTTTTGAATTCTTAAACGATGACGTCATGGGGGCATTACCAGATAGTTAGTGTGACGATTGTAAGCCTAATCGGGGTGATTAATGCTTAGGGTGATTCAAACCAGAATATGAAAGTCGGATAATTGGTTTTTGAAAGCCTAATTACATTTATTTGCATTTTGGCGTCCGACGTGTAAAGGTTGTTTATCAAGTTTAAAGTTTTTTATTTCGATTTAAAAAAAAATGGAAGCTATTTTGGAAGGTATGTTGTATGGTTTTTTTTCTAATATTTTAATGTATTTCATTTAGGTATTTAAAAAAACAATAATTTAACTTATGTATTTTTCAGTAGTTAAAAAAATATCAATTTCTAACTTCTCGAGAATTTATCTCGGAGAGTATATCAAAGTAGCAAAATATTATTTTTATTTTTCAATAGACCAATTTATTGTTAATTCATTACAGTTTCGATATTTTACCGCACAAAGTTGCATCTATCTTATTTTGTTATTTTACAGGTACCAGATACGAGATTTCCAGGCAAGAATTGTACGTGATGTGGAAGAGTTTGACGAAGAAAGAAAGGCTTCAAGGAGTGTTAAATAATATTGTTAGTAAATTTGAAGTCGGTGAACTCGGTGCAAGTGGTGAAAAACTGTTAAAAAATCAAATTAAGCTTATTTGTTTAAATATAAGCAGAAAATGGACCGAATCTGGCTGTAAACTAGATAGATTTGTTAAAAAAAAATTTGAATGGCTCGACGGTAGTGAAAATATTTTGATATGTGAAAACTTTCGACAAAGTCCTTCAGTAGACATGAATGAACCATCTACGTCTACTGGAAGGCCCGCAAAGGATTTTGAGGCATGCAGTGATCAGTGCAAAAGGACAAAAGTGCGTGATTTAGTGAGTACGAAGACATCTGAAGAACTTTCGTTTGCCACGCAGGTATCTATTCGAGCATCAGGAAAACGCACAGTTGCCGATCTCCTAAAGAAAATTTTGAAAGCTACTCCCAATGAAATAGCAAAAATACGTAGGGAACGTCAACAAGTAAACAAACAGCGGGCATTGACAATTGAGGAAGCGCTAAGTTTATACGTTGACTGTAATTTATCTTCGTATTCCTACAAAGTTATGCGTAAAAATGCCATAAAAACCAACCACAACATATATCCGGCATTTTATAGTTAAAGAAAAACAAAATAAGCATGTTGCCTGAGCGAGAAATTTGTCAAAATAACGGAAACTAGTGCAGAAATCCAGCTACAAGTGATTTTAAATCATACGGTGAAACGATTGCTAAATGTAGAATCAGAAGTCTTAAAAGAAAGAGTTCCTTCAGGTTCTGTACTGACTCTTATATGCAAGTAGGGTGGAGATGGAAGCTCGGGACATAGTAATTATAAACAGAAATTTCACACAGAGTATGCAATAGATGAATTTTTATTTATTATGTCATTCGTTCCAATACAACTAAGGCTTAATGATAACCCTAATATAGTAATTTGGCAAAATTTAAGCCCTTCCTCAACCTCTTATTGTCGTCCTATTAAATTTATTTTCGCCAAAGAAACTGATATTTTTACTAAGTCTGAAATCGAAAAACTTCAAGATGCAATTGAAAAACTTGAAAATTTTAATGTTAATATTGGAGGTGTAGTATTGTCCATAAAATTTAAAATGCTTTTAATAATGGTAGATGGTAAAATTTGCAACGTTTTGGCTGAAAATAAGTCAACCATGTCCTGTTATATTTGTGGCGCCAAACCCAGTGAAATGAACTCTATTAGTATTAATAGAGTTTCTCGACAAGAATTTTATTCCTTTGGCTTATCTACATTACATGCTCTTTTTATATTTCTCAAAATACATCTATTTGAAAATCACTTATAACAAATGTTTTATTTAAAAACCTTTAAGTTTTATCATCATCATACCATATCCGCTCCCTATGTGGAGCATATGGATTCCATAATCTGCCTCCGGCCAACGATCGACCTCCCGTACATCCTCCCAAGTTAAGTCCACGTACCGCAACTCTGACGCAAACTGCCCACAAATTGTCAACAGTGGACGACCAGGACGCCAAGAACCTGATGCTTTGTAACATAGGCAAGCATGGTTAAGGCTCTCGGAAGGCATACGTAGTACATGGCCTTGCCAGCCAAAACGCCTTGGATGACAGTAGATACCAAGAGTTGCTGTGTCCGTTGCCTCACTTCTGTGTTCCTTACAATGTCAAACTTTTAAGTTTATTTAAACCCTTTCAGTTGTCATGTTTAACATAATAAAATCAGCTGTAAAATGGTTATTCTGACAAAACAAGTGAAGGCAGATTAGTTCTCTCGGGTGAAATCTTTATTTTATGCCTAAGTATCTAATATAATTTTCAATGATTTATTTTATAGGTTAACCGATTTATCATTCAATAGAATTAAAGTAATAATTTCAATTATTTATGATCCTTAAATACATTATTGGATGCAGATATCAATTTCCAGAAAATTTATTTCGTTTATGAAATAACAAAATGTGACATATTTTTTATAAAACGAATTATTATTACATATTTAATAAAAAAAAACCTCTTTTTAGGATTAAATGAATCGCATACGTGAGTTAAAAGTACATTCAGAATTTTTAGTTTCTAGCTTGTATGAAACGAAACACTGTGCGCTGCTGCGTATTTTGTTTTATACAGCGTTTAGCAAAGCTAAGGGGAAATTCTGAAAAGAAAGGTGCCGTTCTTTTACAAGTTGCGGCTCTTGCTCGTCCATCCGCTCTCTCATTTACTACGATACCAGCATGTCCTCTTATCCAGAATATTTGAATGATCATCCCTCTTATTTTTAGATGCTTAATTTTACTCTGAATATCTACAATTAATGGATTTACCGACCGAGTATCAGTTATAGTTTGAACGCCCGAAAGACAATATGATAATATTTTTGCAATAACCCACCTTTCTGGTGGTTTTTTTAATAACCATTAAGCTTCTCTTCTTGCGAGTAGTTCAGCCTGAAAAACTGAGCAGAAATTGTCTTATTCAAATGTTCTGCCTGGTAATTCTTTATCACTCTCAAAAGGAACAAATGCCGCCATACGCATCATATATTTCACTTATATGTATTTAAAAATCTTGATACTTTACACCGTATACAAGTATAAGGAAATTATTACAAGAAGACGACAGGGTATTTTTGTTTTGGGTATAAACATTTACAATAATCTTGTTTGCACATTTCAACTCGCAATTTAACCATTGTTTTACTTCATATTTAAAGCATCAACTACCTTGTTTATAAGTTGTAATTGTTTTTTATTTTTATTTCTTTAAATGTGATTTTTACCACTCATTGTCATATTAGACGACAATTGTTGTTAAAACCAAAATATTTTGAAAACTGCTGTAGGTACCTTCATTTTATGTTTAGCCTTATCCGCAACTACGGGTGTATTAATTCACTAATAATTGCATAGGTATACTATAAATAACTTGGATTTTTTAAAAGGAAATAATCTCAAAAAAATATTGTAAAAAAAGTATTCAAAATAAAACGAATTATTTTATTATTCAATAAATAGGATTGTATTTATGAATTGAATAATATGAACATTTTTTCACGGTTACAGTGTAATTAAAGAATTTTTCTATCGCACACGGTGGCATTTTTCTTTATAGCATCACGTCTGATCAAGACGAAATACCGTAAGAGAATGAAGGCAGACAAGGTAATTACCCACTAATTAAAATACCTTGTATTAGTCGCTTGTAAAGTGTATTTTTACTATACGTCATTTGATTGCAGCATGCACCTGGTATTGAACAAAACGCGTCTACAGTATTGGACAGGAGACAGGAGACAGGACACGTGAAGGCCAGATATGTGACTCACGGTAAAAAGATCAACGCCACTTGGGCGTAACATGAATGGAGAATGTCGCTTGATTACACCGTTTCCTCACAGCATGCAGCATATTATCACAAACCATCATTCTTTAAACAAAGTCGATTGACGGGACGCGTGACGTATGAAAACATGTCATAAACAAAACAATAACAGACGAGTACGAGCACATGACCCTAGAACCTAAGTACATATATACGTTTATATTATATGTAGGTACATATGTAAAATCGTCACCAAGTCAGTCTATCGTCATCTTAACGTTTCAGTGTTTTAGAAAAAAAATTTATTAGAACGTAGATATAATGTTTTTTTGGTATGGAATTTACCACTTGATATTCTACGCTAAATTGCTTCATTTCAAAAATAGATTGTATTGGAAGTTCCGAACGAAATCGAAGATTTTCCGAGGTCGATATTTTTCATATCAATCAAATTTTTCCAACAGCATAGAAATATTAAATGAAGATACACTGATTGAGTAATACTATCCACACTGATAATTTTAGTATTTAAATCCATTTTGTTATTATTATTTATTATTATTATTATACAGGGTGTTCTTTAAACCCTGTCACATCTGAAACCACGATGATCAGTATGGGCAAGAAGACATATTGGCATATTTAAAAAAATATTTAGAACTAAGAAAATTTGTAAAAATAAAATATTAAAAATAACAAATGGTTGCTTACTTCTGCAGGGGAGAAGCGAGGGGGCGCGGCCGCGTGGTTAACGGTGTGTCAGACTCCCCCCTTCCCTCTCCTCGTTTCTCTCCTGCAGAAGTTAGCAACCATTTGTTTTTTTTAATATTTTATTTTTTTAAAATTTATTCGTTCTAAAAAAATATTTTAATGTGCCAATATGTCTTCTTGCTCATACTGATCATCGTGGTTTCGGATGTGACAGGGTTTAAAAACACCCTGTATATGCCCAGAGGGCCTTTACATGACAGGTACAAAATTAAAATTCAAGCGTTTCATGATATAACAAGACAATATGTGGGTCTAATAAGTATGTGATAATTAACATTTTTTTTAGTGTCATCATCATTATTCCCTTAACGCATCTAATGATGCATAGGGCACTGCATTGGTAGACTAATCGCAGCGTGTCTTGATCGTTATTGTTACATGAAGGTGTGATGATCAGTCTTAGGCTTCAGGTACCAGTCCAGGGACTATGAAATATTTTAGTGTAAAAACGCCCTTCAAAATAAATATTTCATGTCAAGCACGTCGGGAAACGAACCGGAGACCTCTTGGATGTCAGGCAAACGTTTTGATCATTACACCACGAGGCGGACAAAGTATTGAATTACATTTATTATTTATGTTCAAAGCATTAACTTAATGGAAAATTAAAAATATCAATTTCTCCATACTCATTTCCGAGCCGGTGTAGTCTGACGATTAGATAATTTACATAATAATTATGTCTACCAGACGTCACAACAAAGGTAGATTGCAATATTATACATCTATTTCATACAATATTATGTAGTTATAACAATGAAAGTATAATTATTGACTTTAAAAAAAATTAAACAGATATTTAACACCCACAACAAACCCAAACATGAATGAACACAATGTGAGTTAAAATAAATAAAAAAAACTTTTTTTTTGACGACTTACTATTTTTACTTTTTTTACCGATTGATTTGAGGGCTATACAAGCTTCTTTATCAAGGTATACCCAACTAATGAATTTTATCTTATTTTATTTTATACGTTCAAATATTATGCTGCGTACGGAGCTAATAAATCAAGTATTTTCGTCTTGTAAGGAAGGATTAGACTAAAGGAAATATTATTTATTAGGTTTTTTTTTTCTAATAGCTTTTTTTATTTCTAAGATTTCCAAAATATAATTGGTTAAAAACAAAGTTGTTTTTATTAATTTTATTATAATGAATAACCACAAATAAAGTGCTTCAAATATTAAATTTACAATGTAAGTTACCTGTAAATATATTACATAATTTCGCCACATTTAAAAAATAACCAGTTGCAGATGAAGGAAATATAATATGAAATTGATAATATTATTTCAAAATGATCTCAATCAGCCGTGTGTCGTGCGGATTCCCATTTGAAATAAACTGAATAAAATTATAATTAACAGGTGAAAATAAGTAAAACTGAATTTGTAATATCGTTCGTAGAAGTAATAACGATTTCGAAATAATTAGAAAGTTTGAAGGAATTCAAGAAGTCATATTACTTAAACTTAGTTATGCAGAAAGAAGCCAGCCATAGAAAAGTAAAACTGAGATAATAACACATTTGTGGAAAGAGTGAATAATCAAATCTACACAAAAGTTGGAATGTTTTTTACTTTGAACAATGATAAATAATGCATACATTTGTTTTCTTTATAATACAAAAAAGAATTTAACTATGTATTTGACCTGTTTTAATGATTTAAAGTCTGGCTGACTACACAACCTTAGACTCTAACTCATATAGTGTCCATGCCGCTCGACTGCGGAATCATCTCCCATCCACCATCAAAAATGTGACTACAGTATCTCTGTTTAAAACACGTCTGAAGAAACATCTCCTTTCTCTTCGTTGATCTCTCCTCCTTTCCCCTTTCCTCTTTTCTCTTTTTTCCCATTAAGTAATAGTATTGATTTAAGGTTATTTATATACAAATACATTTATGTCTATTTTTATATTTCTTTAGCTTTTTTTTATTTTTACTTTCTATTGGATATGTTTTAACGTGAATTATAAAAATAAAACTTTTATTTTATTGATTGGTTGGTTAGAAGAAATTGCCATTTAGCAATAAGCCCGCCAATGTACAATTAACATTATGTACAAAAAGTTCAATATATAAATAAATAAAAATACTTCATTGTAAGGAATCACTAAATTCATTTGTTTTACTAACTTTGAAAAAAAATGATTATGTATTAAAGGAATTTTGGGGATGTTTTGAAGTTTGGCTGACCACACAACCTAAAATATGCATTTCGCAGAAAAGATCCAGATCTAATATTAAATGATACTTCATTCAAACTTTGAATGTATGGTAACGTTCTTTATCAAAACATGTTATTTTGTAAAAATAAATATAGATAAAACAATGAATTGATACAATTAAAATACTGATGTATTTATGCATTTAAATTTATTAAAGAGAACAAGATTTCTGGAGGCATAAAATTTCTCATCGGCATTTATTACGTAAGATTTTTCTAGTGACGTGATTAAGAAATGCCGTTTTTGTGATCAAAACTATTTTCAGAAGGTGATTATTACAGTTTTTTGTGTGTAAGCGGCCTGGTTGTTTTTAGCAGAACCTAAAATCGACCTTACTGCAACCTATACCACCAATATCGCATATTTTCCAAATTGTGGATCGGCTGCTTTCTGCATAAATACGTTCCCTTGTACCTGTTTTCTGAGAATAGAATTATTGTACAGAGAACAGAAGTAGGATTATGTCACAGGTGGTAATTTGTTACGTGAAGTCATTTTAGATTACCCGCATTAGAATAGGAAAGAACACCGTAATATAAAGCGATAAAAAATGAAGCCGTCGTCTGTAATCCTCGCATTGAATTTATTTTCTCCGACATTGCATACTAACATTACTCGAAACTCATTGAAGATCATCTCGAATGATAAAATGATAATGTATTATAAATTTTGTGATAGTGTCACACTCACGGATCAGTGGACCGAGTTTCAAACACCACTCTACTACAAGCTTCCTTGTCTGCATTTATCGCATAGTCAATTTTTTGAGTCGTTCTTTCGCCGTTCAATCGCCCTAGATGTCAAAACTAACGCAGAACTAAAACAAAAATCCTTTCCCGATTTTGTCGATAATTTTTATCTCAGTCCGACATAATTTACGGATCTTGACTTTGTGCATCTATAATCAATAGTATGAGGTGTTGTTAACATATATAACATATGATGTGTCGGTCATATATAACATATGATGTGTCGGTCATATTTAACATATGATGTGTCAAACTTAAAAATAAGCACCACAAATTGAACAAAATCACAAAGGTAAAAATTATGCTCTACCAGATGTCAGGGGCGAACCGTGTATAGAAGCGATTATGCTCAGCTTACCATTATGTTTGGCTATCCATAATAATGTTTTACGGTAACTTAATTTACAGAAATACAAACAGATAATTACTATTTCTTATAAATCATTGCCATCATTTGTATGTTTCTCCAAACATAAATAAAAATATTAATAAAACGCGCCCAGCGCCAGCAATGAGCCAAGGAACTAGCCGATTACTTCAGCTTATTTATTCATACAAATAAGTGTACTATATTTTGAACATCTTAAACCCAGTGGTGGGATTTTTCTCCTAAAGTAAACTTGCAGATTACACAAATCTTTGAAGATTCTCGATTTGGAAAACAGTATTTCAAACATTTTTTCGTAAGGACTATTTTTCTTTGAAATGATACTTTTTATATATGACTCGCAACACATGTAACGCTCGACGCGGCCGTTTTTGGCATCATTAATTTCTAGAACAAATCGGCCAGTTGACATTTCAATCGTTATGAGAATACTCAATACTGACTGAATTCATTGTGCTATTTTTTATAAACTTTTATATGAGTTAAGTTTTAAATAAAAGGATAAAATAAGTTCACAATATTATGTATCACGAAGTTACGTCGTTTGAGTTGATTTCAAAGATGAGAGTTGTTGTATCACACAGAACCACAGTAAAAATAGCAATGTATTGTATATATACATTATATTGTGTACCTACTATGTAAGTACAAATAAAATCACCGTTCGCCACTGCGAGATGTTGTGTTTGCTTTTACGTTACATGCATTATTTTATTTTATTACAAGCCTTCAAAATGGAATGTCAAGTAGACGAAAGTGAGCATTTTCGACACCTCCTTCTGTTCGCGTTCAATCAAGGGAATAAAGGAAAATACATTATTGACTAATTTGTTATAATTTTTCATCTTGTTGACACCCATACTTAAGGTAAAAGTTTAATAATGAAACTTTCATGGCGGTTTTAGAGAAAGGCGTTCGAATTTAATACCGACCCCGACAATTCTCTTTCATTATTTTACAACAAATTAGTCAATGCTGTGTTCTCCATATTTGTTTTCTTCTTTATTCTCTCGATTGTACCCGAACAAAGGGAGGTGTTAAAAATGCTCACTTTTGTCTACATGACAATACATTTTGAAAGCATGATATCAAATAAAATAGTAAATGTAACGTAAAAGCCAACACAATTTCTTGTAGAGCAGAAAATTGTTTTTCGAATGTTGTATACCAATTTGTTTTATTTATAGTGCTCATATTTAAATTTGAAAAAAAAGGGGACACAACTTATGTTAACTCCAAATACATAATTTTACCTCACATTCAGCATTCAGCCTACTTTAATACTTGTTTTTTTCAATTCCATACTTCGCTTATATATCGGTCGACATCTGAACTCCATTGTAAACTGTCGATTTCGCCTCCTGCGACAAACATTTATTTGTCAAAGTGCGCAGTTCACCCTGATTCCGGAACTTAAACTCTTTTTAATATCTTTCTTAATATTTCATCGCTAGTAAACATGCTTCCCGTAACAAAAATTCTTCCACCAGTTTTACGATAGCAAATAAATAAATAAAAATTATACGCACTGCGTATCACCTTAGTGCACGGGTTGTAAATATAGCTTATGCCATCTACAATCCACACAATAGGACGTCACGCCTGTCAATTATGGTATCTAGCTAGGATAAATAGCTCCGACCATTATTAGGTAATAGTGCGCTTCCGAATTATTAAAAGTCAAGGTACAAACTACGCCATAAGCCACTACTCGGGTGTCTCCACCGCTAGTGCTGACGTTGGCCATTGACATAACTCGTAACATGTCCAGGACCAAGATTACGATGAGACGATAAGAAATTTACCATTGTTTGTCGATATTTGTTGCCTTTTTGCATCCTACGTTGCTCTACTTCGAGAGCCTGGAGCCTATGGCAATGCCTAAATAGTTCCGATAAAAATAATAACTTTTTTAGTTTACAGTGCATGCGACTGGAGGCGCGATGCAGAAGTCTAAATGAGGATTTACACGATGTTTATGTAGTAATTAGTCACAAGGACTTTTCAAGAGAGATAACATTTAACATGACATGTAAAAATATATAAAACACATGTAAAAAAGAATGTAGTAAAGGCAATAAAAGGTTTCAATGATAGCAGGACACCAAATGCCGAACACTCCTCAAGTGGATCGGAAGGCCTGTTGACGAATTACAACAGTCCGCCTTCTAATGACGAGTTTTCAGCGGTTTCTTCGTCACTAGAGCAAATGCGGAAAAGCTTCTAAAACAGGCCACAGCCGAAATATCCCACCCGTTCCTGACGTATTATAAACATATTGTATCAACTAAATAAAGTTTATCATTGAAGTAAATTTTATGGAAGTTTTTTGAAGTAAACTGAATGGAAGTTTTTTGAAGTAAACAAATAAATAACTATCCCTTCAAAGTAAATACAAACCTTGTACATGATAAGCAAGGCAAAAAAATAACGCGACTCCCATACAAATAATGAAAAATTTGAAATTCCGATAATACGCTTTCATTTGAAAAATACATCGAAGCTTTTCCAAAGCTCGTTTTAACGAATATTGGGAAATATAAATTTTATGCGTTCTACTGGAAGCATCCGCAACTTTTAGTAAGCAATTTTAGATTAATAGATTAAAATAATATCAAATGATTATGATAATATAATGTTTTAGAATCACGATTCATGATACATAGCGTAGTATCTACTTTATCTGTAAGAACACTGAATTAGTTGCCGGTATCCAGAAAAGAAAGCTAATCAACTTAATTATGCTGACAACAGTTAAGACTTCCTCCGAAGAATAAATATGAAGAAAAATGTGCTTTGTATCACCGAGCGGCGGTTTTAACAACAACTTATCCATTAACATCATTGTGATAAATGTTTTAAACTCACCGGTAATAATATATTTACCCTATAAATAAAAAAACCAACAAAACTAAAAAAATTCAAAGACATTTTTAGTTTTTTATAACACGCGATACATTAACAATAGACCGTAAAATATTTGACAATCTGATTCCTTTTAAAGGCACTGTAGAAAGTCTTAGCTATGGACCCCGGTATCTATACGCTATGTGCTGGACCCTCAATAAGCACAGATGTTCGCTTTCGGGTCTAGCCCTGGCGATACCGAGGGAGGTATAGAGCAGGATTGCATAGATATGTGTAAAAATGTTGTGTATTGTGTTGCGGCCCTAAGAAGGTTTATTTTGTACTTTGTATGCGTTACGCGCGTCGCGGCTATAGGGGAAATAGCCAGTACGGCTATAGGCGAAATAACCCATACGGGCGGTGCGCGCCGGCATTTGCGAGACCTGCGGCCGACACGATACCTCGAGTGGTTGGGGTAGTACGAACCTCAATACTCCGGACCACTCAGCGCAGCGTTATGGCTCCGCCCTGTGTGTTCTTCGCTCCGGCCGCTGACTACCTTCGCATCTCTATATCACTTGGACCGGGTGGAAAGTCCTTTTCAGGGCTATTGAGGTCGACTTGTAGTCGGTACAGTTGTGCCCCTACTTTTCAGCTTTGCCTTGCCTGGGGGGATGGCCTTCCGTTTACGCCGGGAAGCCTGACTATAGTGGACGCGGGTGACAAACCAGCGAAATCGTGGTAGCATCGTATGCTTCTTTGTTGATTTTAAATTTGTCTCCAATATATTTTTTCCAGTAGTTAGGAAAGTTGTACAATTGTAAAATTGTACCGTATTTTTTATTTGCATTTATAAGTCATGCCTTTTCAATGTGTTGTTATTGTTTGCCATTATATTTGCGTATGTCAGCATTTTTGTTTACTGTTATGCCATAGTCCTGTACGAGTATTATGTTTTCCAATACAATTTCGTGTACGATTTTTATCATCTCAATTTATCGTTTCGTCTCATTATTAAAATTGGGTTCTCACAGATTTACAGAATACTTTTGTTTTATTTATTTATTTTATTACGAAACAATAACAGACAACTGGATCTCAATTATGAACGCTATCTTCATCTGTATAAATATCGAGACGGTATACTTAACTTCTGTACTATCTGTATCTACATCGGTATGTTCTACCTACTTGTCATATCGACATCATATGATCGAAACAAACCAATGAGTAACCGCAGCAATTTAGTCCGCGATCCTTACGTAATTAACATTAAAAATAGTTTTAATTTATATTTTAAATAGGCTTTTGTGATAAAAAGTGCTCACTTCAAAGCGATTATAAACTCCAATGAGTCCCAATTCAAGCAAAAGATGCTCGCTTAAACATGATCTTTTTATATCTTTTGACAATTACAAAGACAGTATGCTTAACGATCGTCTGTCTTTATCTACCAAGCGATTACAAAGCCTGCTCCTTTATTTTCTCGATACGCACACTCCGAAAGGTAGTGAAACAGACGGAAAAAATAGAATGACTAATTATTTTTTTATAGTGGCCTCTTTCTTACACCTAGATACTATTATATGTTAATAGGGCAGAATCTAGCGACATTATTTTTTGCATCTAGCCACCCGTTTCCGAAACTGACAGTTATGTCAGAATTTGATTCGACTTTAAAATTTACTTATTTCAAACATATTTTTAATAGGTTTTTAAGAAAAAAAAAGTGCCAACCTCAAAACGATAAAAAATGTAAGTAAATAGTAATTAAAGGAAAAATTGTTCGGTGGAACAACATTTTTGACATTTTTAATGAGTAGATAAACGTATCGAGGGGTCCTAGACCCGTCGATACAAACCGATGTACTTACATCAAGACTTAATGGTGGGGAGATCGGTAGCGTATCTTAGTAATCGGTCGAGAGAATATTATCTACAAATATGACGTCATACTGAAGCTTTGACATTTTAGCGCGTAGATATGTGTACCGTAACGTACGCTTCCCCTTGTTTCATATCGATGTACCTACCCAAAACTTGAAGGTGGGGAGTCGGTAGTGTATCTTCGTAATTGCTAGACAGAATTTTTCAATTGTACCGTCAAGGTGAAGGTATGACGTCTTTATCTCCCCATCATAATCGAGGCCCTGGCATACGTACAAATATTACATACAGGAAATTGCTAGACCCATCAGCGTTTATAATTGTTCACAGCATGAAATTTACTAAGAACAATAATTTGATCAAAACAAGAATACAGTACAAAAACTATTTAAAAAATAATTGAAGAAAAAAACATTCATAAAAATAGTATAGTCATCGAAAAATAAGAAGTAATAAAAAGCGTTTTTTTTTTCCGGAAATATTGTTATCAGACCTTTATGCAGTAAACAAGTAAACACGACGCCGACGTAAAGATGAATATTAAAAAAAAATAACTACAACTTTTGAACAATTTTTATAATAAGCGTAGGTATAATGTCCCGGACGTAATAATATAATAACTGTGTGTGAACCAATTACGTATTTAACTTTTTTCAAACCAATAGTATTTTATCAATGTTTATTATTGTTTTTGTTTTTTTGCACCACAACAGGCCAGGAAGCTCAATTACAGTGGTGAATTACATCGCAGAACGGCTTGAGAAAAATCCCTTTTTTTTTTTTTAAAGTTCTCACCGGGAATCGAACCCGGAACCTATCGTGCGTGAGTCAAGCGTCTTGACCACAACACCACGGAGGCACGTGTTTAGAGAGGGAGTTCGTTGTACAATTATTTTTATTTTCCGTATCTTATGTTTCAAATCTACAAAATAGACGTACGCGTAATATTTTACGATGAAAAAATGGTACCGCAACCAATAATTTGCCGGTAATTAATGTTTAATTGAATTGAGCCTTTATATAACATAAGTTTGTACCTGCATAAGTAGGGCAAAAAAAATATATGCTCAGATTTTGTTAGCAGTTGCGCAAAATCAATAATTTAAATCTACATAAGTGCCAAGTGTTTTTGGATTCGTTGAAAATAAGAGCAATAAATTTGATCAATATGAATTAAACATGTTTAGGTGGTTACTTGTTACTTCTGAATTATAGCGTATAAATTTTCAACGAGTTGTAAATAAATAATGTTTTGAGTTTGTCAAAATGTTTGTAGACAAACTGAATTTTCTTCCTGGGAAGTTATTTAGATCTAAATGTGTTGCAACAGAGAGGGACATAAGCATTTTTTTTAACATTCATTTAATTCCCGCCGGATTTGCAGGAATTTATCTCTATTAATATTTAAGTAATACAATATAATGTACACATAAAAAAAATCTTAAATATATCAACAAAATAAAGTTAAAAAATTATATATTAGTCAAGTCAAATACAGCATTTTTTTATACCGAAATATGTAAAAAATAATAAACAAATAACACTTTTGTGAAGAGTGTTTTAAACTGTTTGTTTTTTTTACGCACAAAACTTAGAATTTAAGAAAAAAAAATTTTAACCAATCTAACAATAATTTTATTTATTTCACTTTTCTGTATTTCGTCTGGGACTCTATTTACTATGCGGGAGTATATACGCCCTGATCCTCTCTCCATGCGCATTTAGAGCTCTTTTTTCTTCTTTACACTTTTTGGCGCGTTTCATACTTATGGGATATCGGTGTTTTGTAGAAATCTATAAAGCCAAAGTTTCGACAGGTCACAAGCCCCGTAACTGCCTGGACTCCCATATCCCTTTCTCAAAATGTCCTGAGATAAAACAATATTGTATTGTCTTCGTGAAGCCTCCTCTTCGCCTTTAAGCGAAAACGGAACTAAACGAAGACATGAGTTTGTGAAACCAGGTAGATATGTTTATGTGTAATGTTTCATCATGGTAAAAGGCATTTTTCCATTTCAGAACTAAATTGGAATAAAAGGTATTTTATCATTCAAAACTAAAAGTAAGGATAAGAAATTATAAGTATGACTTTGGCGGATATGAATCACATCGGAAATCTGATAAATGACTAAAAATAGAAAGATTAAAATTGTAAATTGGATATACATTGTTTTTATGGAATCATCCATAAGTGGGGGAAATTACCAGTACACTAAAAAAAATCAGTCAAAGTATGTATTTTTGATTTGTTTTTTTTTTTATTGAATAGTCATTTTCTTCACGACACTTTATTATTCATTATAGATAGAAATTTTTAAAAAACTTCCCTATCGATGTTACTAATTTTTAATATGCTCAAAGAAGGCAAGTGTAGTTAAATAAAAACTTAATAAATCAATAAATAGAATAAACCATAAAAGGAAACAGGACGAAGTATTATAAAAAAAAACGCTAGTAAACAATTAAAATAAATCAGATCAGGTGTACTCAATAATTTATATAAAATTATTTTTATGAAAACATCGCTGATAAGACGTACCAAAAAATTATGGAAAAAGGGTAATCGCAAATAATAAATATTTATTTTTATGTATAACATTAATAAATAATAGATGACAGCAAAAGTTTATTTCATTTACGTCTAGGGAGATTTTTTAAAAATATAAAAATATATATTTATTAAAATACACATGCATATATATATATGTCTGTAAATGCTCTTAATATTCCCAATTAGTTTTATACAAAACTTGTTTTGGGACCATATAATAATCTTAAAACTATTAAATAATTTACATTTTTGACACAAATATTACTGATTGTAAACAAATTTTAAAAATGGATTAAAAAATATAATAAATAAACACGATCTATTTATCGGTAGGAGTTGCATTTTCGTGTAGGGAATTTTACTATTTAAAAAAAAGCTTCAAAGCGTATTGACAGTTAGAGAAGTTTTATTGTGTTTCAATTTCCTATGTTTAATAATAAATAATAGATAAGTATTATAAAATAGCAGAAAATCAAATTCGAAGCTGATTCGATATTCATTTTTCAATTATCATATAAGTAGTGTGTGAAGAAAAATATTTTTAATACGTGTTATGAAGAACGATGAATATTACAATAGAGATGGAAAACATTTTTGAGAAGAAAATGTGGAAGGATTTAATTAAAGATCTTAATTTTATTTTTAGACGTGCATTTCATTTCCAAAAAAGGTGCCCATTATAAAATAATAAAGTTTGTACAAAAATATGTATAAGGCTCCTATGTACTTCCTACAGAAAGTGAGGAATTTAAGATCAGTAAAAAATATTTAAGCTTTTTACTAATAAAATACTTACATCCAGGAAACCTGCCAAAATGATGCTCATTGTGAACCGATTCTTTGAAATAATAAACTTAACACTATTCACACTTCCACGGTACCGGATTAGTAAGGTAGGAAAGATTATAAACAATATTATTAGTCTACTAAACTACACCCAAGTATTAACTAGAAGAATCTCTTACCATCAAAGTGAATTTCACGTGGTCCCTATCCATATTGGAAAATAGATCACAGTACAAAACGATATCTCTATTCAAAGTCAAAACAGGTAATAGACATAATCCGTGAGAATTTATTATTTAAACAGATATCTTAAAAGAGATAAGAATCGTTTGTTTGAAAAGTATAATTTAAAGATAAGTCCTGTTGTTATGTATTGTAGACATACTGTTTAAAAAAGGTGTAGTTCCACTATTTGAATTTGGATTGTTCTTATTTATCGATTGTTTTTTTTTGGCTGCGTTCAGTTTCGAAATTGGATCGCGCGTGAAATCTCCGTGTCTGTCGCTAGTGGGCAACCCTCGCTGGAGCGGTGCGCGCCGACCAATCGACAGTCGACAACTGAAGTAACCGGAGTACTGAGAACATATCGACATTGGGTAGTTACTGGTTTCCGAGTCTCAGTATTCCCGTCGGGACTCCGAACCCTTCCCCCTTCGGGAGTCGGGAGTAGAGATAATCTGCGGCCGCTTATCACTAGTTGAACCGTGAAGTATCCCTAGTACATCAGAGGTTCGGCTTGCAACTTGCTGAAATACATAATAAGCCGTATGCACTTAATATGGAGTGCAAATTACCAATAAACGAAGGGGATTCAGGATCACGATTAACAAATCGCGTAACATAAATAAAGTACGCGTACCGGCCTACCGTTAATTTGAAGATACGCACAAGCACACTTGGGCGGTTGAAAAGTTTACAGCTCAAACTATTATTGGTTTGGGTAAGTACTTACCCCAAGCTCAATTCAAGGCAAATCATTTTTTAAGACAATTATTTAATTAACGAAACGATTTGACTATCAAAGTTTAACTTTAACTTTATTTAATGATAATAATGCCCGAAGTTTTATCCTCATTCGACTAAATGTGAGAAACACTATAAATACGAGTAGTTTGTTTTAAAAAAAGTTCTCGACGAGAACCGTGTTCAAATATTTTTTAAAAACATATTTTAATAATATAACAGAGATTAAATGTGGATCAAGAAGAAGGGAAATTCTTGCATTTAAATTTCATAGATATGATAGGCCAAAATTTAAAAATCAAAACGGATATTCCTCTATAAAGATTTTCAAATGGTTCGTTAGGTGTATTTTTGTTAATGAAAGACTTATGAAAGGTATTTTGTCTTTTAAAGACGATGGTGTTCATTTCACCAGCGTTTGATGCGTGCTTTGAAGAAAATTACAGAAGAAATCAATCTTCCTAAAATCTAGATTAAGTAAAAAATGTGACAACTCCTTTAAAATATGACGAAAATACAGAAACTTTTAAATCGTAACTAGAAAGTATAAGATATTTTACTCTCTCTTTGTGAAAGCAATACTTAACCTTTACTCTTGTTTTTTTTTATTTTAAATATGTGCACTCACGTTCCAAATAGTAAACAAGCCACATCTAATTTGATAACAGTTTCTGTTTGAAATTGAAATATGAGCAAATAGATACTCGTGGGTACACATAAACGTATAATTTATTAAAAGAAGACAATTAGTGTTAGACAATGCATGTTTAAGAAATACGTATCTGCCCGGAAAGGTTTCTGATGGAGTTGAAGGAATTAGTGGTGTACCAAGCTAATAGGATTGGCGAGTTCATGAACACCTGGATAATATAATTATAACCTGGTCATTGACCTCATAAAGATTTGCGCCATATGCGTGTCAATATGTCGTTAATAAATCACCCCACATATCAACATATTAATTAACAAATTAATAAAACACAATACACATGCAGTGATTACTTATCATTTCTATTGAAGTAAGGATGCCGCTTACAGTCAATGGTAAATAGTAAATATGATAATTTGAAGTAATAGATTAAATATTACAATATTATAAATAGTACACGTGTATTCGTGAATAAACGATGGACATTACTTGTTACATGCTCCCGGATTCCAGTAAACTTGAACAACGCAATTCAAAATAAACCGTTTCAATTGAGCAGGAAGTGCATCGATGCCGATGGGATATTACTTTGAATTTCGCCGATATTTGCAGGAAGGAAGTGGTTATGTGACCTCAATCTTTAGGAATAATGCGCCTTTAAACAATATTGCGAGGATAAGTTCTCATGATTTTCAATCTAAATTAAATTACATTTAAAAACGATGTATTGTTAATAGGATATTTTATAATTTATCAGGATAAGCATTTAAGGCTGCGAGACACGCTGCAATCAATGTGCAGTGTAAGGAATGCACTGCAAATAGAATAATTATATTTGTAACAATATATATTTAAATATCGGCATACTAAATACAACAAATGTAACAATAACTACCGGGGTTCATTGAAGTTCATAATACGTTACATATTTTTATTGAATTCGGGTGCATTGCCGAGAGAAAAAAAGATAGAGAATAATCCCGCCGGGAATTGAATAATTATTGAATTTCCATAAATACCTTAAATATGCAACGTTTCTCGGTGGAAGTGCATTTTGATTATTAGTAATATAATTTGAAAAATTCTTGAAACCCTAGATTTCCAAATAATTTAACTTTACTCAGAAGCGATACAACTGCAGCTTTAAATCAATATTTACATGCTGGGAAAAAAAGCTTTAATAATCTTCCAGAAATCTTAAAATCAATTGCAAATATGAAAACATTTCAATCAAAATATTAAAAAACACATTAGACCCACCGTATTCTGAACTCCATTGCAGTAAAAAATTGTGTATCTTTCAGAACATAATATATTATTATATTTTAAGGAATCTGTTTTAGATAGTAAAATTAATGAAATGTAAATAAAATATAATACACATATGTATGTATATAAAAAATCATGTAAGACGAACTCCCTCTTGAAACACGAGTTTTCACTCGAGAGGTAAGAAACGTTATCATTAATGATGTATACACAAAACATTTATAATTTTATACTTATTTTGTCAAAAATGTTTTAAAGTATTAAAAACAAAAATTATGTAATTTTACCTTTCAAAACCACGAAAGGAAGTAAATATAACATTTAACAGCTTAACTTTTTAAACCCTGAATACAGATTTAGTACAGTTTATGAACTTTTTTCTTTTTTTAATTATTTTATTTATAGCTTGAAAACGATTATACATTTTTCCTGTATTTTTTATGAAAATTCTTTGAATAAAAGAAATAGTGGAACGAATTCGTACAGTCAGGGAATGTTAAACACGTTGTTATTTTTCCAATACGATATATTAACAAAAGTTAAAAAAAACGCATTTTAATCGAACCATTAACTTATTTGAATAAAAGAACTCAATTGCCATCATAATATTGAGGTTTCTAAAGGGTAGTAATAATTTTACACAACGAAACGGGTGACAGCTCTACGAAAAACTGATCCCCATGAGTCATTTATTGGAACTAATTATTTCAAAATAGTCAAATATACTAAAAAATGTCCAAATATGTAGGGACAGTGATTTGATACATCAAATCATACAAGAGATATATAAGTTATTTTAGCCAGGACAAATTTGTACCGTCAGGGAGCAAAGGGTTAATAAATAATTTAACATGATATTAAAAACAGATAGAGAACATTTTAGAGTAAAATATGGAATTCAAGACATTTATAGGGCTCATGAGTGTTATTGGATAGTTTAAATGGGTACTTTCACCATTCTGTCTATGTTTAAAAATGTATATATCTTCAATTATTCTTCCATCTGCTAATTTTTTAAGTAGAAGAGCTCAAACCTTTATTGATAAGCGAAAGAGTAATCGGACTGTTTTCTAATATTTTTTATTACTTAATAATTTTTATCTACGTAATCGTTTAATTAGATTTATAATTGTTTAATGCATCAATTATTTTTTATATATTTTTTGTATAAGGCTGTACTATTTAGCAATAAATAAAATAAAATAAAATATACGCAAAAATGAACCGATAAAGGAAATTATTATCAATATTATGCATTTATCTGTACCTAATCGCACATAGGGCATTGCGTAGGTGGTACACTAATCACATCGTAGTATGCCAGTCCAAGTATAAAAAAAATACTTTATGCCTTTTACATCAATAAGCAAATGCGCTAGCCAATAAACCACGAGGTGGACAAAAAGGTCAAAAGGTAAATGGAATATATATTGAAATTAACCGATTAGAGGTAAGATGATATGCGGGGAGAGCGGTTTGATGAATTATCTATTTATTTATTTATTTTTGAAACCAACACAGTCATAGTAATAAACAATATATAAAGAATAACAACAAATAACAAGACCAATTTTGGGTTTAATGTAGGAAAAAATATAAAAAAACAAAACGTAGGTACAGTTTCTTAGGGGTGAAAGGAAGTGGGATAGGAAAATAGGGAAGGAAGAGAAGAAGAAGAAATAGTAAGTAAATATAAAACAATAGAAAAAGAAAATAAAAATGTAAATAAATGTACATATACAACATACATACATATACATACACACACACACACACACACACATCCATATACATATATACACATACATACACATACATACACATACATACATATATACATACACATACATACATACATATACACATATGAATATGCATATATATATATATATATATATATACACATACATGAATACGTATTTTAATTTAAATGTAGTTTTTCTGTCACTCTCTCGAAGATGCCTCCCTGAATACTGTGCGAAAAAGACAATCGTATGTCGGCCTGATTATACCTAGCTAAATTCGACAAAATTGAGGTCTCGTATTCCTGTTCTCCGCACCCCAAAACTTTTATTTTTTTATTTTTTTAAAGAAAGAGAATCGTTTGCCCTTTCCAAAAATAGTTACCATATCTGTATACCGTGCGTCCAAAAACGGTAGATAAAACTGAGTGAAAGTATACTTCTCCACATACCTGAAACCGTTGTATAGAACATAGGTCTTCCTATCGGTTTCACTCATACAAAAAAACAAGGTTTTTTGTCAATAAACGAGTTACTTTATTAATATTTTCAATTTCATATATCGCGATTTTCATTAAATTCAACTTTACTACTTTCACTGTGAGTTTGGCAAATTATATGGAGGGCCTTTGTCGGATATTATCATTTATCCTCATGACCATATTGCAAACGCCAATGGTAGCAAAAACTGTATTTACTAGTCACTAGAGAAATGATTTTTTTTACAAACTATAGATATTCACCATTGGCGTGTCTTTATTTGTTTTTTTACTAGTGCCATGATACAGGGAGAACTTACAGAAATACGTTTGTATGAAGAAAAATCATGCCGCGCATTCTCTCACAGAGCATTCTTATAACCTTGCAAACACAACAGGTTCCTTACACAAAGCTAAGAACGTTTTCTTACGAATTACAAAAAGGACCAACGTCACAGACATGAAAAAATGAAAGCTATAAAATAAAATATGTTTGAAAAAGGAATACACCTGACCCCGAGAACCCCACGGACATGTGTGGGCACGACGCACGATTGAAATTTATTTCACAGGGGCACCACCTACCTTTGAATTTATCTGCATACATACATAAACAACTTGTATTTTTTTACATTACAGGTAAGTAAGTACACTTAAAACAATTTAATTGTATTATTACATTTATTAAAGTTGTTTCTCTTTAATAAAGAGACCAACTCTTGTGCTTGAAGAGCGACTTACACTGACTTAATATTAAAATATTTTGTATGGCAAAAATATTACCATATTGACATAATGAAAATATAATACATAGCTGTTCTACAGAGTATTCTTTAAACCCTGTCACATCCGAAATCACGATGGTCAGTATGGGCAAGAAGACATATTAACATATTTAAAAAAATGTTTAGAACAAAGAAAATTTAAAAATTTAAAATGTTTAAAAAAACAAATGGTTGCTTACTTCTGCAGGGGAGAAGAAGGGGAGCGCGGCACAGTATCAGACTACCTTCTCCACCCTCCTCGTTTCTCCCCTGCAGAAGTAAGCAACCTTTTGCATTTTCAAAATTTTATTGCCAATTTTAGTGCCAATATGTCTTCTTGCTCATACCGATCATCGTGGTTTTGGATGTGACAGCGTTTAATGAACACACTGTATATACTTAAATGGGTTTTTTTGCAAAGTATTCCTTTAATTACATACATACAGTGTAGCACTTTGGAAATGAACATCAAATCGTAAATAAATCCGTTTTGACTCGATGCATTGTATAAATGTGAAAAATAACCACATAAAATAAATTATATAAATTAAGAGAAAAATAGGAAATAATAATACAGAAATACTAATTAAAATAGGAATGCTGTTTTTACTTAGGTTAAAAATATTTCTTTGAATTTATTTAATGACATGATAGTTAGTTTTTAGTTAATTGGGAAAATTGTTTAATTTTGTATTCCTTTGAAAACAAAACTATTTATTGATTAAAACTAATCGGGACCCGGGGCACCATTCGATACGGAAAGCGGAATAGCGATGTACGTTATTATTTATATAGGTACACGCAGTAATTAAATCTAAACAAATTTTAAACATTTGTAAAAAAGTAAACGATTCAAAATTTAAAATGTACAAAATTAGGAAACGTTTTTTAAATTATCATAGATATTTACGTGTTTGTCATAGTAAGGGGTAAAAACCATGACTCAGTCTACATTATTGGGGCAACGTTGTGACCAGACGGATTTTCAGGGGGAAATGATTATTACTAACACATATTGTCATACTTTCGAAAGGAAAATTTTAAGTTTACTTAATCAATAAATTTGATGAAAACTATCATTGCCCATCCTATTGATGATTAAGATAATCTTTCGTAATCGAGGAAACTTGTACTGATATTTCACAATGAAGAAGTTTAGTGTTACGGAAGATCGGATATAAAAACGTCTTCTTACACGTGATAAAAATAAGAGCATTTAATTTTTCTGCGAAGTTTCTCAAAAATGTACGAAAAAATTCATAAAAATTATTTTAATAAAAAATAAATACTTTGAACAACGTCACAAGTTCTTTATAATACACCAATCAATTCCAGTAATAGATTTCCGGTTTCCGGTAGCCATTTTTTCAACATTTAGTGTATTTTTATGCTACGGGGCTCTTTACTTTAAATGTGAGTGGAACTCACCGACGAGAACTTGTGACGTCACGGGTGGAGTGATTTCAAAATTAAAACTGTTAACTGTTGGTCATTACAGCGATGATAATACGATTCATAAACATATATATTTTTTTTAAATTTTGGCTTCGTTTGATAGTCTATTATCAAAAACAATAATAAATGTAGAAAAATCCACGCAGGACCAAAGAAAATATCTCTTTTTTCTTCCAGTCAACGACTAACCCAATTTCTCCCGATTTACCGAAATTTTTGTCTCTGGCCACCGATTTCACTTGTCGAAGGTTGTTAACGTTGCGAAAAACATTTAGCATCGTGGCGCCAACACGACAAAATACTATATAAAATATGATCTCGTTTTTATTTGGTATAAAAAAGAAAACTTAGATTCACTAAGAAAAAATGTAGAATGAAAAACATCTCAGTGATTGTTCGCGCTCGGAAACAGGATGTATAGATATTCAAGATCTACAATTTCTCTCTTTCTCTTCCGTTTTCTTGGAGCGGTTTCCGGTCCACAGTCAGAGCAATAAAACGCCTACTTTCTCGGGTTGAATATAACATTGTCTTTTATGTTCATGATCTAAATTATGACGGTAATTGCTCTTTGACATCGTCTGTGGTATATCATAATACTTTTGCCTTTGTTAAGATTTCTCTGTCACAATCCACATGAGCTGACTATAGTTAAGCCTCATAAATCGTGTTAAATCTAGTCAGAATTGAATAGAGATTTAACAGGATTCATAATCGATTTATAGCGGAGTTTTATCTCTAAAACCACCACAATTTACCATCACAAACCAAACGACTAAACTATTTTTAACTTACTAAAGCCCATCAAGTAGCTAGTACACTGTACCTACACTAAAACCTATTTTCACTAAGGCGATACGTTCCACACAGTACTGCGTAAAAAAATATAAGTAACCAAAAAAGAACAATAGCGAATAGGTTTTCTACTTGAAAACAAAAATTAATAATACAATAATTATAATAATCGTGGTTTATTAACAAAAATAACATTTAATTCATACACACTTAGGTAATAGATTTCTCTGGATCATATCTAGTCTGCCTAACTAGGTACAAGCTGTTTTAAGGCAGACATTTTTATGCAAAATAAACAATAACATTACTAACATATTACAAGAGAGATGAAGAACATTTAAGAGAAGGTAATATAGGAGTCTAGGCATCTACAGGGCTTAGGACCTGTCAATGGCTGGTTTAAGTGGCCACTTTACACACTGTGTAACATTCACCATTCTGCCTATATTTGAACATCTATATTCCTTCAATTCTTTCATCTGTTGATGTTTGTGAAGTTAAAGAGCTGAAACCTTTATTTATGCTACTCCTATATTACTTTCTCTTAAATGTTCTTCATCTCTGTTGTAATATGTTAATATAAACAGCTCCCCAGGGAGTTGAATCCAGTTCTTGTCTACAAAAATTTGGACAAACTCAAAATATTGTTAATAACATTACTACCTACAAGTTAATTTCTTGTTCAGTTATACAATATTAATTTATACCATTTATTATTTAAGAATGTTTTTAAATAAATTTTCCGATTTTTCTAGACTTAAAACCCAGTAACGATTTTTTTACAAATTTATTTGATTGAATCCGGGTCATGGTTTTGCAATTTTAATTATAAAATACTTTAAAAAATCATAACAAATATTATTCACTACCACTATCATATTATTATATTATACGCCTAGTAAGCATAAGAGCGATGTAGAAAACCCTAACAACGGATAGTTTAATTATATTACTATTAAGCATTGTAAAATTAATATTTATTTTTATTTTTATTTCCGAACCGTGTTATTTTCACCGTGTAAAACGAGGTTCCGATGTGTGTTGTTTCATCATTCAGATATTTTTTTCAAACCTTTAAGGAAAAACATATTTAAATTGAAGAAACTAGTTATATCACAGTAAGAATACGATTCAGTTTCTTTAAAATACTAATATATAGGTGATGTAATAACTTATATTTACATATAAGTTATTAATTTAAAAATACTTAGTACACTTCCATTTATTTATTTTGACCAATTAGCGCTTTCACCCTCTAATGGGCATCTTCAGTCTGGTGAATATTATACAGTGTAAGGATAATTTACATATATAAAACTAAATATTACCTTAACTGTAGGTACATTTAAAAATAAGTTTAAAAATATACAATACGCAATATATCAATGGAACAGAGTGAGACCAATTATTGAAACATGTGTTGGCGGTGTACTTTAAGAGAATATTCTACTGTATGAAAAATATAAATATTGT
Source organism: Micrasema longulum (assembly GCF_059751315.1). NCBI lineage: Eukaryota > Metazoa > Arthropoda > Insecta > Trichoptera > Brachycentridae > Micrasema > Micrasema longulum. The sequence continues at coordinate 505,292 of NW_028277491.1, read as the reverse complement.
TTTATTACAATGTACAGGGTCCAACTAAGGGGGCTAATAAGGGCGAGTTTTTAAATTCTATCTGCTGATTTATTAAAATCCTATCGCTATTATTTTTTATTATATTTATTTCTAAAATTTTCAATCTATCTAACTTATGACCTACATGTAAATTTTTTTTTTCTGATTTGTCAAAATTACGTTTTAATTAATTTAAATGTGATGCATGGTTTGATATGTCGTTATTTAATCTTTGTGAATTCCATCAAAAATTGACAATAAATAATTTAAATGAAATAATATATGGGTATTTTATTATTTTGAATGATTTAGTTAACACATAATCCCACACCATGCACTAGAAGTTGTCCCTTTTTGGTGTAAAAATTTGCATCAGTTCATAAAACATTAAATAAATTATAAAAATAATAGAAGCTGTGGATATTATCAGCGACAGATTGCACAAAAAAATTGCGCGAAAAATGTGACATTGACATTCTTTTACATTTTATCTTAAAAAGGATTTACGAAGGCTTTATATTCCTGGTTTTTGCATTGACGCTGATCATTGGGAAGATCTCGCCAAGGATAGAGATGTGTGGAGAGGAGCCGTAAAGGAGGGGAAAGCGGTACACGACGACCTCTGGCTGGAAAGTCTGAGGCTTAAAAGACTGCGAGGAAGGCAGCTACCTACTGGAGCCCCCCCCCCCACAACCTGGAAGTGTGAGAAATGTGGCCGACTGTGCTGGTCCCGTATAGGACTATACAGTAACCAGAAAAGCTGTTTTTCCCAGTCTTCAAATTAAGTTTTACATCACCATCGTCTTTCGAAGACGGACGGTGGCCATATAGAGATATTCCCGGTTTCAAAAAATTTAATATAAAAAAATAGACTAATTACCAAAGAGTTGTGACATAAAGTGTCAAAAAAAGGTTTAAACCATTCTCATGTAAAGTTGAAATGCGCAGTTATTCCACGATCGCGACGAAATATTTCTAGTTTCTAGTGCGAACACTGCGAACACTGAGGACTGCCAACTAAATTTATGCAAACATTGTAATTATTATAAATTAGCAGTTTTTAAAAAATATATAATAATCACAAATATCTTTCTTCGTTTTATTATCTTTGTCAATTCATTTAAATAAATCTTATATTAATAAACACATTTACGTGTTTAATTCCAAGAACAGAGAACGCATTTCTTAAAACACGATTTTTTTTAAATAACGAAAAATTTTTAAAAAGAAAATAATAATATCACTATAGTAAAAATATAAGGGAGACTAAAATACATTTTAAAATCTTTAATACTCACCAGGGAGTACCTATATATTATTATGTATGAACACAATTTTATTGATAAAACTGAAGGATTTTTACAGTGACTGAAAACGTATGTAAATAATGATTGGCGAGATAAAAAAAAAATAATGCAGTTCCCGCCGGAACATCCGCAAAAAATGATAAAAATCTCATTCGGCGTCATTAACCCGAAACAGGCAACACAACACGTTATACCCCACGCCATTGGACTTGTGTAATCTGTTTGCAATACCCATCCAAATTCTTAAACTATTATCAAAAATACTTCTGCCAATCGACAGGCTTATAGACATGCCAAGTGTGTCATCTTGAGTCAGGAGTGATAACACCGCTTGCTTCTTGAATGCTTGCTTGCCTTTGCTGTAGGAACACACCGACAGTGCTGTTTAGTGAGATTTCGTTAAAGCATCTGAGGATCCTTGGCAGAGAAGAAAATTATCCGATATCCTTCTATGTTATTGAGTAATAAAAATATTTCGAGTATGTCCAAATGTTTACAACCATTACAGGATTGAATCCGCCAACGATTTTATTAAGATTGATAAAAACATTTTTAAAAGAACTGAAGAAAAGAAGATAATCAACCTCTTTTAAGGTAATTTAATAATTTATTTTATTATATATACGCCTAGTGGGCATTTTTAAGGACATATGTATAGATGGAAAATTATTATAAAAGAAAGTAGAAAGACACAATGGTATACGAGTATTATAGTAGACTTGGTGGGAGTGGAAGCGGGAGAGAGATGTTTTTAATTGAATTTGATTCAGTGACTTTATGAAAGAAGACAACTTGTTATCAAAAAAATTAAGACTGGTATGTTTGTTGGCAGACCTAAGAATTCTGGTCATAGGGGAATGAAAATCATAGTTAGTTCTATGGTTATCGGTATAAAAAAGTAAGTTTTGTCTGAGGTTAATGGTTGGGATATTTAATTTTATTGAGCTAAGTGGTTCAGGCGCATCAAAGAGTAAGTTGAGCATTTCAAATAGGACTAGAAGGTCGGATTTATTTCGACGGAGATATATTTAAGCTAGTTTCTAACTCATTATACGTATATTGGTCTCTGTCTATCTTTCTTCAAAATCGATGTTGAACTGTTTTAATATGGAAGTCTGTGCATTAACAGGGTTTATTATTCAACTGATCGCGTTATACATTATGCAACATTCACGTTTGTGCTTTTATGTCCTATGTTTTTTGCTTCAACTCTTTCACGTAACTTTTGTGCTTGAAAGAGCTTAAACCTTTGGGATATAGTATATTATAGGGGAGATTACACTGAATTAAATCACCCACGAAGAAACTCCAGAAAATCAGTGCTTTATAATTTACATACTTCTTCTCACACCAGTTGATTTAATGAACAATAATGGAGTACCATTGCAGTGCCCTATGTACAATTACTTTTGTGGATACGGGAATAGAGATGATTGATTATATTTCTTAAGCATTTATATGTCTAAGCAGGTGTAACCTAGGAAGGTTTATTATTAATAACAATAATAATAATAACAAAAATTCAGTAAAAAATCTGAAAGTGTAAAGCTTATTTTACCATATAGTACATAAATAAAATTTAAAAACGTATTTTATTTTCATAAACCAATAACTAATCAAAAAAAGGTATGTTCTTAAAACATGAAATCTAAAAAACAAATTGTAACAAAATAGAAATAATCAAATTAGAGAAAGGAAAGAGAAAAAATCATTTATGAATTATCATAGGAAAAAAATAATCAGTGGCGTTTGAAGTCGATGCAAACAGGGGTGAGTGGATCCACCCTGAAGTAGGTACTGTAGTAATAAACACATTACGTAATCTGACGTGATCACATAGCTTAGCTATTTAATCGTTTTGCTATTTAAAATCGTGACCGACATTTAGTAAGCAAAGGTGCATGTACTAACATGTAACATGTATCCGTAGAGTATGTACATATCTATATATATAAATTCTCATCTAAAACAATAACTATTATTATTTTAAAGAAATATTTGCATTCTTATGATTTACCCAAATATTTAATTTTGAGGGCCATTTTCAACGAGTTGTAAATAACTCACAATTAGAAAAAAGGAATGAAGTTGGGGTAGAGGGGGATTCGAACCACGGACCTTTGAGCCGTGAGTCCGAGACACTAGAGCCACGGGACCACAACCCGATCAATAATATAATACCAAAAATGGAAGAATATCCTTTAAAATTTCAGTGGATAAGCCTTGAAACACGCCATCCATATAATAGGAATTACACCCGACTATATCCATAGAATATGTGATTAAAATTTGCGAGTATTGTTGTGGTAGGGACTGACATAAGCTGTGATAAAAATAAAACGTTAACAATAGGTCGAATAGGCCGACAATCGGCATTGGCCATTCCATTGAAATGAATAACAAAACAAAACGCTGCATGAATGTCATTTGTTTCAGCTATGTAGATGCGAAAAACAACATTTGACTTCACCATTCTTCATGGTTTGAAATTAAATGATTGCACGATGTCAGATGAAAAAAACAGCTGTAAAGCGCGTGGGAGTTCACATTATAAATGTGTCATTTACCCGACATTTTTTCGCACTTCGTAAAACAACATTAACAAACAAAAAAATATGGCGCCGACTTTATAAACAATAAACGCAATTGTATTACGGTAAAATTATATAACACATGAAGTAAAAACAATAACACAGCAAAACAGTAAAATAAATATCATACCCTTTTAACGATGAAGTGTATAAAGTAAACCATTGTGTAAGTGGTATTCTTTAATTTTCCTGTCTGCAGATTAACACTAATTTGACACTCACTGATTTTTCCAAAAAGAAAGCAATATTTTGCTATATCGGTTTTTGACCATTTCTTAGGTTATCGCTGAATGATACACTTCGATGTTGACTTATTCGTGTTTTTATTGTTACAATGCATAATTTATTAATCGATAATGTTGATAGTTAGGTACATCGAAATGTTATGCTTTGACCAACTTTGCTTATTTCTGTACATTAGATGTAGATTACATAAAGTGCATTTGTCTCACTGACGTATAATAAATAGACACGTTACTTCTATACTAGTTACATCTAGCAAATATTGCGTTGCTCTCAACAATGAGGAAGTTCAGTGTTTTTATTTTATTTGTTAATACACTATGAAACTAAGCCAACATTTTTATTTTTATGTATCGCATTATCAGCTCTATGATTTTTCAAAGTTTCGTATTTCTGAAATAACTCCGCGTGTAACGACAGAGGTTCTTCTCTGTCAGTTCTCACGATTGGTTCGTTTACGGTGAGGAAACCGGATATCCTTCACAGCTCTCATATCATTTCTTGGTTCATATGAACCAGTGACGTCGTTCAAAGTAGTCTATTTTTATTAAAATATTTTAATTTTTTTTGGTAAATTTTCAAGAAACTTTACCGCGCGCAGGAAAATATTTTTTGTATCCAATTTCCCGCAGGGCTGTAGTTCCTGATTAGAAAAAAAAAGAGATTGCATATCGTGGTACACATGCAGTCGCAGGCATTGTTTAAGAAAGAGGTGTAGGGTAGGTACTTGCATATTTCCTTAAATAGTTCATACTTATTTCTGTGCAATTCGTTACCATAGAAACGACACTAGCTGGGAGATGTCAATTTTTTGAGAAATGTGCCCAAAGAGGAAACGCGGTCTGATTTTTCTTCATAAAAAAGTATTCCCGTATTTCCTCATTGAATTATGGCACTAGAGTAGGGCCTTTTTTTACACACTATACATTTACACTTTGGCACTAATGGCGTGTCTCCGTCTTTTTTCATTAAAAAAAAAGTTTCTTTTGGGAGCTAGGATCATCCAAAAACCTATAAAAGCGCCCAGTTTAAACTGCCGTTTTCAGACTGCAGTATTTATTTATTAGTTTATACATATATTTTTACAAAAATGGCACAAAAACACTCTGGCAAATTCGGCTTGTACTAGGAGTAGGCTCAGTATATGAAGGGTCGGCAAGCCAGAAATATTAGTATGCCTAATGTTGCAATCGGTTCCTATATGGGCAAATGCCCGTTCTAAGAAACCGATTTGTTGAGGCAAATATGGTTTTCGAATATGTTTCCCGTAAATAAAAATAATATTGAAGAAATATAAAAACAGTTATAGCCCAAAAGAGAAGAAAAAAAGTACAGTTTACGTTAAATGTAAAAATAAAATTAAATCTTTAATTATAAATACATACACATACATACTACATACACACATATACACATACATACATACATATATACACACATATATATACAATATATGTAAAAAACTACCGTCCTATTTGCATTCAGTCTGTCATTCCTAAATTGTTTGAGTCACTTATTCTCGATCGAATTCAACCGCAAATCTTAGAAATAATTGATTGTAAGCAGCATGGCTTCGTTAAAGGAAGATCAACTGCCATAAACTTAATACTTTATCAAAATTTTATTGGTGAAGCTCTTACCAAGAATCATCAGGTTGACAGTATATATACTGACTTCAGCAAGGCGTTTGATAAGGTTTCACATAAGGTGATGCTTAGTAAATTATTTGGTTTGGGATTCCGTGGAACGTTTTTCAAATGGTTTCGGGCCTACCTGTCAGATAGATTGTTGTGTGTTAAAATTGAAAATTATTTTTCTGATTGCTTCTGTGCAACCAGCGGCCTTCCGCAAGGCAGTCATCTGGGTCCTATATTGTTTTTGATTTTCGTAAACGACATAACATCATGTTTCCGAGATGCTGAAGTTTTGCTGTTTGCTGATGATATTAAAATTTATAGAGAGGTTAAAAACATAGGTCATTGCGAAAATCTGCAATCTAATTTAAAGTGTTTGAATGTATGGTGTGAAAAGAACAATGTATTCCTTAATGTTGACAAATGCAAAGTTTTGACTTTTTGCCAAAATAAGAACCCAATTGCTTACAACTACTCTATAAATTCTATAAATTTAGAGCGAGTGACCGAAATGACTGATCTTGGTATTTGATGAAAAATTAAACTTCATTAAACATATACTGAGCATAACTAATAAAAGCATGAAAACTCTCTGATTTCTGTTGCGAACGATTAGAGACTTTGACTCAGTCTATGTAATGAAAATTTTATATGTTGCTTTAGTACGTAGCCAACTTGAATACAACGCGGTTATATGGTCACCATATTATAAAGTGCATATAAATAATTTCGAAAGAATTCAACATAAATTTTTACGTTTCGTTAATTTTAAATTAGGTATTCCAGTTGAACATATTAATTATACATACTTAAATAAATATTTAAATTTACAAAAATATATAAAAATATGAAACTAGAAGAAAATTAAACGATTTGTTATTTTTATTTAAAATATTAAATTCAACATTTGACTGTTCCGAACTGTTAAAACTAATTAACTTGCGAGTGCCCGGCCGGATTACTCGATTTAATAAACTCTTCTACATAAATGTATCTATAACTAACTATAGTGCACACTCGCCTATAAGGAGAATTCATGTGTTTGCAAACGAATACGCAAATGATATAGATATATTTAATACAACACTTTTGAATTTTAAAAGGCAGTGTATCAATTTATTATCTCCAAATTTATATACTTAAATAATACTATGTTGTTTTATATTGTATACCTTTTATTAACTTATATCTGTATTCTTAATTATTATTTTTCTACATTCTTCTAATTCTAAGGTTCTTTTAATATAACCGATGGGAAAAAATGAACTTCTGTTCTCTCTACTGGAATATATGTATGTATGTACTATAAGTAAGAGTAGTTTTTATGTATTTTTCTTTTCTTTTTCTTATTACTTCATTTTAAATTTTTTCAACTTTGTCTGTTCTTTATATATAAATGTATAAATATATGTAAAACATGTAAAAGCCTACAAGGCGTTAAAATAAATAAATAAAATAAAAATTAAAAAAATATATATACATAATATATATGCACATACAAAAATACAATAAATTTACAAATGATTCAATGGGATAGCATAATATTTAGATTACTATCCTCAATAAATTCTCAGATTCCTTACTTCCAATGTCTTGTCAACCAAATTGTTGTTCTTTTCAATACTGATGGTTTATCAGATTTCCATGCACACAGTATCAGAAATCAGGTATACATCAGGCATAAAAATACATTGAATATATTTTTAAATATTATTTCGATAGTTCATAAGGCACTGTATCATTACACCACATGCAGCTTAACTTGGTTATTTGTTGTTACATGAAGGTAATATAATCAATCCTTAAGCGTAAGGTCCCAGTCCTGGAACACTATTGCAATGTTTTCAATCCGTTTTTCATGTCGACTTTGCCGGGAATCAAACACGGGACCTTATGCGTGGTGGGCATTTCCTTTAACCACTAGACCGCGAAGTAGATAAAATAACTCTTTGCGGGCATTATTTCATGCTTTTATATAGTGTAGTGGTCAAGACGCATGAGTCACGCACGGAAGGTTCTGGGTTCGATTCCCGGTGAGAACACAAAAATTAAAATGTGATTTTTCTCAAGCCTGGGTGCTCTGTGATGTAATTCACCACTGTAATTAGGCCTCCTGGCCTGTTGTGGTGCAAAAAAAATGTTTAAAAAAATGTAATGTAAATGTATATAATGTTTTTAAAAAATTGTAATGTTTTTGTTTTCCCTAATAAGCGAAATGTTTTTTTTTTTTAAATTACAATATTTTTAGTTTATTAAACTATTTATTAATTAACGGTTCGAGAAACCTTTTACAAAAAACGTAATACAAAAATAATAATAGGTGTGAAAAAATTACAATGTAACACGTTATATTCAATATGATTATGTTTTATTAAAGTATAATTAAAACTACACAATTTAATGAAAAAAAAAAAAACATAAAATAACAAAAAAGTATACAAAGTGGAATGCGGTAGTAAAATAGAAACATAACGTTAACAAGTACGGATTCAATGTGTCATCATCATGATTTCCCTATCCGTACCAAGTGGTGCATGGGGCACTGAGTTGGTACTCCAATTGCACCGTATCTTGATCATTTTTTTTACATGGAGGTTAAGGTGATCATCACGTCCACCCTGCCAGGAATCGAACCTAGGACCTCAAGCATGGTAGGCGAACGCGCCAACTTCAACAAGGCGGACTTATCTGCACTCGATTTCCATTTTCAGGATTTTTCCTGAGAGTAGCCATGGAGTCGAAAGCATTCGTCCAGGATTGTATTTCACAGTCAGAATTTTATTCTTCATACGGACACAGAAAACGTCTACCTACGTTTCTTAAAATATTTTGTGTTTTTGTCAAAACAAAATTAATTATGACAAAAAATCTTCAATTTTTTTAAAACGTAATAAAACCTTTGTCATTCAAATAAAAAAATAGAAAACGATTTCTTGTAGCTCGTATCTTATTGTGTTGAAAGTCAGCAGTTAGACAGCAATATTGTTTTTGTACACGCACGAAACGAGTTTCTTTAGTTATTCTAGAAAATTCTGTAATTATTGTGCAAAAATAAATCACAATAATTAAACAAGCGGAGTCTTATCTGAATCTCATAAGATGTTAGTTTTGTTTGCTGGAAAGAGACAAAACATACCAAGAAGGCGCCATTGGTCACCATGTGAGTCATTGCCATGGAAAAATGTCTAAAGTACGACAGGTGAAAACCAGGAAACTAAAGCAAGGCTCCGAGTAAAAAAGCAGTCTTTTGACATTGAATAATATTCTGCATCACGTAGAAGGTATACACTCGTTACTCATGAGTCATGATCTTACTTTAGTTTTTTGAAATATTTTCGCGTGCTTTATTGACATTCTTTTGTTTTGAATTTCACATTTCAACAGCACGTGCGTATTTAAAAAATAGTTGGTAGGTACTTTGTTTAATTATTAGCAAGTTTATTTTCTAACAGCAGTGAGTCCATATTGAGCAATAAAAGTTTTAAAAACATTGGCGATTTGGTTAATGATGCATAGTTTCATAAATTTTTATCACAAATGAATAAAGTTAATAAATGAAATTGAGTTTAATTGACGTAATGAAGAGAATAATATGTTTTATGTTTCACTTACGAAACCTTCGTTGATGTTGATAGTGTAAATTCCTATGTCAGGACACGATTGCACAGTATTCATGTTCACAGTTTTGATAAACATTAACCACAAAAGCACAATAATTACTTTAACTCCGGGCACTTAGAACAAACACAAAAGTTTACTTTATTCGTGTACATATTTAATAACAAGCAATAACGGACGTAAAATGTGGTAAACATAGCACGAAGTGACGGATATTGGCGGTTGACATTAGTACCGATAACTGCCGCTAGGCGCTCTACCTGCATACCTGGCTGATCTGACAGCTACCGATACAATGGAGACGGCCTTGCTGAAGATTTGTAAATTGAGGTAGGCAGGCAGGTAATCTCGCTACCTCATTCCTCGAAAAACCGTCTGATCTTCACGCTTATTCATTTATGTCTTTCGGAGAACTAAAATGATATAATAATAAAATATATCCGGCTACAATGCATCCCAAGATTCAGCATTATGAGACTGACGTCATTTAACTGTAGTCATTCCTCATACCTTACTAATTTAAATTATTGTTAATTATCCAGTTTGTTAAATAGTGCCTATTACGTAAATTTGTAATGTGTGTGCTCAATAAATTTTACCTTATAAATAAATAGCCTTAAAACGCACACCTGCTAGGTGGTTATATTTTATTGCGACTGCCTACCTACTTTTTTTATTTAAATATTTTCTGTGAATATTCCTTAATTTTGTTAAAATAATCGATTAGCACCAGTGTCTTATTACGAAAAGCAAAGTACTTTCCAAATCGTACGCTCTAACTGGCTGGTATACCAAACGCTCTTGTGGCCGTATTATCTCGTGTATTTACATACAAAATACACGATAAAAACTGTTTTCTCGTGCCACGAGAGTGGTTCAGGATAGCACCTCTGTGGGGAGGGATCGTAAATAAATGACGACTTGTCTGTATGTTTTTGACATAGGTACTTACCTAATATTAATTATTTGTATGCGGAAAGTTGTGTCACTAACGATAATTACAAAATCATTTCAACGAATAAGCCAGTGTATTATAATAAATTATTGTTTTCATTTTAATACAGCGTATTATGTTACGGGTTTGGTTCCTGGCATGGGCAACAGGAAGTTTTAAAAATGGTGCCACTCCACAAAGAATGCCTATCGTGGTAATTTTTATATTGTCCGCAATATCTCAATTACATTATTTTTGTATGCCGCATGCGCAAACACATATTATGTGAAAATCGGAAAAACGTCCGCCATTTACATTTTCAAGATTACAAAATTTAACAAGAATAATGTTTATTTATGTTTTCCGATTCATTCTTATTATATTCTAAATCTGCGCGCGCTTGTCCCTATACTTTTTATTTATTAATTTTATATAAAAAAAAACTACAGCCATTAAAACAAAAAATTTAATATTTACAAATAAACCAAAGTTATAGGCCAATTAAAGTTTTCTGTAATACAATGCCAAAAAAGCATCTCTGTGTAGGTCATTCGTATCACTCACGTGTAAAATTTTAAATATTATAATAATAATTCAATTAAAATAAAACATATTTTACAAAAAGCGAATGTTTTTTGCTAATGGATTCACACGTAGCAACCCCCAGATTTGTTTTTTTAAACAAGAAAAAATGAATACAGTATAAAGGTATACGTATATAAAAAAAACATTAAAAAATATATTTTACATAATATAATATAAAGCTACAACGTTTTTAATAAAGATATATATCTGTGGCTACAAAATTTTGATAAAAAAAAAAACATAACAAAGCAAAATTACAGAAACAAAAAAACGAAGCGAAATACAACATCAAAAAAGAGGCAACCTCTTGTCTTGCTGTGGGATTATAATATTAATAACTTATCTACAAAATACACATATAAGTATCTACAGTTAGATTAAATTGTAATGATTATTTACAATTAACACTTTATTGTTGTTTAGACTGAGAAAATGTAGGTGTATCGATGTCAGAAAGAAAATTGTTTTAAAAATTCAGGATTCTGGGAAAAGATGAATCATCATTATTTGTGATTGATGTACCAACACGAAACAATGATTATTGTTGTTGTACGTTAAGAGATACGATTTTAAATTTTCTCGAGAAGTTGAGGACAATAGTAATTGTTAAAGTCTATTTTGAACAGGAAGAGGGTATGAATGATAGTTCCTCTAGATTGCAAGGTTCCGATTTTGTGATGCAATGCTGCTTTTTCATGATTATTAAAATGAACGTTTTGTCGATAGTTTAGTTACTAAAAAAAATGATTTTGAATCCTTAAAATGTATTTGGAGTATTGAAGATGTTGTGCGCTTAACGCGCATTTATTGGATACCTACCTCTTATGTATGCCCACATTGCCCACAGACTACTTAAAATTTATAAAATTAAATGTGTACCGAAAACAGAAAGCATTTTTTTAAAATCAGGTACCTTCATGATTTCTCCATTTTTGCTGAGATCTCTAACCAATCTTTTATCTAGTTTTCTAAAAAGATTCCGAATAAAAAAATACACAAAAAATGACTAAATGCGGATGATTGCGGAAAAGGGAAAACCGGAATGTAAATAATCATTATGTCTAGAGGTACCTATTGCATTTTCCATTCTTTCCATCTACCCCTACCTTAGTTCCTATAGTGTCTGTTTCCCCAAACAAGACGTGACGTGACTGAAAAAGTATTAAATAAATAAATTTATTTAAATCCAAATGAAAGAATTATATAATTTTTTTATATTTCTATGCTGTATTGATTGATTTATTTAAATAAATATTAGAAAAAATGTGTAATTTAAATAAATGTAAAACGAACTCCAAAGAAAATCCTGAGCACGAGCATTTCGCTCCATTAGAAAGAAAGAAACGTTTAATATAAATATATAATAAATATTTATTTATTTTTAAAAAAAACGTTAAGCTTGATGAAATGAAAAAATAGAAGGAGCGATTTTATGAAAAAAAAAAAAAATTATACCTTGATGTATTGGAATTGTTGAAGGACGATATTATTTTTTTTTCTGGCTCTATTTTCAGCAGAAAAAATACACGGGATCGACGCGTACCGTAAGATGGGGTGAAGTGGGCCGAATTTAAGATATTTTTCCCTCAGAACTCTGTAAATTTTAATCCAATTTATTTACTTATTTTAACATAGATAAAACATTGAATTGTTAATAAACTACAGATAGTGCAACATCGAAAGGTTTTTTTTTATGTGGTCCACTTCACCCCAGGATTGGGGTAAAGTGGTCCATTCGTTATAAATCTCTAGCTTGTTCACTTCAATTAAATAAACCTTCAAAAAAATGTTCTTTATAACAGCATCATACTTATAAAATATATGGAACTCCTGGGTGATTTTTTTATTTGCTTTAATTTAATGAAAACTAAAACCATAACTTTCACACAAAAAACATAAATTATTTAATACAGAATATGTTTATTCTTTTACAAAATGTATTTTAAATATTACTTTTTAGACAATATGAAAGTTCCCCTTTTCCAATTCAGTAAAAACTAGCCTTCCTCTTCTGAATGACTTTGGTGTCTTCAACTTACAATGTAATTTTCTTCGCCAACATCATCTATATCATCAATATTAGAATATGCAAAATGCGTCAATTTTACACCAACTATCGTTCTTCGAAACATGACATTTTTGTGTAGAAGTCCTTTTGATTTTCTCTGCAATGTGGTTCTTGGGATTTTATACTTTTCCGAAACCTTTCTGATTGAAATACCGCATTTCATCTCAGCTAATTCATTTTCCAGTTTCTTGTTCGAATACTCTGCATAATGGGGCCCATTGACCCTCTTCTTGCATAATCAGGTATGTTTTAGGGTGGCTCACTTTACCCCACAATGATACTGAAAAGTGGCCCACTTCACAACCTGAAAGTTGCATTTTTATATAATTTCAAATATTTTGACAGACGTCAAACACATTTGGTTTTCCATATAGCCACGCAGTAACATAATTATTGCGAACACGCTAAGCCAACAATACCAGTCACAACATAATTAGACTTACCTGTGCAGTAGTTATAATATAGCCAACGTTTCTTTCCAGAGTTTTAGGCGTCAGAACGAATAATAAATAACTTTATGAAGTGCAGAGACAAACATGTGCATGCGTTTACAAGTTGACAGGCACTGTCAGTTGTCCGCTGACAAACGAACAAGAATCATTGCGACCGTATTTCAAATGTAACAGATGAAGTGGTCCACTGATGCTTCTATGGTTCACTTCATCCCAGCATATTCACTACACCCCTTATTACGGTACCCGTCGAAAAATCACTATTGTCATAAGGTCCTGTCCATGCACGTTCACATGAAGACAATGTAACCACGTGTGATGGTGAGAGTAATCATTGTCCCGCGGAGATAGCATGTCCGTCTATCTCTGCGACAATGTCTCGGAACAATATTTTGTCCAACAAATTGCTGTTTACACGTGGAAAATGGAAAGTAGAAAATAGTCTTGGGACAGAACAATATTGTATTGTAGACGTGAAAACGATCTAATTGTTTTTTTAAATTTTAAATTGAGAGTACTTATTTAAGCTCATCATTTCTATGGAATTGAAATAGTCTGTGGTTTATAGCACTAAAAATTAAAATATTTTTTCTGGGTTAACATTATTTTTGACGTTTTCCTTAGACGCGTGTTTTGACGTTTTGAGTTTTGACACATATTCTCCTCGACCAAATAACCGCTTATTTTTATTGCACAATATTGTGACATCTACGTTGAAGGTGAAAAAAGAAAATAGCTTTTTCTTAATATCGTCGCAGTGTTGTAAAATTACCCGTACATTATGGATAAATGGATAAAAGAAAAACTTACCGCATGTTTAAAATTTCCAGTTCCCGATGATTTAGTTCAGTAAGTATAAAATAAATCACTTCCAAAAATAAACTCTAATGTTTCGCTCGCGTGGGGTTCTTGATGCATTCCGTCAATATGGACATTTAATTATTCATAATTATTTTTTATTGCAACAGGTTTATCACAGACATCGATAATAGTCAAGAATTAGAAGAATATCTGAAAACATTGCTTGATGTCGAGCTTCCGACTCATCGAGAATTTCTAACTGAGATTTTACAAAAAAGAAAAAAAGGTTTGCACCCATTTGTTGATCATAATTTATTGTAAAATTATACTGTGTTTAACATTATGCAATCTTTTAAATTTATTTTAGAGAAAGCTTTCAATAAGAAAAAGAAAAGCAAGCCGACTTCTAATCAAAATGAGAACAGTCCGCCTCCGGCAGATACAAATGATTCCGGAAGTCCCAATAAACGAAAACAAAAATTTGTTAACTTGTATACACAAGAAGGACAGAATAAGGATATTGTTTTACTGAAAGGTTTGTCTTTTCAAGTTATTATATTGACAGTCCCTACGTATATTATCAAATCTGCATTTTGCGAGGTTTACAGAAGAGCAAAAACAATCCTTGATAATTTTTCTAAAAAGCTATCAGATTCTATAGAATTGCCTAACATGTGTGTGGTTCATAGTCCATAATCGATGACTCGCACGTGCTAAAACATTTCACCTGAAATAGTGCGGTGACCTAAGAAAGCAATGTCATGATTTTATATAGAATCCAATACAACATATAATGCAACTCTAACAGTATTGCATATAAAATCGGGGGCATCGTTCTGCAGTGCATCCCCATCGTCCCTACCATGAAGAAATGAACTGCAAAGGAACGTGGCCTATAAAGAGACCACAGGGCATGGCAACGCCTGTCAGTCTTTTCAGTTCAATAAGTCACACAGTTCCAGCATGTAGTTCAAGTGCCGTTACTTCAACCCCTTATCGCCGTTACACGTGTGCAACACAATTTACTATTTATTCGCCATGCAATAAATATTCATCGGAACTACAACACTGTGATTTCTGTTCATCTCCAACTGGAGTACGGCATCACCTCAACCACCTAATTCCTACACATGTAACTATCGTATTTTAATAGACACCCGTTTGGCAATTATACAGTATCTGATAGCTTCTTAAAAAATATATCAAGCTTTGTCTTTGCTTTCCTGTAAACCTTGGAAAATGCAGATTCTGTGGTATACGTAGGGACTGGTGATATAGGTACTGTAAATACTAGAAATTAAAATGATTTGGATCTCCCAAAGTTCGGTTATTTATGGGGGACTGTGTATACGCTTTTACAATAAGATTCCACAAAATGTTTTAATTCTGACTGAAAAAATATTGACTATTAAATTTTTAAAACCTTATGTTTAAAAGTGTTCTAGGATTTTCAAAGTATATAGAAATTGTTTTTGCTTTATAGAAAAAATAAACTGCACTAAATTAAATCTGTTTCTATTTTTTTTTATTATAAGTTTTTATATATTAATTTTGATCCCACAGGACGACATCACTGTGACTGCCAAGCCAGTAAGCATGCCTTGATAAATAACTGCTTGAATTGTGGACGCATTGTGTGTCTTCAAGAAGGTTCTGGACCGTGCCTTTTTTGTGGAGAATTGGCAAGTTTCTTTCTAAACCTTTTCCAAAAGATAAATCATTTAAAAATAACCCTTACGAATTTTTTGATCATCTACATTAGCATTTCCCAACCGCCGGTCTGCGGACCGGTACTGGTCTGTTGAGATTTTCTGCAGGTTTGCAGAAATACTTGTCGCCCATTTTGAAATTCTTCTATAACTGTCATTTATTATTTCCATAACTGTTATGATATTTGACCATCTGAGACATTGTTTCAATCTATGAAGGTACTGGACATTAGACAACATTTTTCAAGCGTCATTGATACATTTCTGGTCATGCGGTTTCAAGAAGAGAGTGTTCATACAAGGTTTTCCTGTAATTTGAATTATTTAATACCAAAAACACGTACAACTTTCACTTAGAGAATTTTGTCTTTTGTGGCTCCAAGAGTGTTTAATGTCCTGGATGAACATATTAAGTTCTCCAAAACGATGGCCATTTTCAGAAGTGTTCAAGTTTGGATTTTGTTTAAGGGAAGAGATCATTTTACTAGAATAAACATATATATAATCGTAATTGTAAATATTGCTATCAAAATAAACATTTTATGTATACCTTGGCAGGAATTGCCATCGTACACAACGAGGACAATTAATTTCCACTCTATTTCCTATTCAGGGAAAGAGAAATACAGTTTTATAGTTCACATACAAAACTGTATTCCTTTCGCCCGGACACAGGAAAAAAACTAATGTATTATTGTTGTGTACAATTTTACTAAACAATCTATATTGATTTATTTATTTATTCATTCATTCATTAATTTATTATCGGTTCATGAAACCTTTTTTGTACAGCAAAAATAATCACAACAGTGAACACTAGCACAATTACTATGTAACACATATTATGAAATTGTATGTTATTTAAAGTACAATTAAAACTAAACAATTTCATTGAAGTAAATGAAAAACAACAAAAAATGCAATGTAACATCGTTGTATAATAAAATAACAGTTATCGAGAATCTCGTGTACTAAAATAGAAATGTTACTAAGAGTAGAATTATTTCAAATAAAATAAAACAAAAATAATTTTAAAAAAAAAGTAGTTTGTCACTATTCCTTTTTTGATCATGTTTTGTTACACGAAAATAAGATAATCAGTCTTTCGTTTCAGGTGACAGTCCAGGAACTATGAAATATTCTAGTGTAAAACCATATTTTTAAATAAATATTTCATGTCAAAACATCTATGGTTACAGTAATTATTCAATTTTGTAAACAGTATTAAAAAAAAAAACAGTACTCTTAATAACAAAAAATAATGTAAAAGAATAAAAAGAAGATACATCTATTACTTTTCTCAATGTTATGTAGTGTTTTATGAATTCTCAGGTGTGTTCATCTGAAGAACTGCAGATTATAAATTCCACGGCAAAGAAGTCCACCACGCTTTACAAGAGACTTACTGAGCAAAAACGTCCTCAAGGATGGGAAGCAGCTTTGGCCCAAAGAAACAAATTATTAGAATATGATAAAACAAGGTAAAAACTACATCAATTAACCATACACTACCCTATAATTTATATTAATTTGTTTATTTTTAAAACTTATACAATTTATTTGGTTGGTTTATTGCTACATAGCAATTTCTTCCAGCTAACCAAAATACAATAATTTAGAATAACATTTACAGACCATAATAAAAAATATAAATTATTTCTAATATAATGCAAATCATACTTTATAAAAAAATAATCAGGTCATTTCATGTTTTTTTTAATTTAATTTTAAAATTAATTTAAACATTACGATAGTAACCGTATTAATATTTTTTCCGTGCAATGTCGTATAAATTTTCGATGATCCACTCTAAATATTTAATTTATTTTTAACGTTATTCAATATGAGTGAATATTTATGATAATGGGGAGGGAAAGTGTGGAAAACGAGTGTGAGAAGGGGGTTGTAGAGAGAGTAGTAAATATACACCACGAAAGCGTTAGAGGGTAAAGGGATGGAGGTAGGATGACTAATAGGTGGTTTAAGATCTATTGAAAGGTTCAGGACGTTTCTTGAACACTTCAGGCGTTTCTTGAAAACATATAGTATATGTGCATTATTTACATTTCATGGTAATCTTGCTGCCGAAACAATGAATGAGTTTGTTAAAAACCCATCTATTATAATTTAGAACACTTCATTGACAAACGTCTTTATTTTTGTTTATTCTTTTAGTGAGCGCCGTACCCGTGTAATGGATGATGATAGTGATTACTTTAGTAGTGGGTCTGTTTGGTTGAGTAAAACAGAACGTGAAAAGTTTGAGAAGTATCAACAGTCTCTACGAGAGAAGAAACACGCTTCAAGACGTAACCAGACATTTACGTTTGATTTTGCAGGTATGCAAGAAAACTTTTAAATTATGTTGTTACTTAGAAGTTGAGTATGATAATGTGTATACAATAATTTTAGTTTAATGTAAATATTATTAATCAACTTGCATACAATTAAGAAAATTTTGCCTTTTTTACTACCTTTAAATGTTAAGTATTTTATCAAATTTTAATGGGCCTTGTTTAAGTGAAGTGTAACTATTGTCAATTTTCATATCATTTAAAACTATTTTTTTGTTTAAAATTTAATATTATTTGTAGTTTTAATTTGTTTCTTTTGTACATCAAATTAAACTGTACTCTATTAAATTATAAGTAAAAAAGGATTTTTATAATTGAATATTGTGAAACCCATATAATGCTAAAAAGTAAGATGCACTTTCATTTTCTACATTTCAGTCATGGTTAAAATGTCACTATTTTAACATCGAAACAAAGCTAATAAAATTTATAAACTTTTAAGAATCGACATGTTTTTCACAATAATCAATATTTTATGGTACATACATAATATTATATTATGTAGTTATCAACATAGATTGTGGTAAGTGCTGTTATATTAATTTGTTGCTTTGTAGGTCGTCAAGTGGTTGAAGAAAAGTTGTTTAGTGAAGCTGATGAGGAGATCGTAGCCCACATATCAGATTCTGTTAAAAACGAAGAAAAACAAAATTTCCAAATCAAACTGGACGGAGACCAGCTAGATGGGGATTTGCATCCGGGATACTGTGGCCCCGCCCCGCAGGTACCAAATACTCGTGGTCTTTTTTTGGATTGTTATACCATGTGACTTTAGCTTTTCTCGCCAATGTTTTTAACGACATTATAACGTCAATCATTTGAGCTGATGATTATAAGTAGGTATCTAAAAGAATGGGAAAATATAAGAAATTTAATAAATAATACCATTTAATTAAAATCATTTTGGTAAAACGTAGAAAAAGATTAAATTGTTGCCCTCCTATAAATAAAGAAAAATCGTTCTAAAATCTATATTAATATGTGATTGAAAATTAACCTATTGATTTATTTTTTTAAAGAAAAATTAAAAAATTGATTTATTTTGGTTTTAATTGCAATTTGAAATTAAGTATCTACTGTTTTTTACTTGAAATAGATTGAGAAAATCTACTTGTATTTTCTGATTAGTTATAAGTCTTATGTCAGTGATAATGTAATCCGGTCACTATTAAAAATGTGAAAAGACATTGTTTTTTATTGTTATACATTGGTTATTTATTATTGTTTTTTTTCCATTTTATTATCTCTACCTACGTGGAGCTTATTGCACACTGAAATAAAATATAATTTTGAGTACAAATCTAATACTTTAGATTCAATGTAGTTTTATTTATAATATTTTTTGTGTTTTTATCTGTTTTTTTCAGTTTGATACCGCGATAAAAAGTCAAATAGTGTCGTGTCCCGGTAGGAAAACTTTTTCTGATCACATCAGAAGAATTCAGGATGCCTCTATACAAGAGATGGATGATAGAGGAGCCTGTTTGTCTATGCACCAGCCTTGGGCTTCGCTTCTTGTCACCGGAATCAAAATGTGATTAACACTTTTATATTTATATATACAGGTTTTTAAATAGTACAAATTTCAATATCAGCAATCATTTGTAACAGATATGAGGGCCTGTGCTCTCATATCTGTTGCTGAATCTCCTCTAAACCCAGGTTTTTAAAGTATCAGGGTATTAGGTAGGGGACAAGCGCTCTCACATCCTCAGGTTCAACCAGTGTTCCCCCAAATATGCATCCTTTTGCCATATAAATCACCACATTCACATAAAATGTGTTTAGGTGTTGTTTCTTCATCTGCACTGCAAAACCTATCGAGAAGTTTCAGAAAGGTTCATTCTACCAAGGTGTATTCAATCTGCAGTGCTCGGTTATTATGTATGCAGACATAGTGGGTTACAAATCTAATTGATTGTCTATAATTCTGTTATTGTGATAATCATTTTTCTTTATTTGTGATTTACATATACATTTTTTTTGTTTATTTTCCAGTCATGAGGGAAGAAGCTGGTATACCGCACATAGAGGGCGACTCTGGATTGCTTCTACAACACAACCTCCTGATGTAGAAACTATTAAGTCTGTTGAGAATATGTATACAGCTTTATATCCAAGTACGTGCTGCATTTATTAAGTTGTAAAAATGCTAAAAGACAAACTTTTCACTTCGCCCATTTATTTCCTACCACATTAATTGAATTCATCTTGAAGATAAAATATCAATTTTAGTAACCCATTTGGTGCCTATGTTCCTATTTTGGACACATCACTATATTTATCGAATCGATATTAATTTTTTTACAATATTGGGATATAATTAATGTTTTTTATCCTCGTATTGTGAGAGTTCTAGTTATTTTTTGCTGTCAAAATCACGTGTTTCGCCTAATCAGTTGTCAATTGTTACTTTCAATAGGCAAGCTTGTATCGAAAAAAGACAAATTCAAATACTTAAAAATCTATAACTTTTAATTAGATGAATAATGTAAAATTGGTATAGCCTCATAAGAGGATAAACCAGTCTCGCACCAAACCATTGAATTAAACAATTACATCTGTGTACTTTTGCCGTAGTATTATATTTATGGCTTTATCTTATTAATTTCATAATTGCTTTCAAGGCATAAGAATGTGTGTTCATGCCACTGTAATATGAGTGGATTTTTAAATCGAAATAGTCTAATTGTTTATTGAATAGGTAAAGTGATACTTGTGGATACTTGATACTTTATGATTTATAATCAATTTTCTTATCAGCAACGTAAACAAAGTACAAAATCTTTTTAAAAATACAGTTTTTTAAAATCTTTTTCTCCAGAATATATATTTTTTTTGTTGCTATTCATTCAAATAAGAACTTTATTTTATTAACAATAAGTTCCACACACATATTGTATTATTGAAAAAAAGAAAGTAATGTAAATGTCTCTTAATTTTCTGTACATATATAAAATAATTTTGATATTCTTTTCAGATGACGAAATCACATACCCTAAATTCTATCCTTCTTCTTGCCTTCTTGGCTGTGTCAATGTTGAAGACTGTCTTCCTCAGGAGGAGTATAGGCAGAGGTGAGGCTTTCCAACACCTATTTATATGTGTTTTCCTATTGTATTATGTTTGATTCAACCTAAGACCGGTGATATGTGCGTCCGAATTACTGAGGACCACAACCCGGTATTCGATAAATTAGTTTTTTTATTTTATATTTTGTATTTGATCCAATATTTTAATTTATTTTAGGTTTCCTTCTGGTGAAAGTGAGAGTCCGTTCGTTTTGATTTGCACAGATCCCATAGCACTAAGTTTGAGATTCCCTGTGTCGGGAAAACACAAGATTTGTAAGTGTAAAAATATATTGACTTCCATGTGCATGTGTACTCCATTCTCAGAAATTTTATTGTAGTATCATGAATTAATCTTGATAATTTTCTAGGGATTAAAAACCAGTTTTTGTCTGCAAACATTCGGATACACTCAAAATATTGTCACAAAAATATGTTGTATTTTAATAAATCTTATTTTTTAGATACTCTGGAAAATGTGATTCACCAAGCGGCAGTTAAATCCTTACAGAAGTTAGCCAAGATTGAAGCTAATATGTAATTGTGATAATTTAACTTAAATTAATTATTCATATTACATAATACAGACTGTCTTTAATTTCAAAATTGTTTATAAAAATTGGTACAAAAAATATGTGTACGTAAATGTTTGAAAATTCAGTAGGGCCTCGCTAATCTAAACTTCCGCTTATCCGGTGATCTCGATAATCCGGACAAAAGGGCTTGGGACATTTGTCGGGGAGGCGGGAGGTATTTCACCTGTGTCGAACGCTGTGTTTCTGTTTTTTTATGTTCATTTCAAACGCACAGCCTTCCTACATGTTAATTATTTACTATTGTTAATATTGTTGAGGTGATATTTTGATAATTAAAGAAATTTCTAAAGTTAAATATATTTGTTTTTTGTTATTTAAATAATACTGCAGAACACAATCTGGGACGCCTTGGTAATCCACCATGATCCTGTTTTTTGCCTGTCCAGATTGTTGAGGCCCCGCTGTATATCTGATTAATTTATATTAGGGTTTTCTATTCTTGATGTACATTTTTACTTTAAAAGCACCTACTACAATAATATTACAAATGTCAAAGATTATCTGTCTTGTATGATTTTTATTATTTTGTACATTTTTAAATGTTTATTTCATTAAATATATTTTATGAACAACATGCAGTTTTACTTAAGTACTTCTTTTGTTTTAAAAAAATTGTTTATTCCAGCTTACCTTGTTGGCAAAGCCGTAGGTTGTAGCGCTTAGAAATATAAGTATATGTATTTTATTTTAACATAAAACCGCAAAAGATTAATAAAAATAGTTGAAATATAAAATGTCACATAAAATTAATACTTAAATAGTTTCTTTTTCTATGAAAGGGTTCAATGTGTTATACGATTCTTACTTTAGAGCACATATATAAAACATGCACTTTGGTTAATTCATTTAATTTTAAATCACCATATTAGCTCAAATTTAATGCAATTCTTAGTGGTGGGCTCAGTGCTATGCAAGTTTCTGATGTCACCGAGACCTAATATAATGCAATATTTTCTACTAATAATATTTTTCTAAAAGAGAATACACTTTATTAGGTGTTAAGATCAGTGAATTTTTCCTTTTATTCCTGCTCCAAATAAATGGGTCTTGTTATAATGAAGGCCGCATTACATTCGGGACAGTAGGTTTATTTTTGTTTTAGTAATGCTTTATTCATCAAAATATTTCAATTTTGAGGCCTTTTTTAACTAGTGAACAACAATTTATCGTAGAGTGAGGTTAGAACCTCAGACCTCTGATCTGTAAGTCTGAGACACTAAATTTGTCCAGGATAATATGTACACACATAAAGGTATGAAAGCATTAAAAATAAATAAAAATTTACTGCTAACGTCAGTTCCATTGAATAGATAATACACGTCAGATCTGCGTTCTTGGTATAGTATGCTGAATTTTTTTTTTTTTTTGAGTATGTCAAATTTCCAGATAAATCATTCATATGTTATTATTAAATGTCAAATGACTTATTTAAGTCTCTTGATTTAAATTTATATTAATTAATTTAGTCCAAATATTGTAATTCAATAAACTCTTGATAATGCATGTTCTATGTAATTTTAAAACCTCCTATCAGCACGTTTGATAGTTAATTTTGAGTTGAAGCATTTCAAGTTACTGTAGTGGATTTTCACCCTGGATGAGACAAAATATCTTAGACAATGAGGATACAAGAAAGAGATCTAAGCATTATATACATATTAGAAATTTTAGTGCACTTATGATTTACACAATTTAAAAGCTTTGTTTAATAAACTTCTGATCTCTGTTCTAGAGTCTGCGACACTTACATGGGGCAAGGGCTTCCAATCTCGGTATACCGAGATCCCATTGGGGAGCAGCATCGTGATTTCCTGCCACGAGCGTGAGCACTCTAATACTGACTGCTGTCAGCTAATAATAATTAACTCCATCTTAAATTAGTAAGATTTTATTAATTTTTGTTTTCTATAAAAATACTTTATTTGGTTGACCATAGACTTTTATTTTAGCTGTCAACTACCGTAATATCTTTTAACACCATGTTACAGCTTCACTAGTTCCTATACCTCTAATTAACTGAATAAATGATACAATTTCTGTACACTAAATTTTTTTATTTAAGCTCTGCACTGAATACGAGATCCTGCAAATACCGGGATCCCGCGAGATTGAAAACATTTGTTACTGCAAATACCGAGATCGCTAATCAGCCGCGGGATTGGAAGTCCTACACAGGGCCACAACCCGAATTTGAAATTGTTTTGGGATTTGTATTTTATCTCGGATTAGTTTTTGAGTCAGTAAAAACAAGCATTATGAACAGTCAACATGATTTTATTAACATTAAAATAGAGATTTATATACATTTGGTTTTAATCTTAAAGTACAAATATTTAAAATTATAATTAATTTTACATTCATACATTGTTTCCTTGAATCCACATGCTCATTCAGTCGTCTTACATTAATTTGCTTGAA
This sequence comes from Micrasema longulum, assembly GCF_059751315.1. Lineage (NCBI taxonomy): Eukaryota > Metazoa > Arthropoda > Insecta > Trichoptera > Brachycentridae > Micrasema > Micrasema longulum. The sequence continues at coordinate 480,911 of NW_028277491.1, read as the reverse complement.
ACAATAAGAGTGTCATTTCAAATAAATACTTATTATGTAAATGAAATATGATACAAACATAAAATGCAACTATCTTTTAAGAACAATTATTGATTCATGCATTTTATGAATTCAGTTTATATGTTGTCTCCTTAATATTATATTTTTGCAATATAAAAATACTTAATCCACATAATATTATAGTTTTTAAATTGTGCGATATTTAATATTGATTAAATTTAAATAATTCATCTAACCTTGATGCGAAAATTTTTTGGTTTGCTTAATTTTTTGTTGTAGTAACATGATATTTATTGCACAATATGTTTGGTTGAGGTATGTAAAAACTTTGGATCAAATTCAATATCATTCAATTGATAAATAAATAACTTAATGTAAGTAACTAGCATACATCATTTTTATGAAAAAGTTTGACTCGAGAAGATCCACAAGTCATTTAGTGTTCTTAACTTTAAATTTAGATTCTAGATTTTATACAATCACAAGAGAAACACGGAAAGTGTTTTAAGAAAATCTTATGATTCTTTCTTTTGGTTCAACTGTGGGAAGAAGGCTTCTATTGGTAGAATGGGATCATCTGTTGCAATGGTGAAATAGTCCGGCACTCTTCTTGCATTTGGTGATACTGACTTAAACAAACCTGAGGTGTTATATTCTTTGCTAGCTGCCAATGTCAAATCAGCTACTCTCTGTGACGGATCTTCAGATGCATTACTGGTTACTACTTCTTCGACTGGGTGTTTACGATCATCTTTAGCAATCTTCATGATTGCTGTTTCTGATGTAGATTTTTCCGTACTTGGTTTATTTTCTTCGTCTACGTTCATAACTACTTCATTGGCAACTGTTATTGTCGGTTCTGTATTTTCGGAAAACTCGGGAACTTTGTTTTTGATTTGAACTCGCTTTCTCAAATTAGGTAAACTCGGGCGTTTTAAATTGGTGTAAACATTATTAATTTTGGGTTTCTCACCTAGCTCGACTGGTGTTTCTGTGGTAGTTATACGTTTCCGATTAGGGTCTCTTCGTAAACTTCCTCTTACTCTGCTTGGTTTGATCGTCACATTGTTTTCTGATGTCACATTTTTCTGACTAGGTGAAACCACGTTATTATCCAGACTCTCTTCGTTGTTATTATTTTCTCCTTTGTGTCGCGGGTCTTTTGGCATAAATTTTTTCCGAGGCTGTTCAGTCGATGTGCTCTGTTCTGATCCTGAAACTTTGCTATCGCCATAGGGGTCTTTAAAACTAGGGAATCTCGAACGATTAGGGAATCGTTGCTTTAATGAAATATCGGTTGATGGCGGTTTCTCAGTACTCGTGGAAGTATATTGACTTAGACGATTTCTGTAATCTTTAACACTAAATCTAGGTCTGTTGGTGTCATATTTGCTAGATTTATTTTTAACTCTTATAGGTTTGGTAGTAAGACTTATTGGTGTAGTTGATACTTCTATTTCTTCAGAAGAGCGTATGGTAGATGCTGCTGTAGCTTCTTCTTTACCAACTTGATTATCTTCTGACTTTGTACTTCCTCGATTTCCTGATTTCTGATCATTAAATAATTGTTCTACTCTGTTACTTTGACTGACTTGCGTAGTTTCTGGTTTTTCATTCATAAATGTAGGCATTGTTGGTGCTGTTTGAATTTCTGGACTGGTATTTAGTTGAATAGGTTCTTGATAGTCGATTTGCTCATCGCCTGAGCTACCATCCCTTAACTTCTGAGCGGAATATTTATTGTCCGATGTATTTACCGAAATATCACTAGTGGGTGTATCCTTTTCATCTTGTTTGTGTGAATAATCAGGAGATTCATTAAATATACCTATTCCAGTTGGTATATACTTGTTAGAAGAAGGACGGTAGAAACTATGGTCCTTGGCTATTTTCATTATAGAAGACTGTTCAACTGATGCTGAAACTTTAGGCTCCCTATTAGTGGTAGTTTCCGATAAATCTTCAAAGTCTAATGAAGATAATGTTGTTGATCTTATTCTGCTATGTAGCTTTGGTCGCAGAGTAACAGGTGTAGTTGGTAACATGGTGGGTTGAGCACTGCTGGTTGAATCTGATTGACTTGTTGGTCTGGTTGTTCTGGATTTATGGGAGAAGCGATATTTAGATCTTAAGGGTTTGGTAACTTCTTCTACATCTGTAGGAAGTGTTGTAGTTTTATAACGATATGATCTGATGGTCTCTTCGGTTGTTGTGATAGCTGATTCAGTTGGATATTCTGGTGTTGTAGATAGTCTCGATGGTCTCCTTCTCTTTAGTTTATTTCTTTTTCTTGTTTTCTCCTCATTTTGAGTGTCTGAAGCAGATGTGGTCAGTACTGGTCTCTTGAAGAATTTACTAGGGGGAATCGTTGGCAAGTCATTTGGTTGTAAATCATTTTCTGTTTCTTGAATGTGTTCTTTGAATGTTTCAAATTTAGTTGTAAAATCTTCATCAATACTACTGGCTGTAGATGTTTCTTGAGGGATGCGATATCTCGATGGTTTTCTTCTAGTATTAGAGCGAGTTGTAACTTCATCGTAACTCTCTGAAGTTGTTTTACTTTCTTCTTGTTCTACATCGTATACAGGAGATTGCGAACTGGTTGCAAATTCAGGCTTTTCATTTTCTGACGGTGTATCAACGGATAAAGTATTTTCTATGTAGTTAGTATGTTGTTTATTTTCAGTGATAGTTGAATAAACAGTTGTTGCATCATCAAACAAATTTGTTACCGGCGTTTTAGATGGAACTGAAGTTGGATAGTAGGGTTGATGTTGTATCTGGTTTACTTTTTTAGGAGATTCTTTATAGGGGGTTGATGAACTAAGAATATTGCCAAACTGTTGGAACGATTGAGAAGGGTTGAGCCAAGAATGCAATGTTGGTTGAGTTATTCCTTCACCCGAGGGTTCCCAAGATTCAGTTACTTCGTACTTGTGTTGAGTTGGATTTCTCTTGGGATTCGACTGATAATTGGAGAATTTTGTATCAAAATATCCTTGTCCCCGAGGGGGGAAGTACTGTACATCTTCGGGAATCTTATATTTAGTGGGTGAAGTATTGTGATTTATCGAACTAAATGCTTGGTATTTGTCTTTAAAATTTGTATTTTCTAATTTAACATGGCCATTGTAAGAGCTAAAGCTAGTATAGGGAGGAGGTAATTGAACCAAGAGATTTTCTGGTACAACGTTGGTGCTTTGCGGTTCAAACGGATCTGTTGTTGCTACTGGTGACAGAGTAGAATCAAAGAAGGATGTTGCGATTGGTTTTTTAGTTGGAAGATTCGTGTTGTAAACATAGGTTTGATGCTGCTTCAACTTAACGCTGGGAAATCTTGAAGAATCAAAATTCTCCTGATATTTACTTAAAGGATCCAAAGGACTCGGTATAAAGTTGTTGTTGATGGAAGAGCTAGAATAAGCGTGAGCTACATCAGAAGAAGAATTCTTTGTGGGAAAATTATTCTTCTGAGAGAAGCTTTCAAATTGAGTCTGGATATTTGGTGGCGGTACAAGATTGTTGGAGTAATCATCCTTAACTCTCTCAGTACTCTTAGTTTTCAGGTTGGATGTTGATAAAATGGCTTTATCTTTCGGAGGCGGTGTAATGTCTGTATTAATTGTAGAAGTTGATGAGTACACATCATTAGAAATATAAGGAGATCTTGTGGAACTTGATGATGAGTATCCTGGTTTTCCACTTGTATAATTAGGATCCCTCGCTTTGACGGAGGCATGGCCAAAGGAACTGAAGCTTCCTGTAATCAAAAACATTGACTTTAAAAAAAAAATTTTGTTTTGTGCTGACTATTTTGTTTAGTTTTCTGAAATTTAAAATTAAGAACAACACAATGTATTTACAGAATTGACAAGTATCTTAGTGTGATTTTGAGATGGTTGACTCAGTGCTTAATCTATCTACATAGCCATAAAGATTTCTTTCTCATTGCAGACATGTCTCATGTATCAGTTACATCTGTGGTCTAATACCATAGGAACTACATTATGATAAATACAATGTTAAACTTACCTAAAATACTGGAAGGTATTGGAGCAAAGGACTCCTCTTGTAAACCAAACTGCTGGAATTGTGACCCTAGGGGAGGCTTATATGTGACAGGCGCAACATTTTGCGTTTTGGCTTTGGTTTGCTTCGAAAGTGATTCATGTGGGTTTACTGGCTTTTGGACATGATTATTTGGCTTTGCATAGTTCTCAACAGGCCTGGGCTGCTGTTCATTAGGTTTCTTGTGATTATTTTGAAAGGATTGTAAATTCTGGTGATACTGATTGACAGCTAACTGCTGCAGTATTTGAGCTTGCAATTGATTGGCTTTAAGTCTTTTTCCGAGCATGATTTGAGATTGCGGATTATTGTAAGACGGTCTATGGTTGACCATAGGCTGTGGATGTCTTATAAACATGCTGTTATCATATTGGTAACCGTTGAAATAGTTCAGTCCTTGGTTGCCGTTGAGAACAAATGGATTGGCATAAGATTTGATCGGTGCATTGTAGTTGATGCTGTTGAGAGGGTAGTGCGAAGTTTTGAACGATTGTCCTAATGCGGAGACTTTATTGACATCTCTTGTGACGAGCGGTCTGATGGAAGTACTGATGAGCGGCACACTGTGGAATTCACTAGGGACACTCCTGTAATGAGATATCTTGGATTCAACAACAGGTGCAGACATTATTTTTTGCGTGGCAGGAGGTTGGGTGTTGTGAATGTTTCCAATGTTGTAAGATGCTCCTCCAGAACCAGATGTAACGATTGGCCGCCATCCGCCTTTGTTTGGTCCCTGAAACATTAAATACACTCGAGATTCATTCATATAACGTGATCATTATACTATGTGTATGAAGTATATCTTTTCATATTTCTTATAGATTTTTTCTTTTCGGCTTTGGTAACCATCATATAATCGAAAAAAATATAATTATGATTTTTCTAAAGTAGAAAAGAAAAATCATCACATTCTTATCTGAACCTAATTGTGTATAGGGCACTGCATTCGTACACAAAAGTAAGGTGATCAGTCTTATATTTCAGATGCCAGATCACGGATTATTAAATATTAGAGTGTAAAGCCACCTTTAAACATATATTTCATGTCTGCCTTGTTGGTCGATACCTGTTTCGAGCCCGGAAACTCAAGTGAGGTAGGGGAACACGCTAACCACTAAGTAAGAAATCATTCGTCCAGGATTCTGGTTCAGGATATTTCGCACAAAGAATTGTATTCGTGATTCGCTCAGATAAGGAATATGAGAAGTTATTAAACAAAATTGGCTTACGTGTGATAGAAACATAGATCTCGAGAGGCCATCATAGTTTTGTGTAATGCCATCACTAAATAGTGATAAAAGACATAGGGTTGTAGCTATCCAGTAGCCTGAAATAAATAAAAATCAGGGTTAGTAATCATGGCCAATTTGTAAAGCGCCGTTTTTTATGATACACCATCTGAAGGGCGTAAGTAAAATTTGAATTTGACAAAGAATATAAAACAATGTACAGCCATGTCAACATCAAATTAGACCATGCACAACAATTTACTTCTCAAAATAAAATATTGACCCCTTTTACGGAATCTGCTATGTATTTTAAACTAATAAATTTTATAAAGGAATGAATTTCATTCAACTTCTGGTTTGTTTTCAGTGTTTTTTTAATAAAAGAGAAACAAATTGCATGCATTTTGAAAGTTGAATACTGAAAAAAAAGTAAAAAACATATACCTATATTTAAAAATAATTTGCTAATCTAAAAATAAAATTTACATTCATGCAAATGAAAAAAAATCAATGTAAAGATTAATCGAACCAAAAATTTAAATAAAATAAATTTAAAAACAACTTTGAATACTTTAATAACTTAAAAAATGTAAGAAGAATAACAAAATTACAACAATTTGTTTTATCATTTTGATTTCTAATTTCTCAATTTAATATATTCTTTGTACCCACAATAAATAATACTATTTCATGGAAACAATTTAATGACTTTTTATTTTAGTCAAATGAAAAACATAGATATAATATTACGTATTATGGTATAAAAACAAACGAATGAAAATTGTTGACAGACTACAGGAAAATTCCGCTCGTCTTTGTCTAAAACTAAAACTCTTGGGTTTCCTAGGACAGCGGTGCCCGTATTTTAACGGCCGTAGTAAACGGTGATGCGGTAGACAGCCGTCGTAACGTCGAATAGAGAGTGGTTTCCTAGGGAAACGGTGCTAAATGGTGTTGATAACACCGTTTTCCTAGAAAACCACACTCTAGTCACCGTTACGACGGTTATCCACCGCATCACCGTTCACTACGGCCGTTAAAATACGGGCACCGCTGTCCTAGGAAACCCTAGCTTTAGCAGGACATCTAGTGACTTTGCTAATATGTTCACGGTTAAAACACTATATTGCTCACTTGTTCGTTCTCTTTTAGAATACGCATCCGTGATCTGGTCTCCCTTCTATGTAGGCCGGATAAATCATATCGAATCGGTGCAACACCGTTTGCTAAGAAAAGTAGCATGGATGATTGGCCTCGAGGGGGGAGACTACATTTACGGAGAAATGAAGTCAATGTCACAAATCTCAAGTTTACAAAAAGGTAGAAATAACATTGACTCCATATTTATGTTTAATTTACTGAATGGCTTAATTGATGTACCATCGTTACTAGAACAAGTGGCATTCAATGTTCTAATCCGCCAGTAGCGAAATAATAATGTGCTGTTCTTCGATCAACACAGCACAAACTATGGCTTGCATGCACCAATGTCCCGCTGTGTCGTATTGTAAACTTGAGACAAGATCTGGACTTTTTTTATGTAAGTCTTTATGGATTCAAAAAATCACTAAGATAGACCGGATCTTGGATTGAGGTAGTATTTTTTTTTTGTCCTAGCTTTAATTTTATTTAGTTGTATTTTATTTATTTATTTATTTACGGACAAAGTCCATTATAAACATTACAATTAAAAGAAATTTTTACAAAGGAATAAAAAATATAAGGAACAGAAATAAGCAGCAAAGACAGATGATAGATTTTTTAGATTAAGTAAAAAGCATAGGCTAACTATACAGATTCTTTAGCTGATTTGTAAAGAAAGACATCCTTACACCATAATAATCAAGATTTTATTTTATAAGTGCCTGTATTTATGATAAGAAATTGTATTTACCAGTGTTAAAATGGACTGCATAAGTCCGTCAAAGAAATACTAAAAAGACCCAGATTATGTGAATAAAATTCTGTCTTGACCCTAATAATAATATAATCTAATAATAAGCAGCGGAACAAAAAAGTTAACATCTTTAAATATTTGTGAGTTCACATAACTGAGGATGGTGCCAGGCACTAAGAGTTTGCAACTGGCCAATGAATTGTTGGAATAACTTTTAACACGATACGTGCTGTCCATGATCTCTGGTTTATACTCACTTAAAACAAAATGCTGATTATTTTACTCTTGTGTAATGCTAGTACTCCTATATGGGTGTGAAATCTGGCACCTTATCAACACTTAAAACAGCAGACTTGTAAGATTTGAGAGTGAGAAGGAGGAGAAAATTCGTCCTGAGAGTGCGGTGGTGGACCTGGCTTAGACACGCGCTTCCGATGCCTCAGGAAAACCTTAACCCAGTTGCCTCTTCTTCACACCAGCGGGCTGGCTCGCACTGCCCTGGAAGGCCGTCGATGTCGGTTTTTCGGTTTTATTCGGCGGAATTTAGGGACGCAGGATTGACGTGGGAGATGGTGAAAGTGCTGGCTGGTGATATGGTCTCCCGGAGGCTTCTGGTGATGTCTACTTGCATCAAATGTAGGTACATTGTTAAATTATAATTATAGTTTTATTTTTAGACACAAAATGCCGAAAACGAACAACGCGCCACGCCGAATCAGCCGCAAACATCTTATTGAATATTGGTGATAAAATATTGTATAAAAAAGGCGCAGCGTGCCATTTATTTGTTATTTTGATGTCCACTGTCGGCAGTAGAATGTTTAAAAGCGGGATTGAACAGAGCTTTATAAAGGTTTAAAGGTCTTAAAAGTAACCTGTATTTAAATCATGTAGGTACAAAATGTACGGGTTATGGTCCCGTGGCTAGTGTCGTGGACTCACGGTGGCCTCCATTGTGTAGTGGTTAAAACGGTTGACTCACACACGGAAGGTTCCGGGTTCGATTCCCGGCGACAACACATAAATTAAATGTGTTTTTCTCGAGCATGAGTGTTCTGTGGTGTAATTCATCACTGTTATTGGACCTCCTGACCTGTTGTGTTGCGAAAAAAAATAGGTCCGAGGTTCGCACCCCACCCTACCACAACTTGATTTCCATTTTATAATAGTTAGTTATCTACGACTCGTTAAAAATGCCCCCCAAAACTGTAATATATTTGTAACTCATAAGAACACAAATGTTTTTTTTTTAATCAAAGAAAAAAAAAACCTTAAAACTCCATATTATTGTAAAAATTATATCGTTTACTGATAATGAATAAAAACATAATAATTCGTTTTTAATTAAAGCGGAAGAACGCGAATGTTTATTACTTTATTTTTCTGTCGTTTGTTCTTTCGTGGTCAGAGTAGTAGGTAGGAAATAGGAGAAATGAAGCCCGACTCCGAGATCCGCTTCCATCCTCGAGGTTTTCTGGAGAGAGAAACCAGTAGCCGTTGTCACCAAGTCGGCCCATCTCGTTGGACTCCTTCCGAATCGAGATTCTTCGATCCGTCTTTGTACCATTAATTTCTCGGTCATTTTTATCCACCTTGTGACGTGACCAAAGTATTTCAGGGCACGCAGTTGAACAGTTGAAGAAATACGCTATTTAATATCCAATTCTTGGAGAATCGAATGAGATCCTCAACATTCTGCACCAGGACCAGATTTCAAACGGGTCTATCTTCCTTCGCTCTCCTTCAATACTAGAAGTTGAGAAATAGAAAATTAGCCCAAATCGAGGATTGGCCTTTTTCAACTTTTGACTCCGACTCCGCCTGTCCTCAAGCTGTGCTTCACCTTTCTTTACGTCGCCCTCCCATCTCAGCCTGGGTCTTCTGATCCTTCTTCTATCCCCTGGATGTCCAGTCATGATTCTTTTAGGTACCCGCGCATTTAGCATTCTGTACACATATCCAGCCTATCTCTACCTGAGCAGTCTTAGGCATATATGTTCAGATACCAGGGGCCTCATAAATGCCGTACAATTTATAATTTTGTCTTATGCGCTACTCTTCCGCGTCCTCCACGGAATCACATATTCGGTGAAGAACTCTCAACTATTTTTATTTTGGTGGATTTGGTGATTTCTCTTGCTGCCTACTTTCTTCAGCCTGTCCATGGCCCTGTTTATTTATTTCCTCTGTTGTACTGGTATGCACCTATAAGTCTGTCATTTCTCATGACAATACTATAATATTTATAATTAATAATCCTTATATCTATATTATAAAATTCTCGCAAAATATTGACAACTTACCTGACGAATACGTCATCGCCGCTTTTTTCATTGTGTCCAGTTATCAAAAGTTTCCTGAAACGAGAAAAAAAACGATTTTACAATAGAGAAATATCACATACTACGAATACCGATAAAAATATATGAAATGGATAAAGAATAATTAATTATATTTCCAAAATCAATATGGATATTGTGGAGAAATATTTTCATACATAAATGAAAAATAGAAATTCAATAAAAATACGTTCGTAGAAAAACGCGACGGGTTTGGCCTTGGTTGTTGTGACGTCAAGATTCGTGATATTGTTCTACACAAATTTCTATGACCACGAACAAATAAACATGAATCGTGACGTATTAGGGGCGTGGCTAATGGAATTACCGCTTTTGCGGGAATTAAAAATTACAAATTTAAAAGTATTTATTATGCTGCTACTTTTTTACTGGACAGTATTTCATAGACTTTTATGACTTTAAAAATGTTAAAAGAAACCTGATATTTCCCTATTTTCAGTTTATGCAGCTTTTTTTAAAACGATTAGATAGGAACAAATTCATTTCAAAAGATAAAGATAAACTTTTAAAAGGGAATCGGGTTGTGGTCCCGTGGCTAGTGTCTCGGACTCACGGCTCAAAGGTCCGTGGTTTGAATTCCACTCTACCCCAACTTGATTCCCATTTTCTAATAGTGAATTATTTACAACTCGTTGAAAATGGCCCTCAAAATGAAATAATTGGGTATATCATAAGAACGCAAATATTTCTTTAAAAAAAATGGAAGTTAAGGCATTTACTGGACGCATGACCTATTATTGGTTGGTTTTCTTCAGTATAAATCCAGCACATCTCTACAAAAATAAGAACATATCTATTGCCAGAATCGGGTTGTGATCCCGTGGCTAGTGTTGCGGACTTACGGATCAGAGGTCCGAGATTCGAACTCCCCTCTACGCAACTTGATTTCTATTTTCTAATAGTAAATTATTTACAACTCGTTGAAAATGGCCACCAAAATTGAAATATTTGTGTTAATAATAAGAACGTTAATATTTTTTATTTTTTAAAAATATAATTGAAATAAAAACATATTCATTTATTTTTAATCAAGTATTTTATACTCAAATATTTTGTGATTAAATTATTGAACAACCGTTTACTAGTCTGACGATGTAGCAAAAGCAAGAAACCAGTAATTTGTTTACAAGACAAAGTGAATAATTTATCCTTCATTTGAATAATCATCTCTTAAATGTTCTTCATCTATATTGTAACAAATATCAATTTTGATAAACTTAGTAGATACAGTACTTGTCTACAAACACTTAGACATATTCAAAATATTGTCAATTATATTTTGAATCATCTGTACTATTCTGTTCGAAGGAAAAACTCGAAAAAAACCATAACAGGCTGGTGGTAAAGATCATACGAGTATTGCATATAGCTAAATTTGCCGCGGGTACAACTTTGTTAGTACCAGGGGTGATATTCCAGATGCTCTCGCGGCCGTAGAAAACACCTTTATCTCGTGTATTTACGTGCAAAATACACGAGATAAAAGTGTTTTCTACGGCCACGAGAGCGGTTCAGAATAGAAACGCAGGTTTGTATACAGACACGTCAATCGTCCAGTTAATTATTAATATTTATTTATAGTATTTGAATTGTCACCTCAAATCACATATTGTCTATTTGTGCCGAAATTCAGCACATTTTGTCAACTGATGTTAAGTGATGTTGGTGAACTCAGGAGTACAATAAAAAAAATATTTGTTCGTGGGACATTGAAATCCTAAGCAATTATCTCAGGCGCTAGTCAAAGATGTGACGTCGATTAAAAGTCTTTAATAATATGATGATGATGAATCAGATAGAGAGTAAAATTTGACATGAAACGTTTTTTGCACCAAAAAAGGTAGAGTTAAAAAAACATAAAAAAATTGCATTTTTACTGACGAAGTCAAAATGGACAAATTAGGTTGCAATAAAAATGAAAGGTGAAACCATTGAGGTAAATAACTACAGTAAACACGAGCGTTCAAAATATGATCCCTCAACATACGGCCAATTATACGTTTGATAGAACGGACTTTAGTCTATTGCGAGCATTCGCCGGGTGCTTTTCTCCTCGCAATTACTAAAATGCCTACATGTACGCTAAGATACTGCACAAACTGATCTGGAAAAAATATAAAAAGTGATGGCATAACTTTTTACCGGTAAGCAATGTTTTTATCTTAATCAATACCTGTTTAAAATAGCTATTTTAATGTTAAAAAACGTTTTATTAATATGTTACCAGTCGTAAGCTATCTCCTGTCTCTGTCCTGCTCAGTTAGTCGGATGTATAGCGAAACAATAAACAAAGGTGACGCGTATGCCGAAGGGAGCGACATACTGAATAGAACTTACTCAATTCCTTTTCCTTTGGGGACGACTTTTTAGCTCGGATTTGCATGGAGTATTATCTCTATATTTCAATGGATAAAACTACAAAATTTGTCAGTTTCGACAAAAACGAAATCAATTTTTAACTTTAAACTTTTTGTGATACAACCGGCGACGAAGTGAATGATCGACGCCGACGTTCAAGTAATCGTTTGGAAATATACCATTTTAAATTTTTAATTACATTTATTGAGTACTCGTATACAGGGACCGCTAACAGTGACACAACATTACAAGTAACATGTGGTTAGAAGCTCTAAGGTCCATATTTTTTTGTTTTATGTCTGTAATCTGAAAAAGCGTACGAAAGAAATCATACGATTTTGCGATTTTAAAACGTCGTTTTTTTTTATCCTTCTGTTAAAAAAATAAAGTAAATAAACGTTGGTTAAAAACAGTAATTTTCTATGGTTGTTCTGATAAAAAATATACTTGAATAGAATTAAAATATATTACTTTTCGAATGGAAAATTACGCCTTTGAAAATAAGACTAAACTTAGGTACATTGGTATTTATTCAAATACGAAAAGTAAAATTGGTTCTAGTTCTAATGAAGATTGAACAAAAAGGAAATAAATAAATATTGGTTTATGGAAAGAAATACTGTCATTTTAAATCACACAAATCTCGTGATATTTTTCATAAAATCTACGTTAAATTATGCATACAATACTCGCTGTAGCTAAAATATTTGAGTACAAGCTGTTCTTTTATGGAATTAAGTTTTTTTTTTTTAATTTACGGAGAATATTTTGTTTGTAAACATATAAATCCTCACAAACTATCACTTTTTATACTGGCTAGCATACTTATGCTAGAAATTTATTTCTGATACGAAACAGGTGCATAAAAAAGCACAATGTTTGAATTATGTTTCCTTATCTATTGAAGAAAAATATACAGTGTACGGTTCTCGTTAACATGTACAATGAGCGAAAATTACATTCAAATCTTACGGCAGCGATTGATAATACTTACGTACATAGTAAGACTTATTAAACTTGGACTATCTTAATGTAAAAAAGGTGATAGTTTGAATTAATTTACCACATTTTATACTGAATTAACAATTATGTTTACAAGAGCGATACTCATAGATACAAGCGAAATTTATAGGAACACATTAAACCCATAAGTGTAATATTAATAAACTTTTATATAAATTACTATAAACATACGCACAACAAATGAACGGAATTCGTTTACAAATCATTCTTCGTCTTGTATTAATTTACATTAAAAATAAGCGAAATTGAAAATGGGAAATTATACAAATTTAAATAATCTTTTAATTGATTTATTTAGAGAATATTAAATTTAACCAATCTAACCCATTTCTTTTGTATAATAAAATCGAATTTATAACTTTCTCCAAACGCGTAGTGAAATTGATTTCAATCGCAATTTTTATCCCATTTTTATTTCATCACATGTTATTTTATTTTATAAACAAGTCTGTGTTATTTATTTGAGAGAATTGTACATATGCGTTGTGCTCTGGGCAAGTACCTGTATCATAGCGACTAGGTTGTTTAATAATTACGGGTTTATTTTTGACGAGCTGTCACAATTAAATTCATACGAAATAAATTGGCTTGAAGAATGATTTGCCGGTTTTGGCTTTAAATAACAGATTGGACTATTTGCAGTTTTCGTTGACCGGATTATTTTAGTAGAGCATCGCTTCTTATATATATATACATATTTATAAATTCTAATCAGAATATGCAGATGCGCTTATTTCGATTGAAATCCAATATACGAGTACCTATATAAAAAACGTAAGTTAATAAACATACAGTTTATCTTCATAATTAATTTCATCAGAAAGATTCAAAATGAATACCAAATTTTTAATCAATACTAAGTATCTAATATGTATTATTCAAGAAATTATTTGTTAACTATCTGAATAAATATAATTAGCCCATGTTGGTCCACTACAGGGCACAGACCTCCCCCTGTCTCCTGCACTCCTCCCGGTTCTGCGCTGTCCTCATCGACTGTCATTCCATTCAAAACAGTCTGGCATTAAAGGTCTTAAAATGGATTTAAGGTAGCTTGAGATTTTCCCATTGCACGTCCTGTTCCCTCTATTCACTTTCATTTCCTTTTGCTGATACTGTTGTGAGAGGTACTAACACCGACAAATAATATAAGTAATAGATTTGATGAAGCAGAAAGCACGTCTTCACAAGGGAAAGTTGATGCACCGACTATCAATTGATCACTGACCCGAATAGCAATTGTTATGGCGATACTTTGACCGCCAATTTTGTGCACGACTAATGCTGAGGAAGCGATATTTCGAAGATGATAAGCTGTTGGCTCTTTATGCGATTTCACCAGGAACTCGACCATCGGAGTACCTACCTATACCTACTGTCAAATGTCGACGAATCGCGCTGTGACTTTTCATTGCTTTTTAAATTCTAATCGGTGATACTGACTAGAATTCTGTTGATTAAATGTTTTTTTTAAATTCATGTGATGTTTTGTAAAACAAAAAAGCCACATCTTCGGAGGGCCATCAGTTAAACCTAAAGATTTGTAAATGCTCGCTCCTTAAACTATAATTGATAACTCTTACCTTGAATAGACTAAAGCACTTATATTATATCATAAACAACGAAATATTATGATCACATAAATAACAGAATGATAGACAATCAATTCGAAGTTTTGCAACCTACTATGTCTATATTCATAATAACAGAGCATTGTAAATGTTTATTCAATCAGAACATAATGCTCTGGCAAAAAGCACCTGGGCCGCGATTATACAGGCTATCTTCATCGGTACGCACCGAGACGGTATACTTAACTTCTGTACTACCTCTATTTACCTCGGTATGTTCTACCGATTTGTCATTTCGACATCAGATATCATATGATCGAATCCAACCAATGAATGACCCTGAAAATGTAATCCGCGTTCCTTACTTAATTAAATAAAAAATAGTTCTCATTTATATTTTAAATAGGCTATTGTGGTAAAAAGTGGCCACTTCAAAGCGATTATAAACTCCAATAAATTCCAATTCAAGCGAAATATTGCTTGAACATGATTTTTATTTGACTTTCGACAATTACCAAGACGGTATGCTTAACTTTTGTGTATATTTATCTACCGAGCGATTACAAAGCCTGCTCTTTTTATGTCTCGATCCGTACACTCAAAAAGATAGTAAAGCCGATGAAAAAAATATAATAACTACATTTTTTTTACAGTGGCAACATGTTTAGGCCTAGATGCTCTTGTATGTTAATAGGGAGAATCGAGCCTCATTATCTGCGCATCTCTAGCCCTTTGTTTTAAAAACTGACAGTTATGTCAGAATTTAAGTCGACTTCAAAATTTAATTTTTTTGAAATAGGCTTTTAAGAAAAAAAAAGTGGCCTCAGAAGGAATAAAAAATTAAACAAATTATAATTAAAGCAAAAACTCCTCGGCGGAACAAAATTTTTGATACTTTTAATGAGTAGATACATGTACCGTGAGGTACTAGACCCGTCGGTACAAACCAATGTACTTACCTCAAAACTTGAAGAGGGGGGGGGGTGGGGTCGGTACTGTATCTTCGTAATCAATCGGGATAATTTATCTTCAATATTGACGTCATAATGAAGGTGTGTCACTTTAGTGCGTAGATATGTGAACCGTGGCGTACACTTCCCCTTGTTACATATCGATGTACCTACCCAAAGCTCGAAGGGGGGGGGGGGTCGGGTGTGTGTAAGAGTGTATCTTCGTAATCGTTCGAGAGACTTTATCTTCACGGTGAAGGTATGACGTCCTTAGCTTCCCATTGTAATCGCGGCACTGGTCAACACCGTGCGAAAGAACTACTGAAGGGGGAAGACCTAATAAAACTTAGCCGAAACCAAATGAGGGTTGTCACTAAAGCCCTTACACAGGACTGCAGATTGAACCTTGCTAGAATTAAACACCTATACACTATGCAACCCTTTGAGAATCTATCTGATAAATAATTGTTATTCTAAACAACTTACTCTAATAAATACACCTAAAATGTAAAAAAAAATTGTTTTCATAAATATAAGGCAATAAAATATCTAATACATAAAACCTCAATTTTCTTTGATAATGTTTGTTATTGGGTGATAGTTATGTCCGTTTTTTTTTCAAACGAAGAGAACAGGAGGAACAACAATAAAATTACAAAAAAACATTTGCTAATGCTTATAGCGCAAGCAAACGGACCATTTTTGGCGGAGCTCCGGGAGCAACTGGCGTTTTGTAATAGTGGTACAGGCTGGCCTGCGTCACGGGTGAAATTGTCTCTCTCGCTCACGAATATATCTATAGCACCGAGAGTGAGACCTAGAGTGTTTGAGACAGTCATATATTCGGTTTTATTTTACCTTATCGCCACGACAATACGACACATTAATAAGCTTTTGATTATGATTTACTCGAATTTATGATAAAAAGGCTTTTGTGTGCCCAATAAGTATTTATAATTTAATAATAAATTATTCCAATCGATACGTAAATGTATAACGAAGGAACACTGAAGATTTTCACCCAGAATGTATTATATTTACAGAGGAAAAAAAATATTAGATGCCATGTGTACTGGCTACACATCATCGAGAAGGGAGAGTAGACTTGAAGGGCAAGAATTAACTTATGTACGTGGACCTGTCACAGTGACGTCAAAAATATATTTAGCGATGACCCCCATTTTTTTAGATTCGATTAATAATAAGCATTTGGTTTATTTCTTCCGTTTTTGAGTTTGATGTTTTTTATGCATAACATTATATGAAAAACTTATTTATGCATACGAAATAGGACCCCTGACGAGTGTTTTTGACTCGATAGCTACTTAGGTAAAAATCCTAAAATGTTAAATCGAGTAAAGATTAGTTCACCTCGTTGTGTACTGGCTGGCGCGTCTGCCTACCATGCTTAAAGTTTTACAATGTGTTTACATTTATGTGTGTGTACGTATACGTATGCACATATATTTTTATTGTCAACTATTCTAGTTAGAAGCGTAACATAATTCGTGTGTATAAAAAAATATTATGTAAAATAAAAAAAAACATATTTTTAAAATCTACTCGAAACAGTTGCATTTTACCTGGGCTTTTTTATTTTATATGAGTTTTGCCAAAAAATGATGAATATTTATATTTTTTAATTTTACATAAAACATTATGGCTCAAGAATTTGCTATTATAATGATTTTAATGAAATAACATCGAACCAAGAAAATAAGAAACTAAAAAACCTTTTATTTTGAATTTATTTTATTATACTCGTATATTATTTTCAACAGTAGTAAAAATTAAATTTCTAATACGCGATCTGCATAATTTATAAAAAGTCCATCAAAAATGGTTTATTACAGATGAATGTTGAGAACCGGCATGATTTGAGTATTGATGGTATATTATTGGTGACGAATTTGTTTAAAATAAAAGCGAAGGTAAAGTTGAATTGGGCCAACCGATCTAAAAATTTCACACTTGGTTTGATAAAATATCGCACTTGGCAAAAGAAAGCGCTGTTTGTTTTCTTCTTGCGTGCTGCTATTTTGAACAGAGGTGTACATTTCTTTTATCGCGGCGATTTCATTAAAAATACGTGACAAGAAACTGTATGCGCAGCAAATTTGATTAATATTATCAACACATCATGTTGGAACTGTCCACAATTTCAAAATTACCAGGCAGTTGTAATTAATTCGGTTGCTGCACTGCTTGCAGGCGGGTGCTTTTTAAAAGCATAATTTACTCTCGGCCCCCCGGACACAACCCAACGAATGGTTTGTAGTCTTGGCCCAACAACGTGCGATAAACCGTTCACCACTTTTTAAATATACCTTTAATGTTCGGAAGAAGGTGACTAATAAATACAGTTTTCTGTGTGAAATATAACAAGAAGGTTAACCTTCTTTAGCCACCTTTGAGAAACGGCCGAAACATTATAAGACATCCTAAGTATGCTAACTTCCCTTAAATGTTTGATCCTATTCTCTTCTGGATCTCCTTCCTGTCTCCTTCCAAACTCCTTACGCGTTCCTTTCCTCACCATATAATGCGTATAACCAAACAAGCTGCAAGCTCTATCTGCCCACTAAAATACTGCTGCAATTCGAAAATATGTATATTTGTATTTCAAAATACAAATTTTGGCCAATTTTTCACCAGTCTGTTTTTGGCTGACTGGAAGACATTCTTTTAAAAAATAAGTCTGCCACTTTGGACATTGCATATATTTATGTACTTAAAATTTACATTAAAAAATAAAATAAGGTTATATTGAAAAAACACAACAGCATTCAGCCTTTATGCTTTTTCAAAATTTAAAGTTCCCAAAGTGGAATTTATATATTTTATAATATCTATTATTTAAATCCTAAAAAAAAAAAAAATGAAATCCATTATTAAAAATTCAATACAAGTATAAAATATCAAAATGTAAGACACAATTAGGTAATGTAAAATTACTATGTTTTCTTAGGAGTAGAATATTTCAATAACCTTACATTACAGTTTTTTTAAATAGGTATGTGAATCAGCTAAAAAGAAAATTGGTATTATTATTAAAAAAATCTTAAAAACATGTTATATTTTTATTCTTAGTGGTGGGGGTCAGTGCTATGCAAGCTCCTGACGTCACTGCGACCTGTGAAGAACTATTGTGACGGGACGTGAATAGTTCTCCCTCTCCAAGCCCGGGCCTAGCTAAAGACCCTAGCTACTGTGTGGAGGGCGAGAGTTTACATTTTGCTAAATCTCCCCCTCCAAGCCTAGATCCGTAAAGTATCGGGCTATTACGTAGGGGGCGAGCTCTTTTACATCTTCAGGTTTAACCAGTGTTCCTCCGAGGATAATGCTCCTTTTATGGTGTAAAGCATCACATTCACATAGAATGTGTAGGATAGGTGTTTCCTCATCTGCACTGCAGAACCCACATCTAAATGTTTCGGGTAGGTTCATTCTAGCAAGAAGGGTTTTAGTGACAACCCTTACTTGATTTCGGCTGAGCTTTATTAGGTCAAAATCAAAAATTTGCGAGTACCCTTTAACATAAATACCTATACTATTTTAATATTCGTATTTTTATAGTTATGAAATTTGAGCCATAATGTCCCTTTCCAAGCACAAGACTTTTTCTCTCTTTTGGAAAGGCAATGAATGCATAACATCGCTGCTGTTTTCAATATTATCCATATACGTATATCGTATATGTGTATGTCATCACTGTCATACGTATTATTATATAACTTTTGATTCCATTTTCGACATGTATTATACATTTTTATTATTTTTATTTTTCTATTATTATTTTGTATATTGTTTTGATTATTTTGCATATTGTTTTGATTACCTGTATATTGTTTTAATATGTAAATAAATATTTTTGATTTATATATCGAAGAGTCCCGACTTAACACGGAATTTTCTAACAAGTCGGGACATAAAAAACATATAATTGTGTCTATGTAAAATTGTGTATTTTGTGCATTAAATAAATAAATGCAAATTTAAATGTCCCAAGTAAATTTAAGAATCGATCGTTACAATATAATTTAAAATGTAGTAAAAAAAATTATTTATTGTGAACAATAAAAAAGTGCACCAGTGTTTTCGGCGCGATGGTTACGTTACACTCAGGTAAAAATCCTAAAAAAGGAAATCAAATAGAGATATGTCGCCCACGTGGTGTAGTGGTTGGCTAAATTATAAAACATGTGTTGGCAGACCATTCAGTAAATTGTGTAACAATAAAAAGTTAATTGATTATGTATTCGGTTGAGAACAATCGGTGTTCATGATCATTACCAATCCAAGCGAGAATACGCCGTGTTGAGATTATTTGTTTGTGCGGTCAGGAAATACTCATTATACCGTTTCTTGAACTTGACATAGATAAAAGGGAAATAAACTGGCTGCGGCGCGGCAGCCGCCGAGAAATAAACAACTTTTCTTCCTGTCTATACGTGTAATATTTACGTGTTTATTAACTCTGCGAACAGCAACTGTCATTACCAGTGATGTTATACTGTAAAATATATCTATTCATACCTACATTACCAGCGCGAAGTAGTGGAAAGTCAAAACTGAAGTAATTACGAGTACACAGTAAGAGAAGTTATCCCCCATGCCTTTATTTTCTAACTTCAACACATTAAGGTGATTCTGAACAAAAATATAAAATTAATTATTCATAGATGGCGTTTTTATAATTTTTTATTGAAAACTGCATTTTTTACGTTTATTTTCAATGGAAATTTTACAAAACTTGGTTCGCGGAAACTTTACACCATTTTGATTGTAACAAATACCATAACAATATAATTAAAGTGTTTTTTTTACAAAATGGTGTATAAAACAAAAAAAAACTTATTTTTTATCGTAAAAATTGCATTTTTCAATTAATATTGATAAAAGTGCCATCTATGAATAATTAATTTCATATTTTCGTTTAGAATCACCTTAACGAATTACAACAGGGATGGAGATCATTTAAAAGAGAAGGGAATATGGATGTCTAGGCATTTACAGGGCTTATGACCTGTCAATGGCTAGCTTAAAATTCCCTTCTCTAAAATGTTCTCCATCTCTGTTGTAATTTGTTATTTTTAATGACTCCCTAGAGGGTAAAATCCAATCATTCGCCTATAAACATTTGGACAAGCTCAAAATATTGTAATCAAAGCAACTGATCTAAGAAGAAGTTTAAAAACTGGAAAATTGTTTTCAGGTGTTGCCTAGTATGTGATACAATTTAACCACATGAATCTCTTCACAACAATAAATGTTTCAGCTCTTAATTTAATCAACAGATGAAAGAATTCAAGAAATATAGATATTCAAACATTGGCAAAATGGTGAATGTTACACAGTGTGTAAAGTGGCTACTTAAATCAGCCAATGACAGGTCATATGCCATGTAAATGCCTAGAATTCAATATTTCCTCCTCTGAACTATTCTCCATCCCTGTTGTAATTTTATCATCTTAATGACTTCACTAGGGGGTAAAATCTAGTCTTTTGTCTACAAACATTTGGACAAACTTAAAATATTGTAATTCAATATATTACTTCTTAATTGGCTACGGCCTACGGCCATTAACTCTTAAAAGGCTGTGGTAAAAAAATTATTTGCGCGCGGTGATGTAACATCGTGTTACCTCAAGCAAAATATGGAATATTCTGAAGTTCAGACATTAATAAACATACCGTTTAATTATTCCTTTTTCATAGTTTATAAAAATATAATTTAGCCCTGGTATAGTAAATCATAAATATGCAAGTCATCTTACATGCGCGCCCCCCCCGCTCACTGCCAATAGCCGCGTGAATCTCTTTCACACAAACACCAGCCACAGAACATCGTCTCTGTCTTCCTTTTTATGAGTTCTATCTTCGTGCTCACTCTTATAGAGTTTTATTAATGTATAGGTGTCACATTCATTCTTGTGCATCAAATACTTTGCCATTTAAAAAAAAAACGGAATCCCGAAATTGCGTAAAGGTTTGATAATATATGAATATACGCCTGAATGTATGAAGTATGGAAAAAATTTGAATGAATAGATGCGTTATGTTTACTGTTAAATTATATAATTTAATATGTTAGTAAAGTAAGTGTAAATTTAATATTAGTTTGTATACTATGTAATATAAGCTAACTTATGAAATAAAAAAAATATTAATAAGTATATATATTTAAAATGCTGCTTATTTATACAAATTTTACTTTCTAAATTCGGAATTCAAATGTAAGGTTGAAGATTTAAAAAAAATCACCATTTAAAAAAAATAGATAATTATGCCAAGTATTGTATCGTATATGGACTAGGGTAAGTAATACTGTTACTTCACAGCCACGCAAGAGTTGATTAATAATTTAATAAATAAATAATTTTAAATGTTTCATTGGGCATATAAATACGAAAATTTAATGTAATAACTAAACAATAGTAAAGTAGGTTACCTTATTGTATGCCGCATGCCATTATAATTTCCCCTCAATCTTGCTCCTCAAAATCAAACGAAAATGAATCATTTTACGAAATTTTATGGCTGTCGAGTTCATTGTCAGACCTGTTCAAGATATCAAAAATAATTTGCGATTGAATCACATTTCAATGTAACGAACATAAAAAACGATTATTTAGATTAATTTATAAACACGTCGAGCAATTATACCTTAGTATTCACAGTTTGTTTAACAACCATAGATACATTTTATTTAATTAGCCACATGTCTCAATTAATTCATTAACAATTTATTCAAGTCAAAATGAATACTTTCTTTTTCTTTTCTCCAATAAAACAACAATATTATATCAAAGAACGTTAGTATTTTTTTTTGTTTTTTATTTTAAATCTTCTCGTACAAAGAATAAGTACTTTGGCGGACTTATTTCTAAAACCAATATCTTCCAGCCAGCCAAAAATCAAATTGGTCAAAAATTTTTACTAAAAAAATAATATATATATTTAAAAAATTAATGAAAAAAAAAAACTTCATCAACTAAATATAACAGCTTTTTTTTTAATGAAGAGATAAGGCTTGAACATATTAACTTTAAAGAAAGTGCATTAAGTTATACATTTGAAGGATGACGAATGTGGAATGAGATAATTTAGAGTTATTTTTATCGTTGATGTATATTTTGAGTATGCCCAAATGTTTGCGGACAAGACTAGATTATACTCCCCAGGAAGCTATTTCAATTGAAACTTATTGGTAATGTAATTTTTCTTCTCTTCCTTGAGAAGGGATATGGTCAGGGCATTTATAGAGCTTATTAATTATCACCTATATCAATAAAGGTTTAAGCTCTTTTACTTCACAAAAATTAACAGTTGACGAAATGTCAATGTTTAAAAATTGGCGAAATGAATACAGTGTAAAGTGACAACTTAAGCCTGTTATAATTTATAATTTTTTGTGATAAAACTAGACGAACACATACGAGATAGCTGAAAATGGACTTGCAGTTGTTCAAAATTAGCTAGAACAAACTCTCTAATATTGAATGTTAAGAAAACGAGTTATTTAACCTTTTCCACCACACCAAGAAGCAAACCAGATGAGTTCCTAATACCCGTATGCAGAGACAAAACTTAAGGTGAGGAAAGTACATTCTAATTTCAAATGCAGAGAATAACCCGAAGGTGAAGACAATAGAATGTACTTTCCTCACCTTAAGGTTTGTCTCTGCATACGGGTATAAGACTCCAAAAACATAACTGCCAAAATAAATTTAGCTGCAACTGTCCTAGAATAGCACACTCCAAAACTATTCAATATCTTGGGCTTAAAATAGATGAGAACTCGGGACGGGACATTCATATTAGTAACACGGCTAATAAACTCATAAATCTAATGTTTTTCTTTAAGACAGTTAGAAGCATCGTAAGCAAAAATGATTTGAAAAATATTCTAAGCACATGGCCAATCTCTTTTAGAATATGCAACTATAGGGTGGGGATCCTGTGGAGACATGTGGAATATGTAAAAAAAAAAATGGAACACTTTACAGCCTTCCTCAGAATATGTTTCCCTAGTGAAAAGAACTTATAAATTTATTTTGTATAAAACATATTTCGTATAGCATACAATAAAAAATATTTTAAAAAGCAGCCAATAGCAAGTCATAAGTCCTGTGAATGCCTAGACTTCCATATTCCCATCTAAAAAATGTTTTCACTCTTTGTCACAATAAGTTTTATTAAATTGTTTTAAAAATATGAACGAACGGTTGGATCTGAATCGCATTTACCGACTAATAGAATAATCTACCAGCTCTTTTACTAATCTGATAAGAGTTGTGCACTGGTTAGCGGTGAAATTACCAAGTGTATGTACATCGGTTGTTAATGTGCATAAAAATATATACCCACTATCCACCTAATATTGCAAGGTGAAATATAGGAATAAGGCCGCTGTGAGCTACCGAACTAATATGCGAGACTAATTGGATGCGCTAATGTTGGGTATTTTGGTAAAATCTCCGCACACGATTAGACATAATTAGAGATTATCTTTCTCAATTAGTTAAAATTTAAACGTGAAAGTTTATTAATGTATAAAATTTAAATGCATTTATTTATTATTACGTTTTGTATAATTTCACACATACCTCCAAAGACACACAATACTACATGACGAAGACTTGATTTATTACTTACATATGTATTAGATTTAAGTAAACGCTATTAATTAAAAAAAATAAGATTACATTTTTTTATTATACCTTGTTAAGAGAGCTTGGGTAGCTCCAAAACTGGTCGGTAATAAAATTAATAATAAGTGGTTAAAAATAATGCGTTTAAAAAAAAACATATAATGAAAAGTCACAAATTTAGGACTTCAAATACAAACTTTATGGAATGATTTTACTTTAGCAAAATCAACACATGGAAGAATCTAAGAGCTATGGATGTTCAAACAGTTTAATGAATGTTACACACTACTACACAGTGAGTAAAGTGGCCCCTGAAATCAGCTAATAACAGGTTATAAGTCCTGTAAAATGCCTTAACTTTCCAGTTTTAACGCACGTTTCAAAAAAGTTCTCCCTCTCATTTTTATATTGCATCGAAATTTAAACGTTTTGTTTTTAATTTGATCGTTGACCAATATTTCTTTATGAATAATTACTTTTAAGAAATATGAAATAATATACGTACAATATTTATATGGCACCTACATTATAATAATGTGTCTTAACTGGGGTAACTTGCGTCGAAGACACTATACAAAGTATCTAGGTGCTTTTTCTTTTTTTTAGAATTAAGAATATTTGTCTACATAATATAATTATGTTAGCTTTTTTATATCAGGATTGATTTTATGTATGTAGGTACGCTCATTTCAAGATGAAAGCAATCTTTAAAATGTGGAGTGGCAAAATAAGTGCGCAGATTATTGTAAATTGAAGAAACAACAATTCAAAATTTAAACTGAAGGTTAAGAAATATGTGTTAAATAACTTATAAAATATGAACATGGTCATATATTTACTACTTTAAAATTCAAAATAAACAAATTCTTCCATTTAAAATTTGTAAAAAAATAACATATTAAATGAGAAACCATTTTCAAAAAAAGGCAAATAATAAACTACGTAACCAACGGGTGTTTTTTGTCGTGATATAACTTTCTGTCTCTTGTAAAACTAATGAAGACAATTTTATTTTACGTTTTTGCTTTGTAACTTTTTAAATAAAACGCCTTTTACTGGAACAACGCTTGCGGATTGTAAAAATTATCTTTAAAAATTAGTGTTCATTCCAACCATTAGTTTCGTGCGTGATGGGTTAAGCGACATTATTTCCAGAAATGCTTCTGAAATTTGCCTCCACGACCCTGTGATTTGACGCCATTTGATTATTTCCTATGTGGACATTTTTGTCGGATATCATTTAAAAAATATAAAACTGCGTTTTTATCATTTCGGACACAATACTACAATACATAACTAAATTATAACAAATTAAGTAATATAATTTTCTTTTGAAATTTTTCCGGCTTACAAGAGTATACATATCCCGTTCTAATCCAGGTAATTACATTTTATTAGTAAATTCATCATCATCATCATTCCCTTTCCGCACCTGATGGTGCATAGGGCACTGAATTGGTTCACCAATTGCAGCGTATCTTGATCATTTTTGTTACGTGAAGGTAAGATGATCAGTCTTACGCTTCAGGTATCAGTCCAGGGACTATGAAATATTCCGGTGTGAAAATACCCTTGTAAATAAATATTTCATATCGACCATGTCGGGAATCGAACCCGAGACCCCTTGCATGGTAGGCAAACGCGCTAACTATTACGCCACGAGGTCCACAAATATATATTTATGATAATAGTAGTAGTAATCTATTGATAATAGTAATTTATTTACATAAAATTAAATCAAAGAAAACGAAACCAAAGAAGGAAAAGAAAAAAAAAACATCTATTATGTGCAAAGTAAATACACAAAGAACAAACAAATGGTGTAATATTATACTTGAATTTATGTTGTATTTACAGTTTATCAATTTATTTTAGTTTCACCAGTTATTGTGAAATTATAATCAATAGCATGCATCAACCTCTGGGGTTGTATTTTGAATCTTTACCCTCGTAGAGAGTGGTTGATTTAGGGATATTTATTTTTTAATGCGACGAAAGTTTTCTTCATACAATGGCCACACTGATGATTAAAAAATAAATGATGCAAAAAATCGTTTTAAAAAAATAAAAAATCGAATTCGGTTTGATCAATTCAATCTAATAAAGTGTTTTGAGTAATGCGTAAGGTCGCAATAATGTTCTAAATGAAAATGATTTTGTTTGATTTCACGCGTTCATATTTGTTGGCGTTTAATTATCAGTGTGGCCATATATACAGCAACGTGTAAACGCATGTAAAAACTAAAAAATCCTAAATCAATGACTCTTTCTGGGGTAGGGATGATTCAGAATAGCATCTGTGGGACTCCCTAAGACCAATATCCGAAAAGAGCTTATTTCAATTAAAAGTTGTAGATGGCTCGCTTAAAAAACACCCGATATTAGGCTATTGTATACCTACCTACATATGTACTTTTACAATGAGCTAAAGTAAAATGGCGTCTAAGATTTAAAAAAACAATTGATTTTAGACTGGTTTTGTTCTGCGGTAAACGGGAATTTCGGATGGGTAATCGACTTGCTGAAAATATAATTGTTTAATTCAAATAACATCAATATCCACAGTTAGAAATGATTATTCGGTCAGTCGCGTCTGCCAATTCATGGGTGCTTTCGTTTTTTATGAACCCGCATTTGTACGTGGTTATTACAGCTATTAAATTTCGTTCCAATGTCCGGTGAAACTTTCTCAATGTTTTCGTTTGCCTTTTTCGGAATAATCAAAGACAGATTGTCAACTGTTTAATTTTCTTCTCATTGTATCTATTAATAACCCATTGAAAAAATAATGTATTTATACATATTTTTATATAATTTTAAGAAACCCGTTCGGGTTATATGAGAAATATTATAAGGTCTGCGCTTCTATTATAAACGCTCTCGCGGCAGTAGAAAACACTTTTATAACGCGTATTTACTTGGTAAATACCATTGTCATCTTAATTCCTCGACATGCCTTATAAAACCAAGTATTTTTAAAAGTAATGACACGCAAACGAGCCCATAGTTACAAAATTTGTTTATTTAAACCAGGGCTGTATTCAACGATGCATATGCTTTAAAAAATTGGAGGTTACTCATTTTTGGTACATAAAAATGTTTGTTTTTTAATGCTAATAATCAACATTAATTTTTGGTGGATCCCAATCAGATTCTTTCCTTAAATTCCTTATAATTTCGATCCGTTTAGTTCTGTTCATTGGATTTTAGGGATTGCAAAAATAATATCAACTCACGTGTAAAACGTTTTCCTATAAGTGTAGCCCTGGAAGAAAAAAAGAGCTTTGCATTTGCGCTGCTAGGCGTAGTTTGACGTTTACAAAAAATGTTTTTTATATTTTTAAATATTAATTGTTTTCAGCTTTGTTAATCATAAATGAACAAATATTCACCATTAAAAATATCCTTACACAATATTTTTTCGAGAGGTTTTTACACATTTTCATGACACAAGCAGGCGTTTTGGTTTCGATTCTAAACGTCACGCCTGGCTGGCGGTGGAAGAACGACTAAATACACGCTGGGCAAGACTGAGTGTTTGGGCATGAGTTAAGTGTCATCATTTTTTAAGATTCAGAGCATGTCTATGTGTATTAATATGTCAATGGTAAATACGCTCTTTTAAAGCGATTTAGAGCGTGAAAAAGTTTTTTTTCTATTGCAATCTGAATATAGTTTTTCTGACACTCTCTCGTAGATGGTTCCCCGATACCTTGTGAAAAAGACAACTGCACGTCGGATTAATTATGTCTAACTAAAATAGTCGAAAATTGAAGTCTCGCATTCCCGTTTTCCGCACCCTAACTGATTTGGATATTTTCAAAAAGAAAGAGTATCAAAAATATTATTTTTGTTTCTGCATGTTTCGCTTTTTCCAAAAATAGTTACTATTTTTGTATACCGTACGTCCGGAGACGGCAGATAAACCAGAGCCTCGATTATGATTGGCTATCTTCATTGGTATACTCGTATACTGAGACGGTAAAACTAATATCGATATTTATGTACAAAAAAATGTATATTTGTATGAAAATTCAAAGTGTATTCGTTGGTAACCGGTTATTGATGTTTAGAAAAAAAATTGTAAACATATTCTATTTCTCATACTGAAAACTTAATTTTACTTTGCAGATAAAATTGATATAAATTTTAACTTGCCATCAGAATACGGACCCAGGTGCTTTTAAGTATTTTTAAATGGTACTAGCTTCTACAAAATATTTTTTTTCAAAACAAACCGATAAGGATTTGCCGCCTATGGTTGATATTTATAGTGTAAAAAAACCATCGCTCTAGTGCCATACTCCAGGGAGAAAATACGGTTATGCTTTTGTATGAAGAAAAGTCAGACCACGCATCCTCTTAACTTCTCATTGTAATCGGGCCCACGACATCAACAAATATATGAAGAGAAACTTAATGAGACTAGCAATTAGTATAACGTACACCGGCATGACTACCTTTATGTAATTTAAAATAACGTGTTATTATGGTTTGTCATAATGCATAATTTCACCCGCTTACTATTCATAAATCACACGTAATTATTTAAATGTTTTTAATATTATTTAAATAAAGCGCGGCTTCATGTCCCTTATTGCGTAAATATTGTAATTAAAACTAATTAAAACATGAATTGTTTTGATAGCGGAGTAATTATTTGACGGTCAGAAGAGAAACATTATTACCCACGGACGCTTTTACCGAATTGGATTATGTTAAAATTTGTAATCGGAGATAGCAATGCTTGAGGAATTTTGTATAATTGTTTTACAAGCAACTTTCGTGATTAACATGCTGACAAGTAATATGATTAATAATTTGATTCGGTATACAGGTAAAACATTCAAAATATGTGTTTCACGTCGACAAGATCTTTTTAAAATATATTTGACGTGAGGCTGTGATGAGCGTTGACGACAAAATCAGGAAAGGAGTTCTGCGTTGGTTTGGACTTTTCTTTGCAGTCTCAATCCTGGGGATTGGTTTGCAGCAAAGTCCTGCATCTCGTCCTCCATTGTTCTCTATTTTCTGCAGCCCTCTTTAGCTCGACATATGAGGCGCAGTTAAAATCTTCGCGCACTTGCTCCAAATATTCTCGTCGGGGGCGCCCTCTATAATTTGTCCCCTCAGCCATTCCCTCTATGATGTCATGCAGGAGACCCTTATGGCGCATAATGTGGCCGATCCATCGGGCTCGCCTCTCTGAGATGGTTTTGATTAGGTGCCTACCTTCTTCGATTCTGTTGGTTTGGACATGTAGAGCAAATGGACGGCGAAAGAACTGCCAAAAAGATTTACGATGCGAATGGCGCAGGGCTCTTGGCCCAGAGAGTTAGGGATACGTTATTATTTTTTTGTAATATATATCTTTATATGAATAAATAGATAAAAGTCGATGGATGTAAAAAATGGGAAAAACAGAGATAGACGTGCCATGATCAAATCCAACAAATGTTTGATGATGGACATGTCAAAACTGTTAACTTTAATAAACTTTCGTATTCCACATAGACCAACAAGACTTAACTTTTGTTTTAAAGTCATCATCGTGGTACTAATTATTTATTGAATTTGCCGATTATTCGCATGCAGTGACTTGCAAATCAATACAGTGACGGTTTAGATTTATTTTATACCACGCTGCTGATGATCAAGTCCTGTGTTTTGAAAAAGAATTAACAATAATTAATTCAAATAATGATTAGTTCTTCACTTTTGTTATAACTCTTTACTCTTGTGTGTATAATTATTTTTTAAATTGATTATTGTTTAATATTAATATTTACATAAACCATGAAGTAAACTTTTTAACTTTCCTTTTATAGCACTTTCTTTTTTTTTCTTCTCTTCCCCTTTTTTCTGCTATTTTCTTTTATTTACCTTTCTTTTATAAATGTTAATTTTTATATTTATTACAGATGTAATATTTCTTTTTTATATAATAAATACTGTTTACCATTGTATACTTTTCTCGATGTTTTTGTTATTTTTTTAATATTATGTTATATTTTGTTGTATTTTTTTACTGGTTTTATTGTAATTGTGTAAAAGGTTCATGGAACCGTAAATAAATAAAAGTCGGAATAATCGGCGTGCGTGCGTGAGAAGATGTATGAATGTAGAGGAAGCAAGGTGTGTATACAAAGACATTGTGACATGGGGTTTTACCACTGAAAGGGATCGGCGCAGCCTGACGGTTAAATTGTTTTAAGATTCATTTGTTTTTTTTTTCTTTTAAAAGAGTATCAGAATCATTTTTTTTGTGTCGGTACCTTTTAGATTTAAAAAAAATATTTATTGTATTTGTATGTCCGAAGACGGCAAATAAATTTGGGCGTTTTTTTGGGTTTTTGGATGGTTATTGCTCCCTTAAGAAATAATTTATCAAAAAAACAAACACGTTAATGGTAAATATCTATATTGTGCGAAAAAATCACTGCTTTCGTGCAATAATCCTGGAAGAAAATACGGGAATACGTTTGTATGAAGAAAAGTTAGACAGCCTTTTCTCCTAAGGGCGCGAAATTGGCATACAATGTTTACTGCAGGTATAACTACTGACATATGCAAAAGTATCAAAACATTACAAAAAAATTATACGCTAAGAAAAACAAATAAATTTGTCTATAAATAACTAAAATTTCTATGTGTAATACTTAAACATAAATAATCAAATTAGAATATTGGCGAAAATGCTAAAAAATGCCTTAGTTGTATGCACAATTCAAAGTATCACAAGGATGTCATCTTATTTTTTTTTTCTTAATACTAAAATTAAAAACATTATAAAGCCAATTAAAAATAAATTTTTTCTTCGTTTATTTACTCAAAAGTTCTTAACATTCATTGATTTTTCCGTAAGCCATTTTTATATAAATTTGTATAAGGCGAAGCGAGTGAATAATTATGTTTTCTGTTGAACGCAAACTCTTAATAAAAATTAAACCCGAGATAAACATCGCAGTTGGATGGACGTCGCGTTGCTTAAAGTATTGTTGATACATCTACTTACCAAAAAAAAATTTTTCGAGCATCCTACAATTTTTTTTTTCTTAAATAAAAAAAAAACATTTGCGTTCTTATGATTTACCCAGATATTTCATTTTGAGAGCCATTTTCAACGAGTTGTAAATGTAAATAACAAATTATTAGAAAATAGAAATCAAGTTGGGGTAGAGTGGTATTCGAACCACGGACCTTTGAGCCGCGAGTCCGAGACACTAGCCACGGGACCACAACCAGATTGTAATGCGTAACTCACTCATGCTGGCTAGCCCCTCCTTTAAAAGCACATGATGACTTTACTAACCGGACGAGATATAACATAAAAAATGAATACATAAAAATAATAATAGTATTAAAAAAGAAATTAAAATACATTATAAATCAATATAATTTTATTCGATCGTGAACAAGAATCCTGAACGAGTGTTTTTTATTCGATGGCTACTATCAGATAAAAATCCAGAAAAAAGGAGTGTAGATTGCAGAATTTCTTGCCAATTAATGTTAAGCAGACATTAGTCTAGAGCTTACTTCTTCCGCTCCTTGATTATTATAAAAATACACGCGGCCTTAATTCCAAATGTATAGATTTCTACAATGAAGTGGTGGGGTGAGAATTTGATATAATATGTTTGACAGAGACATGGCTCAGTGCCAGTGTTTTAAGCTCGGAACTTTTTACTCCTGACTTTGTAGTGTTTCGGAGAGATCGTGTCATATCTAGTAGTGCTCACAGGCAGGGGGGGGGGGTGTTTGTTGGCCGTGAGACACAGATAAGCGATGAATATATAAAAATAAAATTAAATATTTTTTTTTTGTAAATATTTTATTGAGAAATCTTGACAAAATAAGCATAAAATTACAAAATGATTGGTACATACATAAATAATAATAACGTTTTTACCTCTCTAATAAAGTGAAACTCGTGTTTAGAGAGGGTTCGTTTTAATTTTTTTTTTGTAGTATACACATATGTATGTATTACATTTTATTTAAATTTAATTTTTACTAACAGATGCCTTAAAATGAGATATTATATACTAAAGGATACATCATTTGTTCACTGTATGAAGATGTATGTTATTATTGATAAGTTGGAACGATTGCTCTAATGATTGTATACGTTTTATCTTTAATCTTCGCAAATTCGACCACATAACCGAAAATCGCACGCAACTACACTGGCTTAGTTCCAGGCATGGAAGAAACATTCACATTCTATCACTTCTTCACAATATTTTAAATTATCCCACTTCGCCTGTTAATTTAAGAGAGTTCTTTCAACCTCTTTCACAACATGGACTAACTCTTCGTTCTAGTAACGATAGGACTCTTTCAATACCCATTCGCTTCTCTAATTTTTTTGACTCCGCTTTCACATAGTAGCTGCTCGATTATGGAATAATCTACCAACGAATGTAAGAGACGCACGCCCCCTTCTTTATTTATATTCAAATCACGTATGAAATGTCACTTCGCGAATATATATTTTTTCCTTTTTGCTCGCTTTTTCCTTTCCTTTATTTTTAATTTAAATTTATTTTTTTGTTTTAAAAAAATGTGTATCTGCTCCTTTCATGCTAATTGTTAGTTTATTGAACTATTTTATTGTTATTTGTACTATCAAAATTAATTATCATCTAAATTGAATCACAAATTATGAAATAATTAAATTAAAATTTTAGAAACCTGATCTTAACTCGCGGTGTAATGGTCAGTGCGTTTGCCTACCGTGCAAGAGGTCTCGGGTTCGATTCCTGACATGGTTAAAATGAAATATTTATTTTAAAGGGTGTTTTCACACTAGAATATTTCATAGTCCCTGAAGCGTAAAACTGATCATCTTACCTTTATGTAACAAAAAAAATATCAAAATACGCTGCGATTGGTGAACCAATGCAGTGCCCTATGCCCCATTAGGTGCGAAAGGGAAATTATGATGATGATCTTAACTTTGCTACACCATGTTTTATCAAATAACTCATCGGTTTTATATTTTTTGACTTTAAAATATAATACAGATGACAATTTACTACAATTATATTTATGTTATTTACAAATTTATTATATTTCTCGACTTGCATTATACTTTATTATTATTATTTGTGAATACTTGTTATTGGTTTCGAGCCCGTGCAATGTTAAACTGTTTTAAAAAATCATGACCTTTATCGACATGGAAATAGATTTTTTATTCTGATAACATCTGATCGACGTTTTGTAATAGAAATTGCTAACACCATCAGCTTTCTCGTCTTCCTGGCCAGGCGGAAATGATAAGTTCACATCTACTTCCTACAACTCCATAAGATCTTCGCAAATCACATATATTGAAAATCACATTATGCATATAAATTATCACTAACTTGTTACAATTATTATCAATTTAAACGTATGCTATTAATATCATCGGTGGAAATTTAAAATGCTATAAGGGACTGCGTGGTTCAAATTAAGAAAAATATTTTTTTTAAATATGTTTTTTGGTTTGCGTTAATTTATGAAAACAGTTTTAAATAGAAAAATAACATAATTTTCTACAATATTTTGAGTTTGTCCAAATTTTTGTAGACGAGAACTTCATTTTATAGACGAGGATTCAACTCCCTGGGGAGCTGTTTATATTAACATATAACAACAGAGATGAAGAACATTTAAGAGAAGGTAATATAGAAGTCTAGGCATCTACAGGGCTTATGACCTGTCAATGGCTGGTTTAAGTGGCCACTTTATACAATGGATGTTTGTAGGTGAAATAATTCAATTAGATGAATCTCACTCGCATAAATAAAGGTTTCAGATCTTTAACTTCACAAACATCAACAGATGAAAGAATTGAAGGATTATAGATGTTCAAATATGGGCAAAATGGTGAATGTTACACAGTGTATAAAGTGGCCACTTAAACCAGCCATTGATAGGTCATAAGTCCTGTAGATGTCTAGACTTTTATATTACCTTCTTTTAAATGTTCTTCATCTCTGTTGTAATATGTTATTATAATTTTCATTTTGTGTTCATTAATTACATAGATTAAAAGAAAACTTGTCCTATATTTAAAAAAAAAAATATTCATTTTAATTTCAACAAATTTCAAAAAAACAGGGATAGACTACATTTTAGAGATAGGAATATGGAAGTCTAGGCGTTTACAGGGCTTATAACCTGTTATTGGCTAGTTTAAGCGGCCACTTTAGACACTGTGTAACATTCACCATTTTGCCTATGTTTGATCATCCATATTTCTTCGATTCAATGCCTAGGTTTCCATACTCCTTTCTCTAAAATGTTCTCCATCCCTGTTGTAATTTGTAAATCTTAATTACTCCCTAAATCTTAAATCCAGTATTTTGTCTACAAACATTTGAACAAACATATTATTTTAATTTTCTTTTGAACAATTTAAAATTTATGTTTGAAGAACTAACTTTGAGGCCATTGATTATATAATTGAAATAAAAATAAAAATACCTTGTTTATTACCACTAGTTATTTATTTACTTATCGACCAGTTTCGGAGCTACTGTGTGCTTACTCCATACCTACCTCCACAAACACGAAATACTAATGAACACAAAGACTTTATTTAATACCTTCATACGTATTATATTTATGTAAACATTGTTTAAATAATAAAGAATTATATTCAGTTTTTCTATCGACATTTCTTGGTGGAACTGCATTTTAATTATAGTAGTAAAATACGTTTACATATAAATATATTCCACTTTTATTTATAAATTTTTACCAGTGACCGGGTTTCGTCGTGATTGGCATTGTCAGACTGGTGACGATGTCGGTCACGACGAAACCCTGTCACTGGTAAAAAATTATATATAAAAATGGAATAAAACTATACAGGTATTTTTATTACTATAATTAAGGATTATATTCATTAAAACGCGGACGCAAACGTGACTTGGGAGGATGCACAGTAGCTGGGGGCTGACAGAGCTGCTTGGAGGATATTTGTGGACACCATATGCTCCAACTAGGGAGCGGACATGGAATAATGAATAAATGAATGTTGCAACAAATTAAGATTATGATACTCGATTCTACACATACGTGTACATTTGCATTTATCGGATATGTTGAATAGATAAAAGTATTTTATGTTATTATTAATGTTTATGTAATTCAATTGTAAATATTTTTTTGTGTTTGTGAATAGGGCACTACACTGGAACACTAAATTCAGGGTACTTCGATCATTTGTAACATAGAATAATATTATAGTATACCTACAATATTTTCAAATACCACTGATTTTCTTAAATTGAACGGTTTAAGTAGGTAGGAAGTAATTGCCTTAAGGCAATACGCCCGCCCTTTTGCATATGTTTGTAAACTGCATAAGCGTTTAAATAAATTTAAAAACTTAAAAATAAAGTGACTAATCTTACGCTTTATGTACCAGTCCAAGGACAGTAGAATATTGAAGTGAAAACCACCTTTGAACAAATATTTTACGTTGACCCTGCCAAGAATCGAATCTGGAACCTCAACCGTGGTACGCGAATACGCCAAACACTGCACTACGAGGCCGACTTATCCCCACTCATTTTAATTTTCCGGACTTTTATCTGAGAGTAGCCATCTAGTCGAAAATACTCGTCGAGGGTTATTTATTTATTTCATTTCATAAAGTAATTCAACAAAGATACATACTTGAAAACAAACAATTTGAAGTTTGAAAACAAACAATTTGAAGTTATCTTAATTACAGAATTACACAAAATTAAAAGAATTACTTGTTGTTTTTTTTTTGTATATTTTAAATTTCTTACAGAATACAATGAAAAATAAGTTTTACGCGTGTACTTATTAACTAAGATTTATTTCTAAGAGATTGTTTGCAAAAGTTTGGAGAGTATCATATCAATGTCAATTTTGTTATTTCGGCAGTATATATTATATTCCCGACACATGCGGGCCATAGGTGTGTGGTTACTTGAAAACAACGGCAGTTGAAATATGTCCCGATATCTGAGTGCTCTCATCCCGTATTAATGTTTGCTTTATTTGGGAGGTAAGCATCTATTTTATAGTTCAATTTAAGAAAACAAGCGGCGTTTTGTCAGGGAATCAAAATGAAAAAGAGTTAAGACTTGCTCGTAATTTGAATTTGAACGTGGGTTAGAAATATGGTTCTACTTCATACACAGAACTGTATTCTTCATCCGCCTGGATACAGACAAAATAAATATATAAATAATGAGATTATCTTAAGTTGCGTACTTAAAGCCATACTTTTTATATTCTTTGTGCAGGCCTGTGACAAAGAACTTTTTTTTTATTATTAAGAAGTAAACTGTTAACACAGGTAGAGAAAGTGTGAGAACATCATGTGTGCATTGCTAGGAACATACTTGATGCTTATTTGTACCTGCTATTATGTACATAAGTCCCTTTACAGTTAGAGCAAGCTTCTGCTTAAAGCAGGTTGTATTTATTGTGCAATATAATATGTTCATAGAAGGTAAATAAATTGAATGCATCTCTTCGCCTAACCTTATGCAACCTACGGATATTTCCAATACTTTATATAGAACTCACAAGAGAAGTAGTATCTTACGTGGTCAAGTAAGTGCAGGGCATAAAAAAATAAACCTAAGTAGGATCCAAAATGCCGAATACTCTTTTAGTGGAACGGAAGGCCTGCTGATGACTGTCAACAGGCCGACTTCTGAAGAGTTTGGTTTCCTCTTCACTAGATCAAATGATGGGAAGTTCCTGATTGGCCCATTTTATAATACCTCAATAATAAAAAATAAAATAGAATCTTATTATAAAGCAGAAAAATCCACTTTTAATGAAATTTAACTCCCATGTAAAAAATAAACCTATGGATTCATATTTATTTATTTTATTAGTTTTCTATTTAATACACTATTTTTTATTACAGGTTAAATATATTGTTACAATTAGTTCTTAAATTCACGAATAATATTTAAATTCGCAGTGCCTTTCCAAAAGAGAAAAAAATGTAAATGGTAACAATAAATAAAAAAATAATAATTACCTAAACATTTTTAATAAATCATATTCAAGGGCAAATAACAATTATGAATTTTTGTTTGGTAGACATAGGTTGTATTTTAATATATATATATGCCAATATAAATATAAAAACATTGTTATTTTGCAACAAGTAAGACTCATATTTAGGTGTTTTATTAATTTTTGTGACGTCTTAAAGATATATTGGATTCGATATTGTTTTGTTTTTGACTAATGACTAATAGAAATTCATTCTGAAGTATTTTCGACCTGACTAAAATGTACCTAACCCTTTACAGGGCAAGACTCTGGTTAACTTTGAAATATTTTGTTAAATACTTATATGCGTACATTAAACGTGGTAAAACGTTTTACCAGAGAACGTTCGAAGAAGCAAATATCACTAAATACGTACATATTACCACTTTATTTCCATGTTATTTTTTTTAATTTTAAAAAATGTTTTTGTTTCTCAAATAAAAAAGTTAGATATATAAAACACATAAAAACTGAGACATTAATTTTCCGATCAAAATAATATTGAATTTACTTGAGCATTATTACGAAGTAATCTCAAATTTTCTCCGGTGGAATTCCTTCATAAAAATAACATCTTCGCAACTAAAGTAAAATAAAAAGTTTGAACAAATGAGAACGCTTTACGGAAACAGTTGAATACGGGATTATTTGCAGAGTAATAGCTTGTTTTATTGATATAAAAGTAGCTATACTTTAACCTATAAACTAAACGCCACAGAGACATTTTTATCAATGGAAAAAGTATTATAAAAGTATTAAAATATGTATTTTATATAATGAAGATAAATAAATATGTGGCAAAGATTTGATAACTTTCATTTTTTGTCTCCAATTAACAAATCAAACACACAAAAACACAGTCTAAAGCACAAGGTATCAAAAAGTGTCGCGATGATCGAATAGATGCACGCTTTTTAAGTAATTTTGAATGTTATATTTGAATTTATGAACTTTATTTTCTTCGTATAGTTTTATCAACCGACTGTTGCGAAATACAAAAATTGGCAAGTCCATATACTAGGGAGCATCTGTAAAGTAAAAAATTGGCAAAAAATATTATTTTTTCATACTTCTTTTGTATGAAAGGTGATCTTTACAGCAAATGGTAAAACGTATTACCGAAGACCGTTAAGAGGTTAACTGAATGGTAAGTTGAGAAAACAGACAATGAAGTTCACAAATGACAATAATTATCCGAGAGATTGACATTCCTTTTCACTTTCGATACAAACCATTAACAAATCACAACCATTTCACATGGAATATAAAGTTTCTTGTGGTTTTATTTATACCCACATAGGTATAATAATATCTCCTTACAAGTTTTCTACAAATTTGCTTCTGCGTTCCTATTATACACTTCGATATGCAACGAAAATTCCGTAACACATTTCAATATGATAGAAAGTTATTTTTTCTAATTAGATGCAAAGAAAGTTACGAATCATATAGAATAATAATTGGAATTAAAGATTTATTATGCTTCATACTAAATGTATGCGTGGGCGCAGGTAACGTGCGCGTGCCCTTGAAATCAGTTCATTTTTTATATTCCATTAAAATGCAATATTTAAAGACATAGGAGCCAAAAATGAAAAGTTCTTTTTTGTTCACAATTTTTTTAAAGTTTTTCGGATGTAACTATTATTGTTATTTATTTGTGTGTCATTTTAAAATTATTATTTGGAAATATGTTTATTAAATTAAATTATTAGTTTTACGTTTATCTATAAACCTAGCAGTATTTTTGAAAAATGTAATTATGTAATTTTGACTGAATTTTTGTAATTGAATCACTCCCATTACTGTATTTGTGATACAAATAAGTAAATAAATATACAAGAAAACACAATCCGGCCACAATGAGGAAATTCACTTTTACGAAAAAAATGATTTTTTTTTCTTACACGCGGTACAAATAAGAGCATTTTATTGTACGTCGAAGTATCTAAAATATATGAAAAAATAAATAAAAATGAAGTACATAAACTATGTAACAAGTTCTTCCGAATCAACCAATAATAGTGTTGTGATTGATTACCAGTTTCCTGGAAGCCAGCTCACTATCAGCAGAACTCAGTGACGAGAACTTGTGTCGTCAAGGGAGGAGTGGTTTCAAAATGAAAAAACTTTATAAAATCATAACGCTGATAATACGATACATAAAAAAAAAATTCATATTAAAATTTTATGAAAATAAGTTTTTGGTTTAGTTTAATACTAATTATTTCATAGTCCCTGGACTGGTACCTGAAGCGTAAGACTGATCATCTTACCTTTGTGTAACAAAAATGATTAAGTTACGCTGCGATTGGTGTACCATTGCAGTGCTTAATGCACCATTAGGTGCGGAAAGGGAATGATGATGAGTTTAATAGTCAAATAACATTTTTTTTAAAACCACTGAACTTCTCTTTATAACACACTGTTTATGCGTTCGCAAGTTCCATCGAATACAGCCAGAAATTCTTCATTGACGGCCTCCCAAGATGGCATTGTGGGAAGACGAGGCAACATGGGTTTAATGTCTCTCGAGGCATCTGCAAGACGTGATCAAGCCAAGTCTTATGTTATAGTAGGCTTTCGCGCTTATTCTTGAACTTCGATGTCAGTAATTAAATTAAACCACCCTTTACCTAATATTATCTTCAAGCCTTTTTAAAACTTAAAAGTTTAGTGTCATGAGATTTGATTGAAGTGCCAGGATCCACACCAATTTACAAGTACTTGCATTATACAAGAGTTGAATCGTTAGCATTTCGTTTTGACCGAGCATATAAGTTCCATACAGTACGAATTACGTTAAAAGTTGCTCCAGCAATTCGATTCGTAGAGAGGTCTTTGTGCATGCAACCATCCTCAGGTATGTGAACTCCGAGTATTGAAAGCTGTCAACTTTCTCGAGAAAGTTTATAATATTTATAAAGTGAATTTTGTCATTTTAAGAGAATTTAACTGATTTTCAACAGCTCTTTATGGTTCGCCAGAATCAAAGTT
This sequence comes from Micrasema longulum, assembly GCF_059751315.1. Classification (NCBI taxonomy): domain Eukaryota; kingdom Metazoa; phylum Arthropoda; class Insecta; order Trichoptera; family Brachycentridae; genus Micrasema; species Micrasema longulum. The sequence continues at coordinate 440,751 of NW_028277491.1, read as the reverse complement.
ACAATTTTTTTTTCGATCAATCATTTTTAGAATCTGTTTCATCGGGTCATTACTCTCAAATGTTCAATTTAAAGACAATAGAGTAAATGCAGTTATTCTTACTTTATTCAAACATCGATGTTTATTTACACGAATGACAATAACATGTCTGCTGTCAAGTCTACATATAAAGTAAATCAGGTTCAATAAACGCACTGAACTAGAAGCGAAATCCGGATAGTAAGCTTCACTCAACACGTTTTGTATATTCCAGGCTTGTAAATATAACCGGGTTAACGAGATTTTTGTTTTCAAATTAATCGATTCATTCCTACTCATAAAATGCGTATGCTTCTAAATAATGTTTACATTACTTTTTAAATTTATATAATTTCTTCAATTTTGCCTATTTTGTGTAGTGGTTAAGACGCTTGACTCACACACGGAAGGTTCCGGGTTCGATTCCCGGTGAGAGCACAAAAATTGTAAAATGTGTTTTTTCTCAAGCCTGGGTGTTCTGTGCCATAATTCTCCCCTGAAATTGGGCTTTCTGGTCTGCTGTGGTGGAAATAATTATAAAAATATAAATATAAAGGGAAAATGAAAAAACCTGCTGACAAGCTGGTTTCGCGATTTAGTGGGTTTCATTATTATTCCTTTCATATTTTTGCACATCTCCTTAAATAAATAAAAAAAGACCCCATTAGAAATTAAAAATTAACTAATCGTAGGTACAATTACATAATTAAAAGCATTTATTAGATTGTTTTTTAAAAGAAAAATTTAAACATTTCCAAAATAATCTTATTTAATTTAATTTTAATTTTGTTTATTAAGAAAAACAACAGCAATACAAAAAAATATACACAACATTATAAAAAAAACATAAAATAAAGCCAAATCAGTTTTCCACATAAATACAATTATAAAAATCCAGTTCAGTTAAATAAAATTCATAGAAGTGCACGTGTGCGAGTTTTTTTTTGTGTGAGGATGCGTGTGTAAAAAAGTGGAGTGTGGTTTTGGTAGGTATGTGAATATGTGTGTGATTGTATATGGGTGTGAGGGTAGGTTTAAGGACAGGGTAAGTGTGTATTTGATATGAGTGAATAGACACAATTTAAAATTATAATGTAAAAATATATATTTTTTTTTTATAACGAAACATATTTTTTTTCAAATAATAGTTTTTTAATTTTGGTTTTAAAAGTGAGTTTACTGCAGTAAAATATGTCTATGTTATTGAAAAATAAATTATAATTACGCGTCAAGCGAATCAGAAGAGAGTTCTGTGCACAGTTGGTGCGAACTGTGGGTACATGGAAAAGAGATAGATTCGTGTGACGGGTGCGGTAGCCAGGTACGTTAAGGGCCAACTCAGAAACCAGAACAGGACTATCAAGACGTCCAATAAGAATGTCATGTAAAATCCCCATATCTAATAACAAACGACGATCCTCAAGACTGAGTATATTATGTTTATGACAAGAAGTTTTATAGTTAAGGTCCGTAAATCTGGATCTCCAATTGAGATGTCTCAAAAATGTTTTCTGAATATTTTCAAGCCTTATCTTGTGTATGGAATACTGGGGAGACCACACAGAGGAGGTAATTTAAAGTCCTGTTGAAATGTAAGCATGCAATTCGTCAGCAGGTTCTTATATAATATATTTTTTAATAGTATATATCAAACCCACATTAATAATTATATTTGAAAATAAAACGTGTCATATACTATATTTTATTAAAACTTATCTTCAACATAAAGAAAACTTTTTTCCATCAATAATTAGAGCAAACGTCTCACTCCAGTATTCAACCGACCATTCTCAATATTGTTTGGTAATATGATACATTATTGTATTACAGTGTCCTTTTGTAGTGACTGACCGAAACAAGGTCGAAACCGAAATTCGGCTAATGTTTTAGTTTCGGTCGCAACCGAAACTTATTAGTTAAAAGTAAAGTATAAGTTAAAAGTCATTTCAAAACGCTCAAAATAAGCGTTTTTATTGTTAAACCCTACGAGTTCATTCAAATAAGTGTTAAATAAAACACACATTGAAATAAAAGGCGCAAATTTAATGAGTAACAGTATGTGTAGCAGTTCTTCAATGTACGCTATGGTAACTTTAACCTTTTACTATAAAGGAATTACAATAAAACAGTTATGGAAGATCTTAGAACTACTAACTATAGTAAAAAATCACAAAATCAGTTAAGTTTTTATTTTTTATGTTAAACAATAGCTATATTGTAACTATGTAACTATTTGAATGGACGCAAATCCAACATTTCTAATAGTGCTAATTTTCCATCCGAGTACAGCCGAACGTAATCCGTCCCATCCCGACCGCAGGATTCGGCTGAGCCGAAGTTTCGGCCAAATTTTGGCCGAAACCGAAACTGCGTCCGGAACTCGTTTTATTGGCCGAAACTTCGGTCTGTCAGTGTCCTTTTGCCATATTTATTGCAATATTTAGGAACAGCTGGCTCTTCCATACTACTAAACCTGGTATTGCAATCATGTACTAATTTGAGTTTATACTCGGAGTGTGACGCATGCTGACAAATTTAATTGTACCAAAGTAGAGCCCTAACTGATAATTTATTTACAGATTTATGTATTAATGATACTAAAAAATTCTGCCTGGCGATATATGTCTTTATGTTGCAAATTGAAATTTGAATTTTATAAAGTTTGAATAACATTAATGTAATTTTTATTATGTACTAATGTATAATAATAATAATAATTCTATATCCTAAGTTCGACTTAATTGAACAATTGTTTTGCACTAAAAAGAAAAGAAGCATTAGGCATTAAACAAATGAATGTTTTGTTAAATGTACAAAAGGAAATGTATTTTGTTTTTACTAAGTTCATTATGCAATTTAATACGAACAGATAAAAAAAAGTTTAAAATATTGCATAATAAATGTTTTTTGAAAGTAATATGAAGTCATAACTGTCTTCTGTTTACATGCAACATTTTTTCAATTTTCTGATTCATCCTAGAGTAATTTTTCACAACAAATTCTTTTCATTATTTATTTATCTTTTTGTAAAGATATTATGATGTATTCTGTCGAAACATTTTTTTTTTTTTTTTTTACAAAATTGTTTTTGTAGTAGAACTAACATATTTTGAACGTAATATCCGTTTTTTAAAAGATTGTACGTAATAAATACAACACATTTCTATCAACCTTGGGAAGTAATTGTATCACTCATGTAGGTACGTAAAATGATGAATATAATTTATGTTTAGTGAGTTTCCATTTCATTTTTGATTACTTTTACGAAATTTACTAACAAAACCATCCGATATTGCGAGTTTTTGTGCATTGTGATAAATCGTTATGAAATGTAAAATTGCACCATTTACGGCTAATTTTAATATTGCGATTACAAACAATAAATAATTATTGATGAAAATATTAATTCAAACGAGGAAAAAAGAAATGAAGATTGTCATTTATTTCGTAATTTAACCCACTTATTCACCGATTGAGTTTCTAAATGTTTCGATTAACTAAATCCGTAAGTTTAAATACAGTTTCTAGAAATTGTTTTTTATTGTATCTTCAGATCTATTAATTTAAATAAATAATACTGTGATAAAACAACATAAACGTCACATTATTTAAATATAGTATAATGTCCATGTTGTGAATTAACGTATCTCTTCCAGCATTTAAAAATGTAGGATGGTAGATTTTTCTTTTAGAAAAGTTTTGCTTAGTATAAATCAGATTTTGTATTTATTTATTTTTTATTTATTTATTCATATTTTTCGCTTACAAACTATAAATTAATAATAAAAATAATGTGACCTCACTGGGGTTTCCCGTGCCGAGGACAATTAACAATTTAGTTTTTTTTTATTACATTTGAGAATAAAAAAAGAAGACTCACTTAAAAAACAAACATAATTAACAAATATTCAGACAGTTTTAAAAACAAGGTATTTATATACATCTATATTATTAATATTACAAAACACACAATGAAAACAACAAAAACCTAACATAAGCCATACAGTTGTGGAGCAGTTGATTCAGCATATATTTGAATTATTAGTCTATTATCAAATAAATACACCATATAGACGTCAAGTAACTGTTTAAAAATAACACCCAAATACCCAACCTTTTATACATAGGAAATAAATTAATACTTGACGATTCCTAAAAATGGTCAGCTTGGAGTTTTCATTTTTTATGTTAAATCAATTTTAGATAATTAATTTTTTTATAGTTCCTCGTAACCACGTGCGTATTTGTCTGATTTTTTTGTCCCTTGAAGAAATTTATATTCAATAGCCAAATTGAAATAGCTAAATGATTTAATTTAATGATGTGTCAGTCATGATGATTTATGCTTGGAAAATTTAATGCGGTGGTTTTCCGTTGCCTTCCGAATCGCAGTTTCACAGCCGCAACGTTGTTGCAACTCCGCCTGTGAATGTCTGGTACTAATCCAGTTTATTGAGCAAGTTCATCAATATAAATATTTAGGATGCTGGCTGAATGATAAATGGGATCACTCGCAAGAGATCAAAGTCAGAATAGAGGTGGCGCGAGACTGCTTTTTCAGGATGCGTGACCTTCTTTGCAGTAGAGACTTTAATTTAGACCTCCGAATGCGCATTACTCGATGTTACGTCTTTTCAGTACTTTTTTACGGCGTCGAAACGTGGACACTCACCCAAAACACTTCAAAAAAGATCGAAGCCTTTGAAATGTGGTGCTACAGGAGGATATTAAAAATCTCCTGGGTGGATAGAGTCCGAAACGATAATGTTCTCCGACGGATGGAAAAAGATAAAGAGGTACTGAAGACCACAAAGAAAAGAAAACTTGAGTACTTTGGGCATGTGATGAGAGGCGAAAAATATAAAATTTTACAAGTCATTCTACAGGGAAGGATTGAAGGGAGACGCAGTGCAGGTAGAAGGCGCATCTCTTGGCTTAAGAACTTGCGCGACTGGTTCCATTGCAGCACTCAGTCCTTGTTCAGGGCAGCTGCCAATAAAGTAAGAATCGCAATGATGATTTCCAACCTCCATCGGGGAGAGGAACCATAAGAAGAAGAATAAGAAGATGTGTCAGTATGCACCTATGCAATATTTATTGCGGACAAAGGTAAGAAAAGACGAAAAAGAAACATTCGCCAGCATAGTAGATCCTTTTAGCCGTTCTTTCGCTGTCTATTCGCTCTACATGTCCAAACCAACGCAGCACCCCCTTCTTGATTCCGTCGATAATTTTATCTACAAAGTAAAATTAAGTTTTGCGAAAAATATAATGTACATATTATTTTTGGTCCTGAACATGTTCAATAACAGGTTACCGATGAAGATATTAAAAAATTTCATAGAATTTTGTACATAAATTTTGATTTTACTTTATAGACAGTCGAAGATAACTCGGTTAACTTCCCATTGTAATCGGCGCCCGGGTGATATTAAATAAATCACATCCATTGATTCGTAATATGTATAATAAGTCTGGCGTCGCAGTCTAAAAAATATTTGATGCAATGTGGGAAAAACATGGATTTAGATGTTCTTGCATTAATCTTGACTGGATTTCAAATTTGCACTGTAAAAAGGAGCTAAACTTTGCATTTCTACCGGATTCATAGCATCGAGCAGTTGGCACACATTTCGTATCAGTTAAGTTCAGTAAATGGAGTATGGACTCGGTAGCATAATATACCCAATGTGTCGAAGTATAGGTAGAGGTATAATACCGTGCGTGCTTACCCAGCCGAGTATTGGCGTTATTTACCGCGAGATTTACTATCTGGATCAAACTTTTATATCGTCTGTATTATTATTATTAATTTGGATAGATTGTAGTTCCCTTTCTAATCCTGACCAGCTAAGAATTTTCTAGCATTTGCTTATTACAACATGCAGATCATCCAGTGCATTAGCCAGATATCTTCAAATAACGTACAGGGTTAGATATGATAACCAAATAAATATTCGATTGGTCACCTAAATACTATGCTGTTTATTTGTGCCTAAATTTTATGTATGCGGGGTAAAGCAAGCAAAGAGTGCGCTCTACTAAAAAGTACATATTTCGATTTATTCCAACCACGTGTCCAACGTTACCAATGTTAAGTAAATAACAGCATTTATCGATACTATTCCTGGCCGATTACCTTTTGTTCCCATCCTTCCTTTGACTCATCCTTATGGTACCTACCTAACATTAAGATAAAGGATATTTAAAATTAGAAGATTCGGATTTAGAACAAAAACAAAACAACATTTTTGACTTGACATAAAATCGGATAAAGAAGTGGTTGAAATCGTCGCACGTCATGGAAAACATTGTGATATTTTATAGTTCCATTTGTGATCCAGTGCCAGAAATTAAAGAAAATATTAAAGGTAGGTATCCATCCCATTTTTCTATCCTTTCTCAAATATTTAAAAATCACAAAACTGAATGAAATTCGATTTTCATTTACAGTCCGCCTTTTCGTTAGCAACCAACTCTACCATTTTAATCGGTTATCTTTAGCCTAAACTATCAATCGGCATGTCGTTCACATCACGTTCACACGTATTGGATTAAATTTATTTTAAAAAGCATTTTACCGGTCGGCGTGCACTACCACTAATTCAGTTTTTCCAGGAGACAGAAAAAAAGTGTTCATGAAATCAAATTTAACATAATATTATTAATTAAATTCGCATTCACTTCGTAACGTAAATTATTTAAAAAAAAAAAAACTTTTTTATTACTGTTAAATAAATTTATTATTTTTCAAGAACACTACTACAGTTTCGGGAGAGGATTCCTCCTGTCGACGCGAAGGGTGATAGAAAACTATGATATACTGTTGCTTGCTAATTGTCATATTAAAGTGAAAATAATTTTTGTTGCATATGGTTGAATTGGCTCTGCACTATTTAGCCAATTCACTGGAATAAATATTATTATTATTTCATCATCCTTTCGTTTCACATGATTAAACTGTCTTACCCTTTCATAATCTTTTTTTATACTTGTTCCAGATTTACATTCTCTTTCGATTTCATAATTATTTTATAATGTAATCACTTTTCTGTTTTTTTGGTATGGAACATTGCCTATAGTAAAATAATTAACGCATTTTGTGATAGATGTACATTGATACATACAACCTCAAGTCACAATAAAAAAATGGATATTTAAAATTCGTGTTACATAATTTATACATTTCAATTATATCAAAATGTATTAAGAGTTAATCAAAGAAAAAATAAATGAAACAGAATATTGCGGATGAAGAAAATAATTATCTGTGTGAAATAGAACCAAAACAAGAGTTTTTAACTCGATGACTACTCTCAGGAAAAAAAATTGTCAAAGGAAATGAAGTGCGGATAAGTCTTGTAGTGGTAAACCCATTCGTTTAACTTGTTTGTGAACCCAGATCTGGCCTGGGAATTTTTGTCGATCCTTTTTTTTTTCTTGTAACAGAAATGTTTTAGGAATAAATCATGTCATAATAAAACATTTGGTTTTAAAAAGATTAAAATAAAATTAATTTATATTTTTATGTACTACAGAATTTTAAAATTAAATAACCAACCAGTCTCGGCAAAAACTTCCCAAATATGACATAGTGCTTAACCGAAACTAGTTGGTTTAAGATTTTTTTTAAAAGTGGTGTATTAAAAAACAATAATTTTATTTAAATCTATTCAATAATTATGTTCCAGAAAGTTAATACTTGAAACACGAAGAATATTTGGTTTTTACTTTAAACAACAAAAGAAAATCAATCCAAAAAAGGGGGAAAAAAAAGATATTTTATTTTGTTACTTTATTTTTTTACTGAACATTTTCCTTATAGTATTTATAAAATGTTGAATATTAGGGGTAATATCTAATGATATTGAATACATTTTCAAACGTTTTAAAATACCAAAATAGTTTAAAAAAGCCTTCATTGTTGAATGTATTCAAAATTTTTTTAAAAACCACCAACTATTATTTATTTTAAGTGAATAGAAAAATTCTGTTCGTTTTGAAGAACGAAAAGATTCAAGAAAAGAAGAACCCAACAAAAGAAATTACTTTTATTATTAAGGTCACCCAAAACAAATTGAATCATTGAATTAAGCGAAAGTTAATTTATTATTCACTTGATTGTATTTCGGACAAGCATTAAGGAAAATAAGAGTTTTTTATAGAAGTACTAGAATTATTAAAATGTATACAGACAGTGACAATTCGAGGCTATTTTTATAAAGAATAACCGTGACAGAAAATAGGAATCCCCTTTCTTGCCAGCAGTACAATGATAAGGATCATAAGCACAATGCAAAAGATATTTATATTTTTGAACACTCTTTAAAGGAATTAAAAATTAAATTATTATCAATAGATCTGCTTCCATAATTTATTATCAAGTCATTTTTTTCTTTTCTACGCTTTTATAAAAAATAAAAAAAATAAAATCAAATATTATAACTTAAGTTTGTTTTCGTGAAGAATTATTTATTTCTTTTATTATTTTTGATCTAGTTTCTTGGGCTTTATACTTCATTCTTATTTTTATTGTTCGTAACATATTGCATGCTGTAAATAATTACAAATGGTGACGGGTCTAAAAATATTATTATTTATCTTGTCTGTTATATATTATGTCCAGTTGCCTGTAGTGTTCTTAAATAAAATACATATAAATAAATCACGATAGAGAGAAGTTTGATACTCAGACCTTTAGATCTTAAGCCCACGGCATTACTACCAATCAAAGTTGATACTTTATCCATATGGGACCACAAACCCTCTCATTATTTATTTCTCGAAAGTTTTTACATCGAAAATAAGAGTGACTCGTTGAAAAAGAGCTTATTTTATTTAAATAAGGTATACAACATAAAAAATCCCTTTAAACACGAGTTATTTCATTTAATCTTCTGTATTAAGAAATTAATCATAATTGTTATGTTTTTCTTCCCATGAAAATACCCCACTGAGTAAAACCCGTGTTAATGTAAAAAAAAAGAAAATAAATAATATCGCATACCTACGTATTTGAGTACATTCAGTAAAAACCATAAACATTTAATTTTCATCAAATACGATTTGTATTTCACTAATAATATATTGAGTTTGTAGACGACGCTAGATTTTACTCCCTAGAGACTAATTAAGATTAAAATTAATTGCAACAGAGAGCGAAAACATTTTTGAGAAGAAAATGCGATAAATTGCAATGCTGATAACACCTTAGGGAGTGAAATCTAGCCTTGCCTATTAACATGTGGACCCACCTACTCAAAACATCTTTTAATGAAAGTATGACAGTTGAAATGTATTTTCGGGCGTTGCTAGTAGATGAAATAATTCGCCCGGATGAATTTTACTCACATCAACAAAGGTTTTAACTATTTTACTTTACAAAAGTCAACAGATGGAAGAGTTAAAGAGAGAAGTAGTGTTGAAATTGTCAAACGTAGTACCTACCTACTAACATTTTTTTCACTGTGACTTGATCAAAGGATGTAGTTAATAACCTTTTAATAAACGGTGCTACTTGCATGGTTGTGAGATTTATCTTTTTGTGACTTCTATGAATGGTGGCGGAGTAAGAAAATTTGAAAATAATAATCATAATAATAATCTTGTCTGATGTTATTACATTTTAAAAATTACTATAATGGTCATAGACCATTGTGATTTAAACAAAAAAGTTTTTACTACTATTGGTGTTTGCAATATGGTCATTAGGATGAATGTCAATATCCGACAAAGGGTCTCCATATAATTTGCCAAACTCACATTGAAAAGAGCAGCAAAAGCAGTAGAGTTAAATTAAGTTATAATCGCTATATATATGCGACGAATGAAAACTTTAAAAGGGTAACTCGTTTATTGACAAAACATTGCTTTTTGAATAAGTGAAAACTATAGGAAGACCCGTGGTATTATGAACGGTTTCGGGTATGTGGAGGAAGTACTTTCACAGATGAAAGAGTTGAGGATGTGAATGTCGATGTTCAAAGATGAGCATAGTTGTAATTTTTTTACATAGTGTATAATGTTCACTTAAACCCGTCAATGCCTACACTTCCATATTCCTCTCTCAAAAATGTTTTCCCTTTCTGTTGCGATAAACTTCAATAATACATTCAAGCCTTTTTTACACAAGGGATACGTTCCAAAAAGTGCCGTGAAAAAAAATATATACTAAAGAGAACAATGATGGATAGGTTCCATAAAAAATAATAATTTATAAATTAATTGTATCTTATTATTTTTTTCTTATATATAACATGACATTTAAATACTTTAAAAAATCGGAAAAACGAGTATTCACTCTCACTTTCATAATACATTATCCGCCAAGCTATATAAGAAAAATATTATTATATTACACACATTGTTAAAACGTTTTTTGAAAAAAGTGATTTTAGGACAGTGTTATATGATATTTTAAAACCTTGTTTTTTTTTAAAATAAACGATTGGATTTTAATAATTTACCCGAATATTTAAATTTTGGTGGGCATATTCAACGAGTTGTAAAAAACTCACTACTAAAAGATACAAATCCAGTTGTGGTAGAGCGGGGTGTGAACCTTGCACTTTGGGCCCGTGAGCTCACGCGACACTATCCACAGAACCACACGCCGATTTCAAAATATACATATTAAAAAAATTAAAAAATTGACTATTATGTAGGTAATGTGCACAAATTAAGTTCAAAAGTTAGCAAGGTTCGTTATAAAATACTCACCAATCATGAGATCCAATCTTTGATTAATTCTATATAGTTTGTTGAAGTCACTCAATTGTATTTTAAACACTTCACAACTCACAAGGATCCGATAAACAAAGTAAAGATCAAAAAGTCGATATCGAAACGGTTCTCGTTAAAGTCAGTCTGTTCGTAAGCTAACCCCAATTAGCTGCCTTCGGCTTCTGACGAAGGCATTTCTATCTAGATTATGATGCACTCGGATGGAGACGGGTAACTGTAATTAATTTATGAATTTCGAAAATCGCATGAGGTGTTTCGTTACATTTCTCCCAGCGGTCGGGCTTGCGGCTTGTCCGTGCGTTGTGCGCGAGCGAAGATAGCGATGGTACTGACCGACCCGGCTGAAAGCGCACTGAGGAAGGCTTAGCGGGTATTGAGAGGTTAAGCTGCTACCCGGGCGGGAGACACCGCCGACGCCAAAATTCAGGCCCTTTCAGCGTTCTGAAAAGTAATTTAATTGCATGTAAATAACATTAATGAGCTTAGTAAGAAAATTACGCGACGCGGCTGGCGTTTCAAAACACCGAAAAAAATATCATTCATTAATATTTCTTGCATATAAAATAGTTCGACTACGATATGACTTGAACCGTTTTTCAAGTAGTATTATAACAAAATGTAACACGAAAAGCTGTGTTTTATTGAAGCATAAAAATAACTTTAGTAATCGACCAAAGTTTCAGTTTCGATTTCACCCAATAAAACTAGTTTCGGCCAAAAATTGGCTGAAAGTTCGGCTCAGCGGAAACCTGCGGTCAGGGTGTGTCGGATTACGTTCTGCTGTAATCGGGTGGAGAATTAGCACAATTTGAAATATTGGATTGTTGATATTTATTCCATTGCCATTACTTAAAAGTATTAGTATAAAAAATACATTTATTATTTCACGTTTCGTTCCGTTACACGTTTATTGTTGAACTAAAAACCAAACTTAAACCAAACCGAAAATTTGGTACGCTTTTGTTCGATGCAATAGAGCTTAAGGGCTTCTCTGGAGAATTATTACTCTGAGCTTACGACGGTTACGATATTTCGCGTTCTGTTGTTCAGACGTAAACTGCATACGAACTGTCAGCCATAGACGCGCATGACCGCGAGAACTTGATGCCTTGTTAAGTAGGCAAGATTGGTTAAGGCTCTCGGGAGACTTCTGTAATAAATGGCCCAGCCAGCCGTATAGCCTCCGCTTGATGACGCCCTGTGACAAACGGTTATTTTATTTACAGGTAAGCTAAAAAAATATATTTATTTGTACCTACATTGTAGGTACATAATAAAATGTAAGTTATACATACTATAATTGCATTTTTTTCTGTGATTTTGTGTGATACAACAACTCTCATCTATGAAATCAACTCAAATGACGTAACTTCGTGATATATTATATGTTATTCATTAAGTCAACCCATTACTTATATAAAAGTTTATAAAAAAAAGCGAAATGAATTCGGTCAGTATTAGGTATTCTCATTACGATTGAAATGTCAACTGGACAAATTGTTTTAAAAATGAATAATGCTGAAGACGGCTTTATTTTTTATTACCAGAGAATCTGAATAACACTAAAGCATTTGAACATGAGTATGGAGGGTTCTCTGGTTAGGTTATTCCCTATCTAACGTAGCTCAGCCTGTTCTAAGATGGAGATTTATTTGAACATATTAAAACAGAGATGAACACATTTTAGAGAGGGGAGTATGGAAGTCTAGGAACTTTAAGACTTATGGCTTGTCATTGGCTGGTTAAGTGGCCATTTTGTTCTGTAACATTTACAACTCTGCCTATGTTTAAGCATTACCATTTCAACAACTGTTTTACCTGTGTAGACTTTTGTGAAGCAAAACAGCTTAAACCTCTATTGATGTGCGTGAGATTAATCCGAATGAAATATTTTACCTACTAGACAACGCCTGAAAATACTTATATATTTTTCTTTTTCTTTTCCGACCAGTTGATTCAATCAATGATATTTTGAGTTTGTGTAAATTTTTATAGACAAGAACTAGTTTTTACCACCTATAGAGTTATCATGAAATACATTTTAGGGCCTTAAGCCCTAGATTTATAAATGGTCATTTCTTAAATGCTCTCCATCTTTGTTCTAATATGTGAGGTGCATTTATAAACCCATATTTTATTTTTTATCTTTAAACCTGAATCTAAATGCTCTTTACATTTTGTTATTTTTGAAAAAAGTTCTAGGTTTATAGCTTTATACCCGCCAAACACTACATGTTTTAAATAAATACAAGATTTTTTTTGTTTTTTTTTGACAGCAATTCAGACAGATTTTCTGAAAACGCCTTGAGAAATACGTTTTTGAATACTAATTATTTTGTTCATCTTTAATCTATGTATTTGGTATAATTATGTAAATTTTATACTTTTGCGCATCATATTTAGAAAAAGGAAGCGGAAATAATAAAATTACTAACAAGTATGTAGGATCAAAATGTATAAAAGAATACAACGACACTAAAATGTGGATAAAGGAAATAAATGCGATTTATAGAATAACAATTTAAAAAATACATTCCCAATGTTTTGGCTCTAAGAGTTAAAATATCGGAAATGAACAGTTAATGGGAAGATTAAGAAATATAATAGATATTGGCACCAATATTCTTGTATATAAAACAATAGTAAACTCACATAAATTAGCGTTCATTGATACATTTTTTATGTAATAAAAGGAAAATCGATACCATTTAAATTCTACAGAACAAAGTCAATAAAGATAATATTCAAAACCAACACATACCTTTATATTAAAATTAAGAAAGAATGAACAAGGAAATCGGCTTTCTCCCAGTAAAGCGACAAATAAGATATAAGCATTTGAACATACGCAAAATATTCTAGATTAAAATTTGATTTTGCAAATTTCATTCATAAAATAAAAAAGGGTTTAAATCAACTAAAAAATACAACAAAATTGAACCAACTTTGCCATGCGTATAAAACTTGAGATAAAAAAAGGTAAGATTACCATATAACATGAATACTAGAGAGTCACTGTCATGTATTTTGGAAAATATGATGTTCGTCCACAACAATCTTAGTGACATAAAAAGAAGTGAAGATTAATCTAAAGTATTAACACAAGAAATAAGGATAAAATTACTGTACCACTACCAGGCTTAAAGAAATAAGAAAACTGTATAGGCTTTAAAAAATATTGCTAATCAAGCACTGTTAGTAAGTAAATTTAAAAAAAAATAACACAAGATGTTTGGGAAACATTACAAAAAAAAATATAGAAAACTAGAAAGACAGCCATCATCCGCAGCCCAATGGTTTAATCTCCATCTTTAAAATACTTAGGTTTCATTTGATGTCCTGACTATTTCTAGCAAAAAATACTTCGTTCCCTCTCGAAGATTCAGAAATAAAAAAAAAATGTTTTTCAGTAACCTAAGACTAATGATTGTGGTTTCCGGGCACTTCTAACCAAAAAGGTCATACTGGTTAAGCAAAATTTGCATTTTATTTTTTTTGGGTGTAAATTTTTTTTTTCATAATTTCAAAAATAAATCATTATAAACAATATTTTGAGTTTGTCCAAATTTTTGTAGATAAGGACTGGATTCAACTCCCTAGGTAGCTGTAAATAGTCACATATTACAACAGAGATGAAGAAAATTTTAGAGAAGGAAATATAGAAATATGGAACTTACATAATGACCGTTCATAAGCCCTGTAGGTGCCTATACTTCTATATTACCTCCTCTAAAATGTTCTTCAGCTCTGTTGTAACATGTTAACAAATCATTATATTTAATATTCAATCAAATTTTTTGAAGTAAAATCAACGTATAATTAACCTACATACGAGTACCATAGTATTGATTTTTATTGGCTTTTTCTTTTTATCGTTTCATTACTAATTTTATGTTGCTGTATATATATTTATTATTTATATGGTTTAAATGTCATTTTGAAACTAGATTCTATCTAAACATATTTTTTTAATCTGTAAATGAAATAAAATAACATAATATTTTAGTACTTTGTAGCACTTACTTTGTGGATCATTGTGATTTATTGTATTTAAAAAAAAAAAAAAAACATATACAGTTAATACACTGAATAATTAAAAAATATTTGACATAAAAAAATCTGCCGAAGAAAAATGAAAAATAATCAATAACCAATTAAACTAAAGTCAAAGCCCTATTTTAAAAAAAGTATATTTCCTATAAAGTCTAACCCTACCTTGAACACAATTACCACCTCTCCTACCCCACCTTAAACATAATTACCCCCTTATCGACACCCATAATTTGTTCAATGATTTTTAAAATACATAATATTTGTTAAGTTTTTAAATAACCCTGAAGAGGACAACGTGTTGTTGCCAAAAATAGTTGGTTGAGTAAATTAATAAATTTGTTCAAAAAAACAAATTATTT
Organism: Micrasema longulum; assembly: GCF_059751315.1. Lineage (NCBI taxonomy): Eukaryota > Metazoa > Arthropoda > Insecta > Trichoptera > Brachycentridae > Micrasema > Micrasema longulum. Next base: position 425,578 of record NW_028277491.1, on the reverse strand, counting down.
TTAATTCTCAAAAATACTCATCTTTATCATTCCCTTTCCGCAGCTAATGGAGTATAGGGTACAGCATTGGTACACCAATCGCAGCGTATCTTGATCGTTTTCGTTACATGAAGGTAAGATTGTCAGTCTTAAAACGAAATTGATCTAATGTAATTGTAAAAACACTAAAACAAAAATTTTAGATATGTTTGAATAAATGACTATTTCCTCATATTGGCTGCCATAAACAAACTGAAAGTAATTTTATGTTTACGGCGCATTAATCTGCCTTGTTTTGTTTGCACATCAGATTATTATCTGCAATTCTATAAAGAATTTAGTATAAACGTGCAGTTTTCCGTTCACATAAAGCGGTGACATAATAAAGGTCATCTTCATGCTCTCAGAGACAATAAAAAAGAAAATGAAAGTGCAGTTAGGTACTTGCTTATTGTGTGGGAAAATCACATCATCCAATGCATGCATTCAAATTATGGAATATTGATTATAAGTCATCTCGAGATGATTTCTTTGCTTTGTAATAGTGTAACATGGATTAGACTCGTAACAATGGCGTATAATTGATCTTTTTCAACGACACAGGTAAAAGTTTTCTTTGAAAGAGGTACGTTCAATTAGTAGTTACGTATGTAATGTATGTTTGTTTCACTGTCGGTCGTTAAATACTGTATTAAACAAATATGTATCGAACATATTACAAAAGAGATGAACATTTTATAGAAGGGAATAATCACCAATAAAGGTTTCAGCTCTTTAACTTCACAAACATCAAAAGGTGTAAGACTTGAAGAAACGTATATGTTCAAATATAGGCAGAATGGTGAATGTCACACTGTGTAATGTGGCCAATGATATGTCTTAATCTCTGTAGATGCCTAGACTTTTATTTTAACTTTTACATAGCGTGGTAGGCGAACGCACCACCAACCTCTACACTGCGAGATGATTCTCTATTAGATTTCCTTTTATAAGGATTTTTACATGAGAGCAGCCATCGAATCAAAAATAATCGTCCAAGGTTCTGATTCTATTTCACACACAGAACTGTATTACGCATCTGCACGGACACAGACAAAATTCTTCCATCATTAAATTTACGAAACATTCGTTTGGATAGTAAATTTACGATTTACTATCCAAACGAATGTTTGTAACGAAGTAAATTTACGATTTACTATCCAAACGAATGTTTGTAACGAAGTAAATTTACGATTTACTATCCAAACGAATGTTTGTAACGAAGTAAATTTACGATTTACTATCCAAACGAATGTTTGTAACGAAGTAAATTTACGATTTACTATCCAAACGAATGTTTGTAACGAAGTAAATTTACGATTTACTATCCAAACGAATGTTTGTAACGAAGTAAATTTACGATTTACTATCCAAACGAATGTTTGCAACGGTCATTTTGACCAGTTTTTAAAAACGGAAATTTCAAAGATGAGCCCCAAATTTTTGAGCATGTACATATATATTGTATACGTACATAACAAAAACATTCAGAATATTACTAAATAGTAACATTAATTTAAAACTAAATAACGGTAATTTGTTCGTTCGTCTCCATTAATATAGGTATTTTTTTAATAACATATTTATGTACCAACTACAAAAATAATATTTTTCCCATAACTATACTGTCAAATATTATTTAATCTTAAGCAGAGTTAATAAAATTAATGTTGTGTTTTGCACTGTTTTCTCCGGTAAAATTTCTATGGCCCATTTCGTACGTTTATAAAAAATCCACGTGATATTGTTAAATAAGGATAGACCAATATTTTTTTTTCTTCCATCATATATGCAAAATTACAGTTAAAATAAATTGAACAAACAACGAACTGCGGTATAGCGGAATACTTGAGCGGATCTATCGGTTTCAATATGGGCAATGCCTGTTCTAAGGAATCGACATGTTGCGGCAAAATATGTAAATATAAAAACGGATTTGCAAAAATGTTAACACATATATATTTTTAAAAATTTTATCAGTGCATATTGTGAAAGAAATTTATAATTCATATTTATAATATATAACTAGAGCTCATATATCAATTATCATTTCAATTACGTTTTTATAATTTTTTTCTATTAATTTCTATGATACTATTATTTTATTTTTTCAACACAACTAAATTTAACTATTATTTTTTTGATTAAAATGATACTATTACTTTGAATATTTGATTATGTATGAATCTAAATTTGCATAATTTATATAATTCATATCTGATTATATTTTTTAAATTGTATTCTTTGAAATTTTATTATTTATTACTTATATCTTGTTTTTCTGGATTGTTATTCTATTGCATCACTTGTCATTATGATTAAGTCCAATGAATTTTACTCTGTTTGGTTTATTGTTAATTATTATGGCTTGACACGGGCACAGCCTAAAGAGTATGTAATATTTAAACGAGTGTAATTTAGAATAAATAAATAACTTACTATATAATATATTATTCATAAGTATATACATATTATATAATAAGTATGTACATTGTACATAGTATAAAGGTATGTTTATATTACAAACCGCTTATCTACAAATTAAGTTTATTTTTTATTTTATTAATATAATCACACATTCTTACAGTTTTAACATTTTAATTTTCATATTTTTATTAAAATTAAAACCCCACTAAGCCACTTTCTGCAGCTTGCTGGTGAAAAGTTACAATTGTTAACAAGTTTTTTAACTTCTAGCTTCCCATGTTCATCAACCATTTGCCCATTTTTTCTCAAAGCATGTTCTTCTTTCGGTTTTTAAGATATAAGGCACTAAGTTATACCGATTCTTGGTAGGATGGACATACAAAACTACCACAGATTATTCTAACATAACAATTTTGAATCGGGTTGTGGTCCTGTGGCTAGTGTTACGGACTCACGAATCAGAGGTCCGAGGTTCGAACCCCACTTTTCATTTTCTAATAGTGAGTTATACAACTCGTTGAAAATGGCCATCAAAATTTAAATAATTGAATAAATTATAAGAACGATAATATTTCTTTAAAAAAAAACAATATCATTTTTTATTTATAAATGGTACTCATAAATAAAAAAAATCGTTACAAAAAGTGCTTCTTTGTTTTAATTTCTTTCATTTAAATTTATTTTGTTTTATTTCATTTGATTTTTATCATTTCATTTCATTTTGAATCACTATATATTATTTTATTTCATTCTACTTTGCTTGATTTTATTATATTTTATTCTATGAAAAAAAATAGCAAAAAAATGATTTATACAAACATTGCTTTGGTTTTTTATACTGTTTTAAAGCCACAAGAAATCCGAAATTTAAAGTGAAGCATCGGACTAGCGAATAATTCGGATCTATCATTTATTGGTTTAGGTTTAAACTATTTCAATCTTTAAAAAATAACAGAATAAATATAATAAATGCGATTTTCAAATATGGAGAGAATGGTGAATGTTACAACGTTGAAAATAATCACTAGAACCAACCAATAACAGGAGCAACCGCAGTCCTGTCAATGTTGAGATTTCCTAGTTTACGTCTCAGAATGGTTTTTTATATCTGTTGAAGTATTAATCGACCCGAACGGAGTCTTTCATGAAATGGACGTTCATAAAAGATTAATCGTTATTTGGTCACGAAAGAATGGCATGAAAATTAAAAGTTTTCTCTTCCACTTTTCATATAAATTTTCTCCAATCAACACGAATAAATTCTTCTTCACTAAGTTATTGCGGAGTTACTGAGTGAGATGTTCTAATGGTTACTTTATGGCCGCGATTACTAACTAAATTATTCTCATTAATCGCATATTATGCAAAAATAATCGCAAACCTGGTCAAAGTACTAACGTCCAGCCATTTTCTGAAAGAGGTTTACAGGTTCAAAAACATATATTTATTTTTCTCGTAGGTATCTGAATCAAAACTCGATACGAATGTTTTGGACTGCACTCTGAGTGGTTGATGAATTAAAATTTATGATAATTTTTCATTCAATATATTTAATATAAGGTTTATTCGAACAAATTAGCAAGTTTAAGTTAAAAATCCGTATATATTATATCGTTAAAAATGCTTTTTTTTCGTAAAAAAATTTCAGTGTACAATATCAAATTTAAAGACTATACAAATATCACTCTGTCAGATTTAAAATGCATTAAGTTACTTAATAGACACTATAATAATTAATATGTACATCTACCTTCCCCTCCTTATCCTATCTCAATGTATCCCTGCCCGGAAAAAATATCTTTGATTATTAAAAAAATATGTGTAAAAAACATTTTTATGTGTATACACTTTACACGTATTATAGTTTTTTTTAAATAACTTTCTACAATTTGTGGAAACCAGTTATCGGTTTTGAGTTTATACAATACATCTGTTGTTCATTATAAATATGAATATAGAATTGTCGGTTTTCCAAATAAAATAAAATAAAATAAAATATTTTTATTTTTTATTTTAAATACTATATATACAAGTACGAATCTGTGAAATGGTGGGCATATTGCTGTAAGCATTATCTTCCAACTTCCAACCAACCAAATACTCGTATAGATCTTTAATTGCTTTTTTCCACACCCGCTCCTAAGTGGAGAATGTGGACATTACCTTCACGAGACCATATCGCCAACTAGTAGCTCAATCACAAATAACTATCGACGTGCTAACAAGCGACATAATAACAATTTCTCACCATGGTTGCTTATCGTATTCGCGATCACAATCCGTGAACATCTAACATAGAATGTCAAAATATTTACGTTTCGCGACATACAATCCTGCTGCGCAATCACATATTTAAATTTCACCGGTGTAAATGTGGAAAATATTTCAAAATTCCATTTTTTAAATATTTATTTACTATTTATCATGCTACCTATTTATTACATTTAGCCGGCGGTTGGCAAGCCGAATGTCAAAAAAAGCAGTCGCCATAGTAATTATTGTTATGTAATTTTCACATTTTTGTATTAGATGCTCCATACTATTTTGCAAATTAAATATATTGTATTATTTTTTATATTAAACACTGATTTTTCGCCAATGACCTGTATTTATTTACGAGGAAAACAAAAGACAAATTGACACGAGCGTTGTTGGCATTTATGTTGTTTATAAACTCATCTTCTTTTTTTAATACCAACTTTACTTCTAAACACTGTCCTATCTTTTATTGCTTTATATTGTATTTTAAAAATTTTATGTTGTTTATATACTCATGTTTTATATAACCTCCATGTTTTTAAAAGCCTTATGGGCGTGAAAAATAAATAAAAAAATTTAAAAAAAGGAAAAAAAAAAAAAAAAAAAAAAAATATAAAAAAATATTTAAAAAATAAAAAATAGTATAAAAATAATAAATAAAATTAATAAAATAAAATAAATAAATAAACTGTTCTTTTTCAGGTCCATCATCTCCTTCATTCGCCATTTGATTCCTGAGAAATCTGCCATAGTTCATCCTAAAAAAACGTTTTATCTGATCGTTTTCATGAGCACATCATATATTTATTCATTCATCAATACTTAGCGTTAAATAGCGTAACGCCATAACACACGTCTAGAACATAAATCTAGATAATTTTTTACAATTACCTCAAGAGCTAGAGTTTTCATGGTTATCGGTACTAAAAACAATTCAAGTAATTAATTGTTTCCGGAAAAAGAAGATTTGGAAATAAAACATCTAGGTTTCTACATTAATTTAAATAATAATTATGTTTCCTTTTCCAAGAACAACGAAAAGTTATCTGTTATTATATTAATCACTTTGATTCATGATTTTTTTATGTATGTTTATTTGTAAATGAAAAACAAAATGTATTTAAATAAAATTTACAGGTTTTTACGACAGTTTTGGATTATATATAAAATATACTTTTTATATATAATCCAATTCATTTCTACCTGATTTAGTTTTTCATCATAATCATCATTCCCTTTCCGCACCTAATGATGCATAGGGCACTGCATTGGTACACCAATCGTATCTTGATCATTTTTTTATTTTTTTTTTACATGAAGGTAAGGTGATCAGACTTACGCTTCAGGTACCAGTCTAGGGACCATGAAATATTTTAGTGTAAAAACCACATTTTAAATAATATTTCGTATCAAAGATGTCGGGAATCGAACCCGAGACCTCTTGCATGGTAGGCAAATGCGCTGACTTCTCAAAAATGTTTTCCCGCTCTGTTAAAATAAATTTAAATATTAAAAAACTCCTTAGGGAGGAAATCCAGCCAGTCTCCAAGGATTTTGACATACTTAAACATTGTTATATTTTATTTATTAAAAATATATTAAATAAATAAATAAAAATATCACAAATCTTCACATAATGATGGTGTGTTTGTTGCGGAAGCAGTTTTCTTAACAGGTTATACCGGAAGTGTAACAGTCAATATCCGACCTAAGCCTCTCGTACTAGAGTAAAATCTCATCGAAAGCTATAAACATATTTTGATAACTTGCAACACGTTAATATCTGATAGTCATATTGATAACCGCCCAGTGAAACTGTTCCATAAAAAATAATGTATTAATGTAATCAGATTCAAGAGAAATCGGTGATGAAATTATTTAATTTACTTGTTAAACTGTTTTGATGTATTATTAAAATTTGTGTCACCTTCATCATGATCATTTCCCTATCTGCACGCAGTGGTACATAGGGCACTGTATTGACACTTTAGATGCAGCGTAACTAGATAAAAAAAATACGTGGAAGGTAAGATCATCAGTCTTAAGCTTCAGGTACTCGTTCATGGACAGGGAAATAGTGCAGTGTAATACTATCATTTTTTATTTATTATCATATTCCATACATAAAATTATACATGTATACGTATACATATTGCTTTGACTATCTTACTACGGTTATTTACCGCGTTCTAAGCTAGTCAAAAAAAAAATAAAAAAAACAGTAATCAATACATAAAAACAATAAATAATGGTAAAAAGTAGTGAAAAATAAAATTAAATACATGCCAAAAAAACATAGTAAATAACGTAGTAAAAACATACTAAAAAACATAATTTAAAAAACGCAGTAAAATACCTAGTAAAAATAAAATACATAGTAAAGGACATAGTAAAAAGTATATTTAAAACCCAGTAAAATCTGCAGTAAAAACAAACATATTGTAAAAAAAATATATGTGCATAGCAAAAAACATAGTAAGATACGAAGTAAAAAGTAAAAAGAAAAAACAATGTAAAAGATGTTATAAAAACAATGTATATGTATCGTAAAAAAAATATATTTATAAAAAAAAACATGGTAAAAACAGAGTTAAAAGTAATGAAGATCTTCAAAAATTCTATCAATAAAAAAAAACTAAAAATATATCATTACAATTTGAATAAGAACATGTGGTGGCCATCTAACAGCCACCGTCAACCCCTCAGACTCTCTGCGACCAATTTCACTAAGGAAAGTCGCCAGTAACTTCTCTAGCTTTTAGCTATTACAATATTTCCAAGGTTCTGGCATTATATTATAAAGCTTTTGTCAAAACAAATATTTCACGTCGACATTGCAATAAATCGAACCCTTCATCTTTATGTTTAAAACAGATACAGCTCATTAAAATCTTTATGAGGATAGGCGGTGGCTGAGTATTTTAATGAATAGGTATTTGAACATTGTTTTTCTGTCACTCTCTTACAAATGCCACCCCGATACTTTGCAAAAAAGACAACTGCACGTCAGATAAATTATGCTTAACTAACCACTTTTCCCGTTTGTCCCGTTTTCCGCACCTTAAAACTGAACCGATTTGGTTGTTTTTTTAATTGTATCAGAATAAAATTTTCGGTGTCCGTAGCTTTTGCATTTGTCGAAAACCATTATCATATTTGTGTATCGTATGTCCGAAGACGGCAGATAAAACTGAGCGCTTTTAAGGGTTTCTGGTTGATCCTGGTTCTCATAATAAATAATTTATTAAGGAAAAAAACAATAGACGCGAATGGTAAATTTCTATGGTGTATTATTCCACGTAAAAAATACGGGACTACGTTTCCTCTTAAAAGTCTTTGTTTATGTGTGCATGACAATTAAAGTTTTCATATAAAATATTTTAGTATGCTCACTCACAAAAACAAAATATGTATGTTTGCTTGGTTCACTGACTGCCAATAACACATTAAACATTCGAACGCATTGTACCATAGGCTGGTCAACAAATATATTCTCCATCTCAGTTGTAATAACTGTCAAATAAATGTATATTTCACATGCGTATTGCGTTTTATATTCGTGTTACTCACTCGACTTGTCCGACAAAAGTTTCTCTTGCTGACTGACATTCGAACATGTTAATATGTAGAAGTACGTATGTATTGCGTCTTTTACTTGTACATAAAAGGGTCATTAGTGGTTAAGTAAATTCGGTACCTTAATTGGACTATTTCTGTGACTGCTATTGTAAGTTTTACAAGTTTTATGCCTTTTGTAAATATTCATGAGTGATTTCTTTTTTATTGAGAAATTATCAGACTAATTAATTTAATGTACTGTACTTGGTAAATACTTTATATTTTGCAGTTATTCGTTGGGTAAACGAAATTTTAGCAGTGCGTTCAGCAGTGCGGTATTGTGCAAAGGGACAATGAAAGCAGTACAGTTAAATACAATTAAACCGTGGTTTACGAAATTGAACGAAAAAAAAAGTTTTTTTTGTTATGAGCGAAACCCATAGAAAGATCCTTTGACTTTAAAACAGGTTTCGGGTTCGTGGAGGAAGTGCTATCACTGGATATTTCATTGTTCTTAGGGCGCGATTACAAACGATATATTCAGCGGTACGTACATTAAAAAAATAAAATATTTGCGTTTTTATGATTTACCCAAATATTTCACTTTGAGGGCCATTTTCAACAAGTTGCAAACAACTCAAAATTAGAAAATTGGAATCAAGTTGGGGTAATACCTTTGATCCGTGAGTCTGAGACACAAGTCAAAGGACCAAAACTCGATTAAAAATATCGAGACGAAAGACTTGGTCTTCGCAAATTCGTATATTTTCACCCCGGAAATAGGTTATAAGTGATACCTGACAGTTAAATGAGAATAAAACAATTTCAATTTTTTGTTATCGTCCCTGTGTACCATAAAGTTCTATTCACCCCAAATTACGATATTGCAATACACTTATCTTGATTCGAAGCATAAGTAGTGCTTTAGTTTTGTGGAGAAATATCATAATATTACGAAGAATATGTTGAAAAAGGTATAAGCAGTTAAAAATTAACAATACAAAGTGATATGTAACGTGAAAATTTCAAATAAATTCACATATTTATTAGATACTCAGTACCCGCATTAAAATTACATTAAATAGTTTATTTTAATGAAATTACAAGTACGATATCTCCAATTCAAAAAGTTAGGTAATAAATAATCAAAGTGCGTACAAAATAATACAATTTAAAATTATAATGTGTCTTTTTCACTTGCGCTTTTTGATTTACGAACACTTTCGATTTTATGTGAAACCACGCGCTTTTTGCGTTAATTTTTAATACGGCAATAACTGAATAATCTGAATAATAAATAGAGTTTAATTTATCGCTATTGTGACGGTCAGTGATTTAATTTCACTAATTATCATGGGTTATTTAGTCTGGAATGTGTTATTCGGATTTCTAGAATATTCTAGATGGAGTCAATAACTTTTAGTATGACGCTATAAAACAATGGGTTGTAGGTTTATTTTGGTAATTTTTAATCCTTTTCTCCATTCAAAAACTGTCTAAAATAAAAAAACAGCGTTGCCAATTATTTGTTAAATAAAAAATTGTAAAAATATTGTTTCAACTAATTGTTTTTCGTAATATTGTGTTTTTGTCGAGTAAAATAATATATTTTTGACTGTCTTAGAACAAGGTTACTTACTCAAGTTAGACAGTCAAAGCAATTTTTTATTATGTTATAATTTTGTTTCTGTATCTACATAATAGGATGAATACATTAGTAAAACGACAAAATAATATTGTTTACAACTTATAACATTATGGTTTAGTTAGTTTGACTCTTACGCGTTTTTTCTAATACCGACTTATTTTATTTTTAAATGTATAAGTGACATGAACATGACATTACCACTATTCCCTTTTCACGCCTAATGGTGCATAAGGCACTAAAGTGGTAATTAGATAATAAGGAAATCAAATTCACGGGTTTTTATTTTGAAAAAAACTCATTTTAGGACAATCTAACTATTTGACACAGTTTAGATATGTAAAACAAAAATATAACACATTGGAAAATACAAAACAAGTCATATGACTTTGTAAATTGAAAAATTAGAGAGTGAAAAAAAGACGTACATTAAAAATATACCTTTATATTAAGCATATGTATACATTTATAAATACAAACTATACCCTCATATATACACAAGTGAAAGAGAATCTGCACACATTGCATTTATTCTATGGGTACATATTTACATTTACTTAAATTTGGCCATTGGCCAGCCTTTAAGTCCTTTGGTGGCTGGCGGATGTATTTTTAGATAACATTGAAAACATCTTGTGGCTAGTGTCTCAGACTCACAGACCAAAGGTCTGTGGTTCGAATCCCACTCTACCCCAACTTGATTCCCATTTTTTAATAGTGAGTTAAAAAAAAATAATCTTTAGAAGAGATATGTCGATGACATTTTCTGTATTTAGACAGTAACAGAACGCCAGTTAAACGCGTTTCTAAAATCTATCAATACTTTTAACATAAATTTACTTTAGAAATCCAAAAACATAATAATTTATTTTTTTTAGACTTAATATTAACAAGTAAAAAAAACCAAACAAAATTTAACTTATATCGGAAACCAACGAACACAGATACTGTCTTCAATAATTGACCGAACCATTTAATTTCTCACAAGGATGCCAGCTTCCATTTGATGTTACGCCGATTGGTTAGAGTTCCTTTATTTAAAGACGATTTTGAAATTGAACCAAACACCATTAAACAAATTGCAATAAATAACGGTTACAACGCAAACTAAACTGATATCCTTTTTGATAGACAACTTAAACAAAAAACGGTAAATAATTTTTTATAACCTCCCGGATAAAGATAACAAGGATACAGCTAATATTTGTAAATGGAGAAGAATTCTACATGTAAATAATATCTCAATTAAAATTTCTAAATTCTTGCCAATAAATATTAAACCTGCCTTTTAAACAAAAAATAATATGGGAAAATTAAAAATAAATTGTAATGATAAAAATAGTATATTAAACAACTCAGGGGTGTACCAATCACAATGCAATACGTGTCCACCAAGAAATATTGAGAAAACGTCACGTAGCTTTCATTAATTCATATTAAACAACACATGACATGTTTAAAAAATTAAATTTTTTTGGAGTTTGCCAATCATCTCATAAATTCAGATCACGACTTTAATAACGATACAGGAGTTAAAATTTTACATTCAAATAATAAAAACGGATTTAAATTGAACAGCATGGAGGTGTTTCCTATTAAAAAAGTTTAATAACACAATATTCTCCTAATATATAATCAAATGTCTTTTCAATATACCCCACTTTTTTATTTGAAAATTAATCAATCATGTAATTTTCAACCTCTTAGCCCCTCCCTTCATAACCTCCGACAACACACAATCTGCAACATATCACTAAATATAATTAACCTAATTTTAGTGCATGTTCGGAGATGGTGGTGTTTGCATTCCCCTTAACACTGCATGTAATTTATGCATTTTTCGTAAATACTACGTGTACTACAGTGATCAATGAGGGAAAGGACGTTAGGTAGAATTTATTTCTTAAAATTTAGCACAAGTTATAATAATCAAGTCAAAGATTTAATATGTGGGAAGACATCGCTCGGCTAAGAGAGCGTTAACAGACGCGGGTCTAAGTGGGTTAGTGGAGTGAGGGAGGGAGGAGTGACTATAGTCAATTGACTATGTTCCCTTTGCGAATAGAATTCATTTCTTAAAATTTAGCACGTGAGTGGAAGTTATAATAATCAAGTCAAAGATTTAATATGTGGGAAGACATCGCTCGGCTAAGAGAGCGTTAACAGACGCGGGTCTAAGTGGGTTAGTGGAATGAGGGAGGTCGCAAAGGGAACATAGTCAATTGACACTAATAAAAAAGTTTAATCTTTATAATATTTTATAATTAATAATTAACTAAGCTAAGCAAATAACTACTTACAAAATTACTTTTAAAATATTATTCAGGGATTGGGAATGAAATAAACAAATAGGTTATGAGAGAATATACAAAACATATATTTTTGATTGACTGCACTAAAAAATTTTGGTTGTGGAGTGTGCCATTTCTTTCACCATTCTGATGTTTGATCATTCGTATTTCTTCTAATCTTCTATCTGTTGATTTTTACCATTGGTATTTGTACTTACTAGGAACTCATTGAAAGTACCTTTATAATGCAATTGGTTAAGCAATTTCATAGATACTGAATACAGTTGTTAGCTGGGGTAATGTCAAAGTAACAAGTCGTGGTTTGGAAGTAGAGCGTTCCACTTAGTGTTACTTTCTTCTTCAATTCCTCTCTGATTATATAGTAAACCCAATATTATTGTACAAAGTTGCTCTTAAAATAAGTCGTTTATTTTTTCTGCAAATCAACAGGCCAAGAAACCTAATTACAGAAGCGATTTACACCATAAAACACCCAGGCTTGAGAAAAATCTAATTTAGTTATTGTGATTTCATAAGGAATCGGATTTAGAACCCCTGTGCGTGGAGCAAGTCTGTTTTAATAAAATGAAGAAAAAAAACATTGTTTTTAATCCCTTATTTTTTTTTCTACCAACCGGTTTCCAAGTTACACACGTTTTTCATGAAGGTATACTAAACTAATTAATTCTATCCTCTTTTATTTTTACAGTGATTACTAAATATTACAATGATCCTTTATAAAGCTAATATAAGTGTTTTTGTCATTTTGTTCTTTTAAAAACGGCAAGTGTGAAGTGAGATGGATACTATCTTCAAAACTAGACAGGAGTGAACTGAAGGAAATGTGATTTTTATTATTTTTTTCTTATTATGAATCGCTTTTTTACATTCCAAGTTGTCTAATTTTATTTTTTGTTTTCAACGTGAATAACTTTTAATTCCTATTTAATTAAAAAATCATAATTTTAATAAAGGCACTGAATTAAAAGTTCTTCATTAAAGAAAATAATATATTAAGATTAGACACCTTAGAAATCTTAGAAATTAAAGAAGACATTCATAATAAGAAAATAATAATAATTAACCACGTAAACAATTAAACAACCAAACTAATTAATTAACCAATTTTAGTTAAATATAGAATTTATAACTAAGTAATATTTTCATGGATGTTTATGTGTGTATATGTATGTTCACGTGTATCTATGTATGTATGTATGTGTATATATGTATGTATGGATATGTGTGTGTGCATGTACGGGTATAAATATGTATGGATATGGATGAGGATGATATATAGATACAGACTTACATATAGATATAGATATAGATATAGATATAGATATAGATATAGATATAGATATAGATATAGATATAGATATAGATATAGATATAGATATAGATATAGATATAGATATAGATATAGATATAGATATAGATATAGATATAGATATAGATATAGATATAGATATAGATATAGATATAGATATAGATATAGATATAGATATAGATATAGATATAGATATAGATATAGATATAGATATAGATATAGATATAGATATAGATATAGATATGGATATGTTAATAAATAATGTTTTTAATAAAATGCTTTGTGCCCATTAAATATGTAAACACTTATGTTTAAAATTTTGGTACTCCGGTTCTGTATTTATTTATTTTTTATCCTAAAATTATTCACTTGTTTTTTTTGCTTTTTTTTTTTTGCATCTTCTAAATATTTTTTCTTTGAAAGCATCAATTACATGTACTTTTTTTTCGCTCCCTATATCTAAGTTAGTAGTAATTATTATTATAAAACCATGCAGGACTATCATATGATTAATTGTAAAGGATCTTTACCGACAAGCCATATTCATTGGCTTGGTGAGTCCTGTAAAAAAAAAAAAAATGTCAAAAATGTCTTAAAATAACTAAAATGTAATATTGTATGTACATAATAAATAAATAAATAAAATAGTACCACGCGAGCGATGCCGCGGCGCGGGTAAAAGCTAGTAGTCTATAAAGTAACATATAATTTTCTGTACGAAAATATGTATATTTAAACATAAAAAAAGAAAATGAGTCTATGAAATATAATATGTAGTTAATAGGACACCAATGCTAATGGTGCGAATAAGCGGATAAATAAATACATATATTAATTCCTACTGAATAAAGTTTAACCAATTCCTCAGCTGATGATTGAAGTTTTACTGTACTGGTAACTTCAAACTAAATAAAAAAATGCTTTCTGCTTCCTTACTTCTGTAGGTTTTTTTCTAAACGATGTAGTTGCATTTATGGATTCGCAACTTTTCAGTGACGCTTTGGCTGGATTTTCCAGTGAAAAATAGCTGTGATTAATGTCGAGAATGGAGAAAGCGAGAATACCACAAAACCAATTTTCTCACGTATATACGCAATGGATTTAGATACTGAAAACATGATTGGGAATCCGTTAAGTCTAACTAAATATAAATGCAAATATATAATACACATTCCTTAAATGACTATTTACCAAAAAGTAAAATAACTTTAGAAAAGAGGCGTTTCTAAGTGAAAGGACTATCTTTAACTTGCTGAATTAGGCGACGCCGACGGGGGATTCTGAATTTAAAAAATAAATCATTCTGGTTTGAGTAATAACTTTGTTCGAATGGGAAAGGATTACTGTGATGGAATGTGGAATAACTAATACGGTGGAAGTAATATGGTGAAGTCTAATGTAGAAAATATATTATGTAACATAATTCAAGTAAATATAGCATAAATGTATAAATATAATCACGTTTATTATGTGTACGTTTACATGTATATTTTTTATGAATGCGTTACAAGTACCCTGACTTAACACGAATCCTCTAGCGAATCGAGTAAAATTCACAGGTTTGGGTCGTTCCTGGTTGTGTCCTTTTTTTGATAAATTATTCGTGTATTATATTGCAGAAAAATGAACCAGATAATGACAACTGCCAATTTTCCTTCTTCTTTTTTCATATCCGCTCCTAAGTGGAGGATGTGAACATCTCGCTCGCGCGAGCCCCTTGTTAACTTTGACTTGGGCCGGCGAGCCCCTTGTTAAATTAAGAGAAATCAATATTTTCAGATCAAAACAGTACCTACGTAAATGCAATTTCAGTGGATGTTTTAAATGTATTATGTAACATCAAATTTTGTTGCCTTTCGGAATTTCCCGAGAAATATATTTATTAGGGATGCGCAGTAAAAGAGACCTACCCGTTTTTTGTCTAAATAGTACTTTTTAAATTTTATTATGTATTAGTGTTCTGGATAGTTAGAACAAATTTATACACTTCCCCCTCCCCTATCACATGAACCCTCCTCCCAACCACCTACCCCCGCGAGCCCCTTGTTAAAAAAATGGCAGCCCATCCCTACAGACGCCTCCAGGAGACCCTATCGCCATCCATCACTCTCACTCCTTCCACGTCAATCCCGCGTTTGTTTAGTTCCGCCGAATAAAGCCGAAAGAAAGACTTTATTATTACTATTAAAATGTAGTTCCACCAAGAAATATCTGTAGAAAAACTCAATCTATTAATTTTTTTATTTTATTTATAAATCATGTCCCTAATACAAAGTATTTTACTAAGTATAATAGACATGAATTACATTCCTAGTTGTTATTTCAACTCAATTCGCGACTTACATGATGTGGTCATTTTTTATTAAAAAAACACTTATTAAGAATAACAAAGAAACAAAACAAGCGTAACACCTTTATTACTAAATATAACACAACAATATATGAGCCAATAACCTTCTCTTGTAATCAGGGCCTATGGCGCATAACGACGGGAACCAAAAATTTACGTTTCTGCCATCGATATGATCCACATTTACCTTTAGTAGGTAGGTATAATGAAAAATAAGAAAATAGTATGCTGATTTATTGAGAAAAATAGTTAAAGTAAAATCGCTCTTTACTTTGCAGTTAAATCAATACATATTAAATATGGCGTAATTAAAAGAAAATAAACACTGATTTGGCGTTGTTGTTATTAATGTTTAATGAACCGGTACAATATATTCGTGCAACAATTTGATAATGTGCTAAAGAACGAGAGGAAAAAGTTTAATGTTTCGCCAATGGGTGCGCGTGTTCACGCCATGCAAAAATTACATCTAGCAAGAACCCCTCCATTTATGTTAGATATCTATACATCTTGGTAAATTCCATAAAGGGTTAAATCCAGTTACTGCAAAAAATCAGGGCCCCGATTACAATAGGAAGTTAACAGAGTTACCTTCGACTGTCTATAAAGACAAACCTATATTTGTGTACGAAAACAAATATATATTCATAAAAATGTAAAGTATCTTCGTCGGTAACCTATAATTGAACATGTTTAGAAGAAAAAAATGCATACATATTCTGTTTTTTATACAAAAAACGTAATTTGACTTTGTAGATAAAATTGAAGATAAATGTTAACTTCCCGTTGTATTCGGGTTCCTGGGCCCGTATTACAATAGGAAGGTAACATTTATTTTGAATTTTATCTACAAACTAAAATTAAGTTTTCTGCGTGACAAATATAATATGTATATATTTTTTTCTAAACACCATCATTGAGGAAATTCAGTGGTTTAAAAAAAATTCGTTGAAAGACTATTTAACTATTTTTTCTTTAATTTTTATGTATCGTACTATCAGTGATGGTTTTTTAAAATTTTGTATTTCTGAAATTAATCCGCTTGTGACGTTTTAAGTTCTCTGCGGCTTCTTCTCGGTTAGTTCTGCCGATTGGTCCGTTGATGGTAAGTAAACTGGAAATCTTCCACGACTCTCTTATCATTGGTTGTTTCCTATTATCAAGTGACGTCACTCAAAGTATTTCGTCCATTTTCAAGAAACTGACATATGTATGATTTAATAATTTAATTTTTACAGCGCATTAAAAAAAAAATTGTATCCTATTTTCCGTAAGGCTGAAGTTTTTCACAGGTTACCTACGAGGATACTGGCTAAGATTAGTAATAATATAAAAATAAACAAATGCTGCCCACAACAGAACACGTATTTACCATACCTAGTGAGGATAGACAGTATCTAATATGTTTGCTTATAATTTAATTTAAATTAAATTTTTCATAATTGTGCTACATCTAATTTGGCTTAGTTGTACACTTTTCAATGTTTTGGAAACATAATATATTGTATTATTTACTATAAAAACGCCGATTTTCAGCAGTGAACTGAATTCAGTTTTAAATTTTCATATACATATCTAAATTTTCGTACATAAATATCGATTTTACTTTAAGCCGTCTCGATATGTACCGAGTAAGATAGCGTTTGTAATTGCAGCCCTAAGCCTCGATTACGATGGGAAGATAAAATTTATCTTCAAGTACAGGGTGTTCATTATACCCTGTCACATCCGAAACCACGATGATCAGTATGAGCAAGAAGACATATTGGCACATTAAAAAAATTTTTTAGAAGGAATAAAATTTAATGAAATATAAAAAAAAGCAAATGGTTGCTTACTACTGCAAGGGAGAAACGAGGGGGGAGGGGGGAATCCAATACTGCGCCGCGCTCCCCTCACTTCCCCCCTGCAGAAGTAAGCAAGATTTGTTTTTTTTTTTTTTAAATTTAATTTTTTTTTCTTTGTTTTAAATATATTTTTAAATATGCTAATATGTCTTCTTGCCCATACTGATCACTGTGGTTTCGGATCTGACAGGGCTTGAAGAACACCCTGTATATAAACAAAGTAAAATTAAGTTTTCTCTGTAAAAAATATAATGTGTGTACAATTTTTATTTCTAAGCAAGTTCAATTATCGGTTGCTGACGAAATTAATTTGAATTTTCTTACAAATATACACACTTTCACACACAAATATCGATATTAGTTTATACCGTCTCAGTATATATCGATCAAGATAGTCGTTCGTAATCACGGCCCTGGACATACTGAAAACACAGTTGACTAAAACTAATTTAGGTACCTACAAATTAAAAATAATCACCACAATACACCAGAAAACACAATTACAGTGGTGAATTACTGCACATAACACCCAGGCTTGAGAACAATCAGATTTAATTTTTGTTTTATTATCAGGAATCGAACCCAGAGCCTTCGGAGCGTGATTCAAGTTTCTTACGACAAGCCATTACACCACAGAGTTTTCTTCGACTGCCTATAAAGAAAAATCAACATTTGTGTACAAAAATGAGTATATTTGAGATAAAAAATGTATCCATATTCTGATTTTCATACAGAAACCTTAATTTTACTTTGTAGATAAAATCGAAGATAAATGTCTACTTCCCATTGTAATGTCCCAGGGCTGCATTCGGTGAGAATGCATATATTACAAAAACTGAGAGGATACCCATTTTCAACATATAAAAAAGTTTGTATTTGAATGTTTCGAATTAACATTAGTTTTTTATGGATTTCGATCAGATTATTTCCTTTAATTTCTACCTATTTATTATTTCTTTTTACTGGATGTTGGGAATACTCAAATCATATTTATATTAACTTATATTTATTATATTTTAAAACCTTATTACTACCAGTGCAACCCTTTTACAAGGGAAGAGCTTCGGTTTTGTGCGGCTAGGCGTAGTTTGATATTTCAAATGAATAATACTTGTATTTGAATAAGTATGAATTATTTCAAGCTTTTTTAATCATTTACCATCAAATACTTCCCAATGAAAAATTACACCATCGTTTTTGCAATATTTATCCTAACAGTTTTTATACGCTTTCACGACACAACTAGGCATTTTGGCATGAATTATAATAGTCCAAGAAGCCGACAAAACTACTCATAAATGAGTGGTTTTGCGTTTTGGCCATTAGTTACTCTGTAGACGTCGCTTAGTACGCAACTGCCGATTTAAATTCAACTACGCCGTGTTGTGTTATTTTTTAGTTTCAAAATACTGCTGGGATTGAAAAGAAATAAGGTGGGATCACATTTCATGTGTAAGTATCGATTCACAAATAATATTATTAAAGAATTCGATTATTTTACCATCTGTCAGATTGTTAAATAAAACAAGGCGGACATTTTGTGAGTGCTGCCAGGGTAGTCGATATTTTTACCCGACTTTATATAAATAAGCTTTAGTATAAAAATAAGCTGTATTAATTTTACTCAACTACTAAATGATTATTTAATGTTTTTTTTACGTTTGCCTAGTAAAAGTATTTGTCAATTTTTGAACAGAGTGGGGTGTACGTTAACTTGATTCTACGCGCCTTCTGGTATATTATAATTCTAAATATCGACCTCACGTCACACCCGGCTGGTGGTCACAGAACAACTAAATACGCGTTGGGCAATACTAAGCGTTTGGGCATCAGTAAAGTGCTCAGAGTATTAATATGGCTTAAAGAGTCGCTCGTATTCCATAGCTCCATTTTGATGAGACAAGATATAAATATTTATTCCATTTGCCAGTCTGTAACACTAATTATGCACAACACTTGTTTCCTCTATCGCTCTTGTTCAAATTATAATAATTTTTTTCATCTTTTGATATATTTAACATGTTCCTAAAATTATTCAAAATAAATTATGACTTATTATATCTGGCTGCGATACGCTCCCACTTGCTTTTTAATGATGCACACGCTTACATACACCTGAACACTTACTCTCACACAAATACACATAAACACACATCTGCACACCATCTAATACAAATACACACAAAATTACCCTTTTACATATACACATAGGTATGCATTAAAAAATATACATACAATATATATATAAAATATAATATATATATAAATATGTGTGATTTTTATCTAGAATCGCTGGTCTGTCTTTATTATGTAATTTTAATGATTGTTGACTGTTTGTTTCTGTAAAATAAATAAATACGGACAAAAACCATTATATGATTATCAATCACGAAGTAAGCTACAGTTTTCAGCAATACAACAGGCCGTAGGTACTCAGACCGAGAATTGCAAGTGTAAATCGAAACCGTCCGTTACACGTTTGTTGTTAAACCAAAAACCAAACCAAAAACTTGGAACGCTATTTTTCTATGCGACAGAGCGAAGGGGCATCTCTATATAAGCTGTAACAAATTATTACTCTAAGGTTAAGTGTCATCATATTTGAGGGCTCAGGGCGTGTCAATGCGTATTAATAGGTCGATGGACAACAAACAATATTTTAATTCATGTGACGTAGGTACTTCGTGCTTACTCGGCTATCTAAGGCACGTAGTCGATTGTGGTATTTGAAAATTACTTTCTCGAACATACCTACTTCGCATGTTGCGATTTCCGAACATGCACGACATTTCGAAATTCAAATTATATGCCCGTTTATGCTCTTGGAATAAATAGGTAGGTGCTTAGTAATAATAATGAATAATTTAGTATGTCAACATTTAAAAACATACTATTATTTTAACAATTCGATTTAAGTACTTTTTTACGAGTTGCAAAAATGTTTTTTGATAATAATTAAAACTTAGTGTTATAAAATAGTAGTGACAAATAATGATTTATTATTTAAGCCGATACATGTTTAAAAGTTATCGATTTCTCATCATTAACATTATCATCATTATCTACATCCAAGAGTGCACAAGGCACTACATTGGAACCATATTGAAACACTGAATGCAGTAGGTATACCTATCTACGTATTTCATCTCTGTAACATGAATCACTACACTAAGAGGCGGACTTATCCCTAATTGATTTTTTTTCTGGATTTTTACCTAAGAGTAGCCATCGAGCTTGAAATACCCGTCCAGGGTACTGGTTCTATTTCATAAACAAAAGAATTCAGTCATTCATCCGCTTGGTCAAGGCGCGGCGCGTGGTAGTGGTTGAGGTCCCGGATTTAATTCCTGGCAATGTCGACGTGAAATATGTATTGTTAAAGCTTATCCTGAAATACTTCACTGTCCATGGACCGACAACGGAACCATAAGACTGATGACATTATCTTCCTATAGCAAATGATCGAGATACGTTGCATTAAAAAAAAAGAACAGCCAAATGCTGTGCCCTATTCACCATTGGGTGCGGATGGGGTATAAAAAATTATTTGTATTAGCGGGCTAAGTGCAAAAAGCAATATTTTTCAACCACCCAAAAACAGACAGGTGTTCGTTGGTCAAGATATACCTATCTACCGATTTTTTAAAGCCATTGGTTTGTGTGTAGATTGATTGTATGTATTTTATTTAATTTCATACGAATACAATATGATATATCGTACTTTCGAAGAAAATAAAATCCACCCAATACTTTGATCAAACTTTTTTATTGATTAATATTTTAAAATTACCGCATTTGTTACATTCACAGTGCTGCCACGGCTTGAAGCTAACTAATATGAATATAGCCTTAAATTGTTTTTTTCATGTTGTGCAATTGATCAAACGAATCGCTGCTACTTTCGTGTTAGTTGATGTTGTCAAGTAGTTTAGAATTTCTCGAATTTAAAGATTTTGTTACAAATATGGTGAGAAATAAGAATTATTTTTAGGTTTTGGTGTTTTCATTATGATTTTAAATTTAGGAACTTATCGATAAATTTATATAAATTATTGTAAGGTTACAATGGGTGACCAAATGGCCATGGTAGGTATACCTTACACTTCACAAAATGGAAGTAATCATTGTAATTGGGAAATTCAATGCAGTCATAATAAAGCAGACGAAAATTTTCTCTTCGCTTTGTACAATTTCGTCTCGGACTGAAATCCTGTGACCTTTATTTTATAAAATTTGGAGTCCTGTCAGCGATGACAGTAGTATCGTGATATGGTAGATGGTTGGCGATTCATAAAATAATACGTAATTTATTTTTACAGTCCGTGAGCGAGTTTTTGAAGGATCTTCCATCTTACGACGAACATAATTTCACCCTCTTTAATACAGATAATGGCATCAGAACCTGTTCCAAGAGGCCATCAGTCTATTTACCTACAACAGATTTTCCTTCAGAACAGAGTGAGTTTTGCTTTACTAACTTATTATTATCTCTTATCCGAGTGCATTCCTTTGTAAAATATATTTATTTTTTACTTTATGCTTTATTGGTATCTCTAAAAATTAGTTTTTATTTGGATGTCCAGCAAACAGACATTAATAAAAAGAAAATCAGATCTCAAATTCTTACTTTAAATCTCAAGGCTTCTTCACTCCAGGTTCTGAATTTTTTTTTTCGTACTAGGCAGCAATAATTAAAAAGAAAATGTTAAAATAAAAAAACATATTCATCTATTTTTTTTATATTTCTATGTAGGTACATTGGCTCAATTATAGGACTGCTTTAATATAGCTTTTTACTTATTATTTTTGCATTATTTACATAGAAAATGCCTTAACAAAAGAACGGGTTATGTGATTATGTTTCTAACTCCAACTATTATTATTACTCCAACTAGTATATGTCGTTATGATAACAAACTATGATGAAACATGAATTGAAATGGAAAATTACAAAGTTTGTGCTTACCTGACTACTTCAGAGATATAAAAATAAATATTAATTTTGAATTATTGAATAGATTGTGCAGAGATTCAAGGTTCGGATTCCACCCTATAACAACAAGATTCTCTTTTTCTTTCACGGTTCTTTGTAACTTGTTGAAAATAGCCCCAAAATTAATATGCTTGAGTGAATTTTAGGAACCAGCCATTTCTATTTTTGAAAATTACTTTGAAAAGGTTTCTTTTTAAAGAGCAATGCATTCTTATGATACATTTTATTTTTTGTGTAGTTCTAAATAAGAAAGAGGAACTATAGTATGGTAGAGTGAATTCTGAACCTTGAAACCCTAGTCTTAATTTAAAGTATATCTTAATATAATATCAGGTTGAGGAAAAAGTCATTTTGTATTTCGTGCCCTTTTTTTTCAACTAAATATATCTCGTTCATTATTAATCACATCGGATCATACAATATGGCGTTGTAAAGGTGTGAGTGTATACTGCAAACGCTTCTTTGAAAGTATTGCGCTTGGTCGGTTTGGTCGTGAACTATAGTGCGTCGAGTATGAAACATTATCTCAAGGTATCACTGTACGTAAAGGGGGTTAGATCTCAACAAATATTGCAGCTACAAAGCTCATTGCAGTTGGGAATCTAGACTTGAACTTTATTTTTGGCAGACATTAAAAATATATATTTACTTTTGGAATAATGTTTTCATTTATTTATTTGCAGTTATTGTCACGGAGAAAACTAATATTTTGCTGAGATATCTACATCAGCAATGGGGAAAAAAGGTATTTATTTATGCATTATTAATTTGGTTCTTGATATCTTCTTCACATGTAATATCAACATTTATTGAGATCAAAAAAAGATTTTAAGGCTTTTGATTTCTTTTTTAAAGTATTGAAATTTCAACAAAAATGGTAAATCTCTTTAAGAAGAGAATAATATTTATGATATTCTTTTTTATTTTAATTACATTTATTTACAATAAATATCTACACAACTCTTTTCATATAGTTTCCTGGCTTGCTAGAAATATTATTATCTTATAAGCTAAAAAGTAAAATTAGTAATGCCGAAACGGCCATAGAGTTTTGGAAAAAGTTCTTGTTTATAAGCAGCAGGAACACAGCCGTAACTGTAGAGAAAAGTATAAGATAGGCTTCCAGATATAAAATATCCGAAATCACAAAATAAAATTAGGTGGTCTGGATAATTTTAGGTATAATCAAAATTCATGCAAAATTTAAAACACAATATATTATGTGCTAGATGATGATTAGTAAATATTTTATATTAGGTATATATTGACAGAATTAAGAAAGGGGTGCTGCGTTGGTTTGGACATGTAGAGCGAATGGACAGCGAAAGAACGGCTAAAAGGATCTACGATGCAAATGTTGATGGATGCAGAAAACGAGGCAGACCGAGAAAGACATGGCACGATCAAGTCCATCAAATACTTGAAGATGGACATGTCAAAAGTAGGAATAATCGGCGTGCGTGCATAAGAAGATGTATGAATGTAGAGGAAGCGAGGTCTGTATGCCAAGATAGAGTGTTATGGCGTTCTATCCTCTCTGCCTACCCCTACGGGGAAACGGCGTGATGGTTTGTTGTTGTTGTATATAAAAAAAATAAAAAAGAATAATAACTGGATTTTTATCAAAACAAGAAAATTTCAACAAACTGTATTTCAAAACAAAATTATTAATTATTAATTACATATACGCAAATATGTAATTAATAATTTTTTTTTTTTTTTTTTTTTCACAAAATGTTTAAAAGAACATGATTTTAAACTTTAGGTTAAGACGTATCTGTCATAATGTAAAAAAATTATATCTATTTTTTTTCTCCGTTAATTTAAAAAAAATGTTGGTTCAAAACGAAATGGTTTTATTTTAATTTGTAATGTTATTATAACGAAAATAAGAGTATGTTTAAGTGTGCACTATTCCAAGATTGAAAATAAAAAAAAGCAACCTAAAGAGAAAAAATATTCATTATGTTTTAAAATTGTCATATTTTTCTAATTATTTTCTAGAACTCTCCTAAGAAAAGAGAAAACAATACTGACGTTCCCGGCCTTGATGACACTAGACCTAGGAAAAGGCCTCGGCTCAACTCCCCATAGTCTTATTCCAGTCGCTGTTTATCTAAACTCCTATATCGCCTCTTTTTAATTTGTAATATAATATAATGATTGATTTTGTCAATAAAATGAAATATTAGAATTTATTGTGGGTGCCACAGATTAACTCAGAAGTTATTATTTTTTTTACTATTACATTTCAATATTAGAAGCAAGATCTGCGCGATTATGTGAATCTATAATTTTTGTTTATAAACAATGCAGTGTACTAAACTCGAATCTACAAGAAGCACTCAGCGTGATATTAGAGAAAATACTTCCTCTTAATTCAATCAATAAAAGTGACGATACAAGTGAAATCGGGTGTATCAATTTTGTATTTATTATTTTAGTTATCTAGAGTTAAAATACAAAGAGTAAATGATACAGAATAGATATCGATGACTTACAATGTAAAAAATATGTGTTAATGTAATTAAGAATGATTGACTTTCATTTTATTTTAGTGTAATTAGTTCATCTGTATTTGACATTTACTTAAGCAATGACACTATTTTGTATATTCCAGTATGTGTAATGGTACACCTAAGTTCACTAACCCCACACACGATAGTCTACTGTTATTTCAATGAAATAATATAGAGTGAAATTGTCTTTTTGTGATTAATAATTACATCTGTATTTATAGAGAATATGTGTTTTATTTACCATTTTATTTAGAAATTGACAACATGATTTAAACTATTATATAATCAAATTTTGGCAAAAAAAATTACACAAAAATAATAAAAACTAATATTAAGTGTGGGTGAGTAAGTGTGGGCAAACAGTAATTTGAAAAACGATAAAGGTTTCATTGCCTATTGAACTATAACAATAATATGCTATACCCTATACCATATACAAATATTTTATAAAGTGTGGTCTTATTTGTTATCTTCATAATTTATTTGCAGCACTATATTTAAACAAATTTGACCTTCATATTCAAACATTTTGGCTTCTAGATCCTAAATGAATTATTTTATATTGCCAAATGGTTGTCTCACTTGTTTTTTATTTACGTATTATGGTTTTCATTGTTTTTTTTCATTCAAAAAACTTTATTCTCTCAAAAATGAAGAAATTATCACCATCATAAACATTGAATATTTGAAAAAGAAAAATTTTTGTACACTGATTTATTAAAAAAAATAATTATAACTATAAAAAAATAAGGATGCGGCCATTCCAGTGTTAATTTTACCATGTTATACCCACAACCTCACAATAAATAAAAGCCATGAAATAATGATGGAGAACTTCATAATGGATAAATATTTGTTCTCATATATTTTGTATTGAACACCTGAAAACACATTACTTTCCATTCCGTAATCATCCATATTATTGTATTTTTTAATCATGTTTTAACCTGCATGTGCCAAATACAACAGATGTTGCTGTCGCTGTCATGTTACAATCATTAATTTATTACATTAACGAGAGACTGAAACTGCCATTGATTCAATGAGGAAGTTCGGTGTCTTTTTAAATTATTTTATTTGTTAATAGACTATTAAAATAAGCAAAAAAAAATTACAAATCGTATTATCAGCGCTGTGATTTTTAAAGTTTTGTATTTCTGAAATAACTTCTAGTGTGACCAGAGATAATGTAGAACTATAACTAGTTCGTGTGACGTCAGAGGTTGTTCTCTGTTAGTTCTTCCCATTGGTTCGTTTACGGTAAGCCAACCGGATATCCTTCACAGCTGTCACATCATTGATTGGTTCATATGAACCAGTGACGTCAATCAAAGTAGTGCGTTTTGGTTAAAATATTTTTTATTATTTTTTCCTACATTTTCAAGAAACTTGGCTGCACAATTTAATACTCTAATTTTTACCGCGCGCAATAAAACATTTTTGTATCCAATTTCCCGTTGGGCTGAAGTCCCTAATTTGGTTCTGCGCCTTTACAGTATCTTTTCTTATCTCAATTAAGTACTGAATTTAAAAAAAAAACATTTAAATCGATGTGACGAAGTTCAAAATTAAGTAAAAGCAAAGTATTCATATTTTTATTTGCATTAGTACACTAATTGCAGCTTTTTTTTTAAATAAGGCAAGATGATCAGTCTTATTTCTCAGGTGCCATGAAAACTATAAATAACTAAACTTTTGTAAGAATACAAATAAACATTTCCTTCCATTGGTGGGATTCACACTCTTACACTTCTGCAAAATGTACTCCATAGTTCTGACTCTCCGCTTTACCTCTGAAAAATTCCGCATCCTTTCCTCTTCATTCTTGTATTCAAAACCCCATTTAATAGCCATTCAGAGTTCCTCTTTCATTAATTTATTAGCAGTCCATTCTGCTCCACAGTGAAATTTATTTATTATCATCTACTATCCACTTCATGAATGTTTCTACAGAATATATTTTCATCACAACAGAATGAGTATTCCATACAGAATTTCTGTCATGCAATGCCACCGATATTTTGAAGAAAACCCGCTTGCAAAGAACAGATGTAAACTCAGAACTACAAGTTGAGTTCCAATGCGACAGCCTAGATTCGTCATCAAGAGGTGAACTTAATTTCCGACCACAATGTTGAATGCGTATCGATGGCAGTTCTTAGAGGTGGAGGTCAGTGCTATGCAAGCTCCTCTTGTCACTATGACCTGTGAATATCTATTATGACGGATCAACTGCAGTAGTGCGATTTGTGTCATAATGTAAAGATATCTTCGTGATCGTAGAACAACGACGAATGTACGATAAATGCGACATTGATTTTCTTTTATATTTAATCTCAAAAAGGTTTTATAATCTACTTCAGTTAGTTATAAAAATAATATTTAACTAAAGCTAGGGTTTCCTAGGACAGCGGTGCCCATATTTTAACGGCCGTATAACACCGTTTTCCTAGGAAACCACACTCTAGTCACCGTTACGACGGTTATCTACCGCATCACCGTTCACTACGGCCGTTAAAATACGGGCACCGCTGTCCTAAGAAACCCTAGCTTCACCCAAGTATCAAATGATATACTTTTGTTCTTATAAAGTTATCACATGTCGTTCCATGATCATATGTTTTTATTTTAATTTTCATTCTTAAAAATTAACCTAAGATTTGAAATAGTTTTGTTTTTTTTTTTTTTTTTTAAAATGCAAAACAATCTTAAAATTATAGTCCTGCTGAATTGCAAGTATGCAATTCGTCAGAAGGTTCTTAATATTTTTATTTGAAAACATTACATATTCTGTATTTTAATAAAAATGAAAACTATCATAATATAAAAAAACCTTTTTCAATTACCCATAATTAGAGCATACTTTGAGACAAAGACAAGGAGCTCCTGTATTTAACTCACCATTCTTAAGAGGATATGACGATTTTGATGAAATGGTATTTGAACATTGTTTTTCTGTCACTCTCTCACAAATGCCTCCCCAATACTGCGCGAAAAAAACAACTGCACGTCGGACTGGTGTCTAACTAAAATTTATAAAATTGACATTTTGTTGCACCGTTTTCCGCACTCCAAATCTGAACCGATTTTCTGGTTTTTTTTTAAGAAAGATTATCAGAATAAAATTTTCTACCAGTATCTTTTGAGTTTTTTAAAAATGGTTACCAAATTTGTATACAGTACATCCAAATACGGCAGATAAAACTAGACGCTTTTAAAGGTTTTTGTATGGTTCTAGCTCCCATAAGAATTTTTTTTTTAAAAACACGGACACACTAATGATAAATATCACAGTTGGTAAAAAAAAAAAAATGTTCTAGTGCCATAATCCAGGGAGAAAATACGGAATAGGTTTGTATGAAGAAGTCAAGACTGTTTCCTCTTAATATTGTTGAGTAACATATCACATATATTAGGTATACTGTATTTGTCGGCCTCGTGGTGAAGTGGTCGCACATTTGCCTACTATGCAAGAGGTCTTGGGTTTGATTTCCGCCATGGTTGACATGAAATATTGATTTAAAAATATGTTTTTACACTAGAATATTTCTTAGTCCCTGGATTGGCACCTGACAAAAATTATCAAGATACACCGCGATTTGTAAACCAATGCAGAGCCCTATGCACCATTAGGTGCGAAAAGGGAATAATGATGATGATGATGTATAGCAATGTCCTTTTTCCATATTTATTCATTTTATTACAATATTTGTTGCAAATATGTAATTACAGAAAATACAAACAAAGTTGTGGTAGAGTGGGGTCCAACCACTGATCTGCGAGGCCGTGACTACCACAGCCTAGATCATATGCAGCAACATTCAGCCACATTACATTAGTTAAAAGATACAGTATGTTTCCAGTATCAATAATAACTACTAGTGTAATCGGGCACAAGAGAAACAATATTTTTATGGAAATAAATAATAAAGGCTCATAGAAAATAAACTTTATTATTTATACTTTATTTTGTAAATGTTTACATGATGCTGTTTGAATACAACATTTCTTCAAAAAGGATTAGTGTTTGAACAAGACAGATATAAATGTGGAGTGTGGATATTCTTAGGATAAAACTATAACTTAAAGGAGACTTGGAGCTCCTTCATTAGATCACATACATATTCCAATTTTTACACCGGCTCCGAAGCGACAAAATGACATTGTAAAATAGAAATACAAAATGCACACTTAATTATTTTTATTATAACTACATAAATCTATTAAAACAATATGTTCAAGTATTCCCCAAATTCTTTAAAATGTCGATACCACAGTTTGGAATCATCGCAAACCACGAAATGCGAAATAATAAACATAAGAAAATGAAAAGAAAAAAGCTTCCCTCGAAGCACGTCAGACATCTCCCGAAGTTAGACTTAATCTTTGGCGGGAACTTCGATGACTCTGGGCTTGTCGATGATACGAGCGGTGCGGTTACCCTTCTCCACGATCCCAATGATCCAGGCCTGGTACCCTTCCTGCTTCTCAATATCCTTACAGTAGGCTGCGGCCTGCTCGCGCGGCAGGCAGATGAGCAGCCCGCCAGAGGTTTCTGCCGAGTGGCCTTGCAACAACTGGAACATGTTCCCGCAGGCCTTGGCCACGGCCGCCATCTTGGCGATGACGGGTAGGTTGTGGATGACGAAGGACACCTCGTTCTTTTGATGCGACGCCAGGTTCTGTGCGTGGCCCAGCAGGCCGAAGCCCGTAATGTCGGTGGAGCCGTGGGCGTTGTACTTGTGCATGAGGCGGGAGGCGATACGGTTGAGACGGCTCATGCTGTCCATGGCGCGGTGGTACGCCTTGCGCACGTCCTCCTCCGACACCACGAGTTTAATGCGGTTCCAGCGCTCCGGCTGGTCCAGCCACTGGTGCGCGTTGACTGCCACCTGCGTGCCCAGCGGCTTGGTGAGCACCAGCACGTCGCCCATCACGGCGTTGTCGGGCACGATGTACTCGTTAGGCTGGCAGATGGTGGACGCCACGCCGCCAATGGTGCACCAGGGGTTGACCACCGTCTGCCCGCCCGTGACGGACGTGCCGGCCTCCAGCGCGGAGTCCTTGAAGCCGCGCATGATGAGCGGGATCACCACGTCGCGCTCCTTCTCCGTCATCTTAGTGGACACGCCGAGCAGCATGAGCATGTTATCACACTCCGTTACTCCCATGGCGTACAGGTCACTGAGCACGTTGGCGGACGCTATCTTGCCCATCATGTACGGATCGTCCACGAGCGGGTAGAAGAAGTCGGTGGTCTGCACGAGGCACAGCCCGCCGTGGCGCAGCGGAGTCACGGAACAGTCCAGACCGATGCCGATGCGGGGAATGGCCATATGCATGAAGTGCGAGTGCTCGTCCTGCGAATTGTAATCTTGCTGCAGAGACTCGACCAGCTTGTTGAGGACATCTTGAGGAACTTTACAACCGCGACCTTTGAGGTCGGCGAATCTCGTTAGACGGAAACTAGCTTCCAAGTCGTGTGCTAGAGGATCGAATGGGCGGCGTAAAGCTAGAGCGTTCGGGTTTCCTCCCATCTCTAGCTGCGCAACCCCCAGATTATCCTGTCCTACAGTTTGATAATCACCCATCGCGCACTATTAAACTTACAAACAATACAGAAAAACACGATGTAGCGAGGTTCAGAAAACACTGGCCGGACCGTGACAAGGCCAATAGACGGACGCTTCAAAATGGCGTTCACCTTCGGTCTGCTCAATGCGCCGGCGCATACCAAAAGTATGCTGTGATTGGTCGAATTTTGATTTCCAGATACATTTCGCGTCGTGATTGGATAAATCGGGCTTCGAAAACGCTTTGAGGAGAAGTCAGTTTTTCTCCTTGACGTCGGCCGGTGATGTCGTTATATTCTATTTGTATTTAAAATGTCGATACTTTCAAGTGGTGAATGCAAATCTAATAGAAAAATCACACGAATCGCATCGATAAAGGGACTTGTCATAAACCAATAGTGATTTATGGAAAAATTGCTAGATTTTTAGTTGGTGTATAGATAGGCTCAGTGCTGCCATATTAGTATTTTTCTTTTCTCTTCTCCGTCTTCGAACTTCGAAACCACATTCGAAACGGGAACGTGTTTCTATTTCATTCCGTAGTTTTTGTAGGGAGCTCGAGTTATTTAAATTATGACACGAACAGTGATTTCCTGCTTCAAACATATTGTGAAAGTTATATTTGCATCTTGATATCGAATTATACATGAATGTTATTCGACAGTATTTTAATAGTAAATGTAAATGCATTATTTTTCGCATCGCGTCAAGTGCCTTCCCGACAAGTGTAATATGAAATAACGATATCGATGTCCGCAAAAAATTGTTTCTCAAAGTTTTGAAAAATGGCTGTAAATGGCTGGAAAAAATGTGAAAATGAAGCTGGATTCCCTTATTATATCAGGTTTGTAAGAAGTTTTAGCGTGAACAATTAATTGTATGAACGTGAGTAGACAACTCGGAATAAAGTTTTAATAAGATAATGGGACTGGAGATTTTACCTTTCAGTAAAATATAATATATCACATGGTAGGTGTATTTCAAAAAGTTACAAAAATGCAACCCGATTTGTTGTAATTTGACTTTTTCCAAAATAAGTTAATGCTTTTTCTCCA
The DNA here is from genome assembly GCF_059751315.1 of Micrasema longulum. Lineage (NCBI taxonomy): Eukaryota > Metazoa > Arthropoda > Insecta > Trichoptera > Brachycentridae > Micrasema > Micrasema longulum. The sequence goes on along the minus strand of NW_028277491.1, from coordinate 393,713 downwards.
TCAGGTTCTTGTCAAAAAAGAGAATCAGACTAGAAAATTCTGTAAATACTCGAGAGTATGGGGCGAAGTATGACAATATTTGTATTAATAAATGTATAAATCGTGTTGCAGAGATGAATCTTGTGTTAAACAGTGGGATCATCCGGCTTTTGAGGAAATTATTACGAAGATGAATCAAGTTTGTGATATCCGATATGCTGTTTATAGAATGGCCTATAAGATTATTTCTCTACAAGACAGTTTAAAAGGTAAAAGTTTATATCTATAGTTTATAGAGCTCGGTTTTTGCATCAATCAATACAAAATATAAAAATATTGCTTTTTTTTAGTTCCCAGTATAAGAATTATATCAGGAGTGTTTGGCCACCATTGCCTCAGTTTATCTGAAAGCACCTTCGTGTTGGAGCCCTTTGAACTAGAAGCCATTTTGACAGATATTTATTTTGCCGCTCACAAAGAGGGCTCTTTTACGGGAGACGTTGATCTCGCTACGGAGCTTACTTTTAACTTTCTGTTAAATGTGTATGATAGGTAAGATTTTAATCTAATTTTATTTTAAGAAAAAGTTCAACATAAATTCTTAAGATTTATTAACTTTAAACTATTGATTCTTCTTGAACAAAATGATGTAACTATTATTCACAATTGTGTTAATGTAACTGACATGTTTGCGGTCATGCCGGCTATAGACATCACTCCAAAAGACATTGGTAGTGAAAAGATGCCCATAAATATGCAATTAAATATAAAAAAATGCCACATAATGAGATTTTTTAGAGTAAAAAACCCAATTATAATAATTGTGTCTCATTTATTTACTATTAATGGCATATTTTCTAATCTATTTCTATGATTCAATTTTTATTATTATTACTTGCATGTTTTCTAATTTAAATTTATATTGATTTTTTATAATGTTATTATTATTCTTTGAATTTATTAAGCATCATTTAATGAAATTAAAAATAAAAAAAACACATGAATAAAATAAGGTCCTTCCTAAACACAGGAATTTCCTAGCTAGTCGGGACCTGAAACAAATAAACTCTGTACATTTTAAAACTGTGAAATACTAAATAAATAAATAAATTTTATTTGATTATTTGATGGGTAATATGCAATAAGGCTCAACTTCTGAGGTGCGCGACCTGGGTATCATTTTTTGATAAAAAATTATCCTTTATTAGGCACATAAATAATATTACTAGTAAATCTCTAAAAATGTTAGGCTTCATGTTACAAGTGACTAAGGAATTCAAAAACATAGGCACTTTGAAGTTGATGTATACTTCATTAGTGAGAAGCCAGTTAGAGTATAACTCTACAATATGGACTCCTTACTACAACTGTCACCAAAATTCTCTTGAAAGAGTTCAAAAAAATTCTTACGGTATATACATTTTGAACTTAGAATCAGTCATGAATTTTTAAATTACGTTTTTTTACTAAAAACATTAAATTTGAAGCGTTGTGTTAAAAGAGTGGAAGATGGATCCAGTGTCCTTTGCACCACCGGGTGCGGACAGGGGTATGATGATGATATGATCTGGGTGTGTTCGCAGGGAGCGCTCTTCGTCCATCAGTGTCCAGTCGGCCAAGGTGGGTCTGGCGCTACTGTCGCGGGGGGCGCGGCGCGCGGCGTGGCGCTTCCTGCTGGCGGGCGCGGCCGACCACAACGCGTGCGCGCGCCCGCGCCGCCTGCGTGCGCTGCTGGCGCGCGTGGCAGCCGTGCCTGAGTACCTGGGTGAGGGCACCACCTTCGGGGGCCACACCGTGCAGGCTGAGGTCGACCGCTGCTTCGCCGAGGTCAGGTTTTCCTTGTGAAAGGTTTTCCTTGTGCACTTGTAAGGGTTGACTTGGCTCTCCTGCTCTAACAAGCTAATTAACTAACATATATAATTTTAAATCGGGTTGTGGTCCTGTGGCTAGTGTCTCGGACTCACGGACCAAAGGTCTGTGGTTTGAATCCCACTCTACCCCAACTCGATTCCATTTTCTAATAGTGAGTTATTTACAACTCGTTGAAAATGACCCTCAAAATGAAATATTTGGGTAAATCATAAGAACGCAAATATTTATTTTTGCAAAAAAAGTTCAGTGCTACGGGAAATTGGATATAATTTTTTTATTTTTACATGCGATAAAAATTAGAGTTTTTAATTGTGTGGCGAAGGTTTTCAAAAATGTATGAAATAACAATAAAAATCAACTAATTGGCAACTTCATAGGTTCATGTAGCTCATGTAGTAAAATGTAGTAAAGCGCCCTTGAGGTATTTTATTACTAAAATGGCGCTATATAAGTTATCCACAATAAATAAATAAATAAAAGCTAAGTGTTAATAATAACCAATAAATTGTAGCAAAGTTATTTTTTTGTGTCAGATCTATTCTAGAGGTTTTTTAGCCTCTTTAGATCTGCATATCGCAAGAACAACTTTTAAGCAATAATGAACCGATAATTTAAAATAAATTCTTTGATCTATAAAGATTTGCATCTTTTAAAATTTACATTTACCGTTTTAAATGCCGCTATCACCGTCAGCATTTTCCAACCTGGTGAAAATCCTCATAAAGAAATCATGTGGAGATAAGTCCTCCTCGTCGTGTAGTGGTTTTTTGCATTCGTCTAACATGCTTGTGGTCCCGGGTTTGTTATGTTTACTTTTATTTATTCACAAATAATTTTATTTATTTAATCAAAATTAAAATAAAAACACTTTGTCAAAAAAACAAAGAACAAAAATTGATATGCAAGAAATAACCAACTCAAATAATTGAAAATCATCAAGGAGCTTCCGGGCAAGGCTGATATGAAATATTGGTTTAAAATGTGGTACTACAGTATCATATTTCATTGTCTTTGGTAAGACCCATGTGTAAGACTGATCACCTTACCTTTGTAAAGTAGATGATTGAGATACACATTGCATTTAGTGTATTTATGCTGTGCTCTCGGGTGCCGATAGGAATTTGATGTAAAAAATGTTGTGTGTAGTGATATTCTTTACGTGTGAATAAATTAAATACATAACATAACATGTGGTTTAGTTAACTGTTACACGGAAAGCGAGCTTGCATGTTTTATGAAATGAAAGATATTGCTAACATAATAAAAGATTTAGGTATACTTTTTTATATTAAACTTAGAGAATAAGAGGCAATTTTCTTAAATGAGTTTAGCCACTGAAAAGGAATTGAATATAAATTTGAGTAATGCAGTGGAGAGCGGAAGAAATCTCATGAGTTGGTTGCGTGTGTGTTGTTCTGCATTTTTCTATGGTTGCCTGACGGTTGTTCAACATTTTGAGTTACTGGCCAGACAGTCCCATATATGTGACACAATATTTAAATAAGTTTGTTTGTATTTCGATTCAGACTCCTGGCATGTTAGGCTTATCGGAGCATGGACTGATGGAATGGCTAGACAGTGGTCCCGCTATGCTGGCTTGGACCGACGTTTGTGAGAGGTTGCGCCTACTGAGGACTACTCCACCTATCATTTCACCCTCACCCTGGAAGTGTACGCTTTGTTCTACCAGAAACCCCTGTGTAAGCTATTATATATTATTAACTCGTTTATTTACTGCTGAGAGTAAAGATGCGTAAAGAGAAAGAAGGAACATATCAATTGCTGTTACATAAACTATCTGTTGCAAACATAATCTTTTTAAGTAAGTTAATCAGGAAATTTTTTAATTTGCCATCTTTATCACAATAATGCAAAATGTTATATTTTTATATTTGTACACATACAAATATTAGGAACACAGCAAACATTGTTCTTACTGTAATGATATCAAACGCATCGCGAGACCGCATGTGAGTATTGAAGCTTCAAAATTGTGCGTGATTTCTGGAAATCAGAATACCGCGTGCGATTCCGGGCAATCACAATACTACTGCGTAATGCTTTAATACCGCTAAGTGGAGCAGTTCTAAGCAGTCTTTTTAAATAATTTTTAAAAAAAAGATTTATACTTTCATGTGAATCGCACGCATCGAATATTTGGTGAGAATACAAAGATTCAATGTGATTTTTCTCAAGCCTGGATTTTCTAAGCTTTAATTCACTGGTGAAATTTGGCCTCCTAGCCCCCTAGTGGTGTAAAAAAAATTGTCTATTTTGAAAATATGATTTTTTTAATATAGAATCATTTACGTAGCTGCCATCTGTTTAAGATAATTAACCATTATATCTACTGGATTTCTATTGCCATGAATTGAACCTGGCACCTCAAGTATTGTAAAAAAATGTACTAACCAGTATACCACGAGGCGTTTCAACTACAATGAGGAACTTCAGCCCTATGGGAAATTGGATACGAAAAATGTTTTCTTGAAAATGTACAAAATAATATTAAAAAATAAAAATGAACTACTTTGAACAACATCACTAGTTCATAAGAATAAACCAATGATAAGAGAGCTGTGAATAATATCCGGTTTACTTGAATCATGAATGAATCAATTTATGATATGCGAGTTATGGAAGACTTCCGATTTGCTTACCGTAAACGGATCAATCGGCAGAACTGACAGAAAATAAACGGAAGGGAACCTCTGACGTCACATGCGGAGTAATTTCAGAAACACAAAACTTTTAAAAAATCATAGCGCCGATAATACGATATATGTATAAAAAAAAAAAAATAGACTTAGTCTAATAGTCTATTAACAAATAAAAAAAACCACCGAACTTCCTCATTGAAAGAACTTGTCTAGGGTTCTCGTTCTATTTCACTCACAGAACTGCTGTCTTCATTCCGCCCAGATACCTGAAATGTTCATCGACTTTCATAGTTTAATGTATAAAATGGTAGAATGTTGCTTTTACAGGGATTGAAGTTCAAGTGTACTCGGTGCTGGGGTATGCTGTTATGTGAGAGATGTTACTTGTACAATGAAGGAAAACCAGAGACTACTGGCATCATTCATAGGCATAAAAAGTCACATGCTGTCAAGGAAATCATAGACTCGCAGGTATTTGTATAGCCCGTGTAGCCATCGAGTTGTTTTTTTAAATCTTCCAAATAATCAAATTTCCTTAATCTCCAATTTACATTCCTTTTTAAACTATTTTTTTTTATTTATATAAAGTCCCAACACCATAATATCATTTCATAAAATATTTCAACATGATGTCAGCAAAAGCATCAAATTTAATATGCCGTTTTATTTTTTTAAATTAAAAAAATCTTTATATTTGGCAATCCACATGACTGGAGTTCGGATAAACGAAGTTCTACTGTATTTTAATTTGTGCCGTGTATAAAGCAAATGAATATTCGAATATTAAAAAAGGAATTTAGTGAATTTTTTTAGAATCATCATCATTATTCCCTTTACGCACCTAATGGCGCATAGGGCATCAGTACATCAATCGCAGCGTTTCTTGATCATTTTTTGCTACGTGAAGGTAAGATGATCAGTCATGTGCTTCAGGTACCAGTCTAGGGATTACGAAATATTCTAGTGTGAAAACACCCTTTTAAATAAATATTTTACATCAACCATGTCGGGAATCGAACCCGAGACCTCTTGCATGGTAGACACATGAGCTGACCACTACACTACGAGGCCGATTTTAGAATTTGCATGTTTTGTTTTTGTCTCGGGTTTGATATTTATTTAACACTTTATATACATATAAAAGCGCGGGTATATTGCCATAAGGCAATTTCTTCCTACCTACCCAACCCGTTTTTTTTTGTTAAAATTACAAATACATGGACATATTGAATCTTACAATTTTATACAAAAATTAAAAACAAAGCTTCATACTAAAAGTCAGTTTCTCCCCCTTTTTATATCGATTAATAAAAATCATTGTAATTTTATTGTGTATTTGTAATTATAACATCGTATTGTAAAATGCTAACTACTGTCATAAATTAAAATAAATCTGTAGCAGGCTATATCATCTGGTCCGCAGGCTGTAGTTTGGTCCATCACTGTCCTAAAGTATTTCTTTGTTTATCCAGGCCATGCCATCTAAGTGCATGATCGGCCTGGTCAAAAGTGTGAAGAGAGTACTGAGCTGCCCCGCATCCTGTAGGAGGGGCGCGCCCCCCTCACGCGCCTCCCCCCCTGTACAGTTTCCCCTGCAGGGCCATAGATATGACAGGGAGAAGCTGAACATCTTCACTTCCACTATCGGCAAGGCCTCTGGAAAACAGATATCCGATCCTAAGATTGTTCTGCAGGATATAATCGCCCAGTTGGAATCACAAAACAAGTAGATAACCTACATTAATACCCCTTTAATACTATCTTTTTATTGGTTTTATTATGTTTTTTATTTATTTTTACTTCAAGGTGCCCGAGAGACTGGGTAAATAGGGAGGTCACGGCATTCCATAAAAAGGGTAATCCATTAAACTGTGATAGCTATCCTGGCATCACATTACTTAGTGTACTTAGGGAAAAGTACTCGCATACATAATACGGTAGAGTTTTAGGACCCGTTATGCGAGTATTAAGATAGAACTAGGTGGGTTTCCTACCTGGTAGGTCATGCGCTGATCATATCCCCTATTATTTCTTATATATATAAATGACATTGATGTTTGCTTTCATTATTCAAAATTTCTTCTTTATTTATTTAATTTAATTTATTTAATTAATTTTACAATACGCCCAAGGGGCATTTACAAAAAATATACAGTTAAGTACAAACATAGTGCCTAAAAATTTAAAAGATAAACAATACATTTAGAAACAATAAGAAGCATACTGCCATGCAAAATAAAAAGTGAAACTTTACATAGTAAAAAGAAAAAATAATTTTATATGGATATAATAAAAGTAATTGAATTAAAAAGCAAATTGTAAGTAACTTGTAAAGAATTCAAACAAAAAAATAAATACATTTTCATATATTTATAAGTATAAAAATAAATATACAGGTAACTACAAACAAAGAAAGTAATAATTTTATAAATACACAACACATTAAAAGAAATAAAAAAAGATTTTATATACATGTAGAAACAATAAAAAGCAAACTGCAATGCAAAATAAAAAGCGAAACTTTGCATAAAAAAAAAAAGATTAAAAATATGAATATAAGAACAATGTTAAAATTAAAAAACAAATTGTAAATAACTTGTTGAGAATTCTAAATATATATATACACACATATATACACATATATACGTATAAAAAAAATGTTATTAACAAATTAATCTTAAAAACAAATAATGAAAATTAGTTAACAGTAAGTATATGTGTGAAAATAATATAATATACGGTACACAAAAATATTTGATAAATTAATATCAGAAAGAGATAAGATAATAATAATACACATCAAAAACAGAGAAAGAATTGTATGAAAAAGAAAGTTTTATTACGACATTAATAATTTGCTTCAAACAGTGCATTTAAGAACGTTTTAAAATTAATAATTGTCGTATTAAAAATGTCTATTTCACAAGTAAATTTGTTGGCTAAGGAATGTAAACGCGGAATCGGAGAGTGTCGTGCATAGTTAGTACCAGTAGTTTATGCCGATGATATGAAAATATACGCTAAAGTTGAATCTCGAGAAGATTGCCTCATGATTCAAGACGATCTTAATCGTCTAACTGACTATTGTATTGAAAATAAACTGTTTTTGAATATTAATAAATGTGTGTGTTACATTCAAATAAAAATTCTTAATTTTAATTACAAACTAAACAATAATGTACTAATGAGAAAGCACGAAATTAAAGATCTTGGGATTGTTCTAGACTCGAAACTACTTTTTGAATCGCATATCAATAAAATTACCTCCAAAGCATTTAGCATGTTACGTTTCATAATTTGAATGAGTAAACACTTTGATAATCCAAAGGCCCTAATTACATTATATTATACGTTTGTCAGAAGCCATTTGGAATACGCATCTCAGATATGGAATCCCCAGTATGCCATATATATAACAAGAATAGAAAATATTCAAAACAAATTTATAAAGTACCTAAAATATAAAACCGGTATTTCTTATGTATCAACTCTCACTGCCTCCACCTACCATGAAATCACTTCTCTACAATACCGCAGAGTGTGTGCGGACCAACTACTGCTTCACAAAATTATGACAGGAATAGTTGACTGTACAGAACTACTTAGTTTAATAACAATAAATGTGCCAGCCAGGATTTGTAGACGATACCACCTGTTTTATGTACCAATAAGTAAAACATCGTATGTTAAAAATGCTTTTTTTCGTAGGACTTTTTCAGTGAACAATACAAAATTTAAAGATATAGATTACACAAACATCACTCTGTCAGATTTAAAATTTACACTAAAAATGCATTATGTAACTTGGTAAACATTATAATAATAAATATGTACATCTCCCTTCCCCTCATTATCCTCTCTTCAAGCATCCTTGTCCTCATTCCGCCCAATTTACAATAACTTACTGTTCTTAAAAAAAATCTTTGATTCTTGAAAAATATTTACGAGTACATGAAATAACATTTTTATATGTAAAAACTTACATGTATTTATTTAATATGTAATATATTTTCTTTACTAACTTTGTATACTTTGTGGAAATCTGTTATTAGTTCTGAGTTTAAACACTATATCTGTTTGTTTACTATAAATATGTATGTAGAACTGTTAATTTCCCAAATAAAATAATATATGCTGTATTCTACAGGAGAACGAAGAACTAAATAGTTCCTTGGTCGGGTGCTTCGTAGATTATGAACAAGCATTTGATAGTCCACATAGACATACACTCTGGAAAATGCTTGAAGCAAATAGGGTGTCTCTAAAACTAGCTGAATTTATCAAAGCCCTTCACTCAAATAGCACAGATTGGTCGGAGGTCACCACCGGTGTTCATCAAGGTTGTGTCCTTGCACCATTCCTTTTTATAATCCTAAGAACGTCAATTCCACTAGATCGTGGAATATCCATCTTCTTCTGGAAACTCTGCGACCTAGAGTATGCCGATAATGCAGTTATAATTAATGATTAAGTCGGGGGTTTAAAAGTCACTGTAGATAGGCTAAATAGGTACTCCGTATGCATGGGTTTAAAAATCGATATTGCAAAAACCCATGTACTGTGTAACACTTTGTGCCTCGATGCCCAATATCCCCTGACTGTTAAATCAAGTTATCGAAAGGGTCGAGAGTTTCAAATACTTGGGAGTATATGTTACGGAAAATAGCAGCTTTTAAAATGAACTGGGAGTGCGGCTAGGAATAGCAGGCACCACATTCTATACAGGGTTAAGGAATGAGTTACTAAAAATCACTGTATACAGACAGTATTTTGAAATCAAGCTCTTCGGTCGGTTTTTATTATTTAAATTATTTTTAATTTTTTCTTGTTTAAATGTATTTTTCAATACTTAAAAAATACTAAATTTTGAAAACAGGAGTTCTTTAAAATCTCACGACACTAGGGGTTAAACATATTAATTATTGAGAGGCTACAGGGCCTGAAGATGTGCGGCCATAGTTCACTCTTAGGATAACTGAGGACATTGGAAGCAAAGATAACAACCTCCAAAAAAAAATTTTTTTTGGTCATGATGTCATTCTGTATTTTATCAACTTTATTTTTATGAAAAACATGAGTTGAGTTGCAAATGTAGTTTAAAATCATACTTCTGATGGTTTGAAAATAGTGTTTGGAAGCAAACATAGCAATATCCATCAGCCATTTTATTTGACCAATGACAGGCTCGAGATTCAAATTTTCAAAATGGCCGTGACATACAAATACTAAGAATGTTTTTTGAATTCGTGTTTCTATTAAAGCTAATTTATTAGTATCTTAAAGTTTAAATTCAGTGAAAATAACATTTCTAACATGAAGACTCTTTTTGGCATTAGTGTAGCAGTTTTTGTTATTTTTTTCGAAAACACCAAAACGGGAGTTTGCTATCTTTGCTTCCGATGCCCTTAACCAGACTATACATTAGTTTCTTAACATTTTTAATCCTAATATATTTTATATAGAATGGACAAAAATCCCAAGCAAATACCCAAGCTACCTATGTCGGGTTTCTTAACTCTAAAATTAGGTAAAACATTAACATATTTGCATTATTTAAAAAATATTTTGATAAAGTTTGTGTGTATGTATTACAGAGCGCTTAAGAATTTGTCAAGTTTACTAAATGAGGCGCAGCAAGTAAACAGTATGGACCGGAGGATTCAGTACAAGGTGGATAGTCACTGGGGACAGATTGCTGTGCAAATTAACCGACTCAAGATGTTTAAGGTTAGAAGAAATACTTAACTTACTACTGTCATTACGCCATTTCCCAATGCCACATGCATCTGGATCTGGATTGACATACATCTTGTCATAGATGTCCTTCGGTTAGGTCTACTTTTGATGTTAACAGATTTGAGGTTTGTGCCAAGTCATGTCATGCAAAGTACTGGTTGTTTAACTAAAGTTGTCCTGTTCGCAAAACCCGCACAAATGCATTTAAAATCTACAGGATGTTGATTTAAAAAATAGCTTTTATTAAATTTTAACCAAATGTGCTATCTTTATTGTTTATCAATAAGTTTGTATACATATTGTCTCCAATATAATTTGTACTGTGCATTTTAATTACACTATATTGATTATTATTATAATGAACATGAAATATTAAACAAAAAACATCCTTGTTTAAAAATAAATAAATATATGATATTTTCCTAAGTGATTGTTTTTTTTCACTCTAATCCAAAGGAGATTTTTAAAAACATCAAAAATAATATCAAGATTTTTAAAATCAATATTCTGTCCATTAAAAATGTTTTTGTGTAAGTTTTGCGAAAACGCCAGCACTATACATGATTTGATTAAATGAAAATATATATTTATAAACCAATGTATTTAATCCATAGCTGAATACATCTACATCGAATACATATTTTTATTTTTTTACTATTAAGAATCGCAGCAAAATGCAGACGAACGCAGAAGCATCCTGTGTATATTTTATTACCATATCAATAGCAACTAACAAAGCAATAGTTGTCTATGTCACGCTCATAAGTGCGTCTGAGCGCGAGAGAGACAGCTTATTCACAGATACTACAGAATGCGTTTGTGTAAGTATTGCGAACGCCCCAGCTTTAAAAAATCCACTAGGGGGGTAGGGTAGAATAGGGTAGCCTCTTTTTTAAAACCATTTATCTGGCAAAAATGGCCTGGTATAAATGATAAAGATGTATGTATATAGTAAACCTGGGAGCATAAGCAACGCTTTTGTGCATTTTGTTAGTTCTGGCTTAACACAGGACATACATTCCATGAAGCTGGAAAGTAAGCATGAGGAGTATGTCGGACTCCTGTTTTACGCGGTTTCAAAATATGTAACACTTCTAAAAAATTATGTTTTTGAGCATTAATTTAAAAAATCTTAACGGTAATGCGATGTATTTATTTTTGTTTTTTTCCTACTCCATTTACATGTGCTTACTACTGGTATTGAGATAAAATAAAGGTTATGGATATCTCAAGTCATGAAAACGATGTTGTACTAAATGTACATAAACGGGTAGGTCCATGCGATAAGCGATAATGAATTATCGCTGTTACCATTTCTTTAAATTCATTTTCAAAAATAAAATTAAGTTACAATACTTTTTTTGTCAATATCCCGAATCGATTTTTATACAAGGAAACCTAACTTATCCACCAATTTTCATTATTTTAGTATACTTTTTTACAGGGTATAGCATGGAATATATAAGGGTATTATTTGCAAACACGGTACACACCAACATACTTGTATTGGAACGAGCCGTGTTTGCAAATACATAATACCCTCATAACCACCATGTAAAACAGGAGCCTTCAAATAGACGGGTATATCTAAATGCAGTCTTATTTCCAGGAAAACTTGCTTCCTGAGTGCGAGGATACAGAAAATCTTGACAGCCAAGTTATTAACAAGACACTACCTCAACATCGCCACCTGAGGATGGAGGCCTTCGAAGCCTTTAGCCCTATTCCCATCATGGCCAAGGAATGCATTAATGAAACCACCATTATGGAGCACAAGCATATTGTCACTCCCAACTTGGAGGGATCGAAGATGGACAAAGTTAGCAGTGCACTGATGCCGATGTCAAATTACTATGACGATAGCATTTCCAAGGTTTCCATGGGTGATATTAGCTCCTGGTTTTCGAACGGTACATTTTTTTAAACATTAATTTATCATCATCATCATCATTCCCTTTCTTCACCTAATAGTGCATAGGGCACTGAATTGGTACACCAATCGCAGCGTATCTTGATCATTTTTGTTACATGAAGGTAAGATGATCAGTCTTACGCTTCTTGCATCACACTTGCATCACACTTGCGATGTCATCATTCTTCACGCCAAATATTACTGCTGATTTTAATTAGCATAGGAAAACTAGAATTGTCTGTCCTGCAGTGAGAAGTACATTTAAAGCTTTTGAATTTTCTAAGTTTTGTTAATTTTCGTGGTTTGATTGTTAAGAAATATTTTTTGCCAAATTAGCATATAAAAAATTACAGTAAAAAACACTGGTTTTTATGAACAGTTTCTGGAAAGGGCGGGCACTTTCTTTGCAAATCATATTACAGTGCCTTTAGATTTACAAGCAAAAAGGAAAAAACCAATTAACTTCACCATATTTTTCTAGTTCTGTTTCAATGATATATTATGTTTCGCTTGTTGCAATTCGAAATTGATAAAATTTGTAATGTTTTTCACTAGAAACACATGCGGAGAAAGACACTAAGGATTCGTCCCAGAGAAAGAAGAGAGTATTGGGTCCGTGCCCTTCCAGCTCAGAAGACAAGTTCAACGCTGACCTGGAGAGTGTGGCAACGTCTAACAACAAGATGAAAGAACTGAATGCCGATCTTGATAGTGTTCTGGACAGACTGCAGTCCATCTTAGCTAATAACTTCACTCTGGATGGTAATTTTAAACTGAACTTCTATGCACAGTAAATTACATCCCTGTAATTTGTACTTCCCTACCATTTATATTCCCACGATTTGCTTTTACCTGCCACTTACGTCCTCGCAATTCGCCCTTACCCACCATTTACACGTCCCCACATTTTTCCCTCATCTACCATTTACGTCCGTTCAACGTGTATATCGATAAGTGCATGAAAGAACTATTTTTATTTGTTAATAGAATATTAAACTAAGCCAAATTTTTTTAAAATTTTATTTTTATATATCGTATTATCAGCGCTATGATTTTTTAAAGTTTTGTTTTTCTGAAATAACTCCGCGTGCGACGTCAGAGGTTGTTCTATGACAGTTCTTCCGATTGGTTCGTTTACGTTGACCAAACCGGATATCCTTCAATGCTCTCATATCATTGGATTGTTCATATGAACCAGTGACGTCATTCAAAGTAGTGCGTTTTTATTAAAATATTTATTATTATTTTTTTCGTACATTTTTAATAAATTTCACTGTACAATTTAATGCTCTAATTTTTACCACGCGCAAGAAAACATTTTTTGTATCCAATTTCCCGTAGGGCTGACGTTCCTCATTCTTGGTAACAAAAGTCTACGATGTATTCGAGGGAAGTGATTTACTGATGAATGTCGATAAATCGAATGTGATGGTTTTTGAAAGAAATGAAAGTATAACTAAATGTGAAATCACTGTGAATGGAGTTATACTAAAACAAGTAGAGGAATTTGTGTATCTGGGAAGTATGTTTACTAGGGATGGAATGACTGAGAAATATATTGAAAGGAGGGTGAGTGCCAGAAACAGAGTGCAAACACAAAATTAGCCGTTCACAATGGAGTCCAGGTCCCGACCCTGATGTATGGGAGCGAAGTACGGACTTGGAAAAACAGGGATGAAAGTCGGCTGAATGCTGTCGAAATGCGATCTCTCAGGCGAATGTGTGGTAAAACTATGTACGATAGATGCACAAATGTTGAGATCCGTACGTTATATATGGCTGAGACAAGCATTATCGACAAAATCAAGAAAGGAGCTCTGCGCTGGTTTAGACATATAGAGCGAAAGAACGGCTAAGAATATTTACAATGCGAATGTTGATGGATGCAGAAATAGAGGAACCAAATCCAACAAATACTTGAAGATGGACATGTCAAAAGTCTGAATAATCGGCGCGCGTGCATGAGAAGATGTATGAATGTAGATGAAGCGAGATCTGTATGCAAAGATAAAGTGATGTGGCGTTCTACCCTTACGGGGAAACGGCGTGATGGTTTGTTGTTGTTGTACGTCCGATAAATATTACTTAAATTTAAAGTAATTTTTTTATGTAGTACAATTCATTCACTATATTGTTTATGTTTTTTTTTAAAATATCTTTTGTTAAAAATTGTCTCGAGACAATGTTATTTTATTACTGGGTGCGAATAGGGAAACGATGACCATGTTTTATAATTTTTGTGGTTTTTTTTTATTTACTATTACATCGAAATGTTGAAACTTTTGTTTTTTTTTAGAAACAAGCTTCGACAATACTCAATTGAAAGAGACGGCTAATGAAATGGAAGGTCTTCTCGGGACTCTTATACGAGGTGTGGAACAAAGGAGAACAATCAAAGGTGACAAAATATAACCGAGCCCCTTAACAGGGTAAGCTAAATTGCAAGTTAACAATTTTGATTCATATTGAAGGAACATTTACTGTGTCAATTATGCAAATGACATTCCAAGATTTCTGGTCAAATTATATTATGTTGAATATAATAAACCGTGACATATTCGTGCTTTATTCCAAATGTATATTTAATCCTACTTTGTCACAAGAAAAAAATCTTAGTTATAAATCAGGTTGAGACTGTTTGATCATATTTATTTTTATTACACGTATTGTCCTACGCCACAAGATTACAATAACTCAGCTTGGTTTTTACGTACATATGTATTTAATAATTGTTTTGAATGTAAAATAATAGACTCGCAGGGCAGGCTCCCTAGGAGTACGTAATATGTAATATGATGACTGTTGTCCTGTATGATTTTAAAAAAATATGTTTTTCTTGTGATTTTAAGATTTACAAGTTATTAAAATTAAAAATATCTCGACAAATGAATGTAATATCAAAGAATTAAATATTTGTATATTTTATCATATAATATTATCGAATACAATTTAATATAAAATAAAATAAATATTTGAAGCATTAACTTTATGATTTTTCATGTTAAATAATAAAACATACATATTTATGTATTGAAGAATGTATGTTTGAAAGTCTATTTATTTATTGTGAAAATGTTTTATTGCATTTTTAAATTATACAAATGTGATCTTATTAAAATACTTAAAAGATCTTATGAAAAATAGAAAATCATTAGCATGTAGTTTTTTTAAATGTTTTCCATTAGTAAGCGACGTTTTTAATTGTTTTGACTAAATAGTCGAATTTGGTTTCAAGACCTACCAAACTTTTATATGAAAAGTGATTTTAGACGTTTTCTTTTCAAATCTTATTATTTCTATTCAATTTTATATTAACTTGCCAAACAATGCATCTGTTATCTCTCTTTGTATCTGATAATTGGAACCAAGTTCGACTATTAATTTATGATAAAATATTTTTATTAATTTGCATAATATAAATTACAACTTTATTATATGAGTCAATTACACTCGAAATATACTACGCAATATTATTTGTATATATACAGAAAGAAAAATAATTTTCAAAGGTCCTCTTTTTCTATTATTGGTGACTCTTGTATTTAATCATGTGCTTTTTCATTAAAACATATATTCGAGTAATATCAACTGTGTTTAGAAAAGCGGTAAAAAAATACAACTTAAGTAACAAAATTTCAAACATTTAGCAGAATTTTGATCTGTTTAACCAGCCAATGAATAGCTCATAAATAATAAACAAATAAATGTTAATTTCTGTTGAGAAATTTGGCAAAATTATCTCTGCGTCTGCATGTTGAGGTGTAATTTTGTTTTGGCTTCTGATTGGGATACCGAGGCTTAGTCTGACAAATGAGTTACACCTAATCTGCACTCTTCCTTTTTTAGATTTGATCATCATCATTTCCTTTCCGCACCTAATGGTGCATAGGGCACTGCATTGGTACACCAATCGCAGGGTATCTTGATCATTTTTGTTACATGCAGGTAAGACGATCAGTCTTACACTTCAGGTACCAGTCCAGGGACTATGAAATTTTCTAGTGTGAAAACACCCTTTAAAATAATATTTTTATATCAACCATGTCGGGAATCGAACCCGAGACCTCTCGCATGGCAGGCTAACGCGCTGACCATTACACAACGAGGCCGACATTTTTTTAGGTCTTTTAGATTTAGTATGCCTAAAACCATTTTTTGGGAAAGTAAATCTAAAAACCAGTCAAACTTTTTCTTACGAAATAGTTTTAAATGATGCTGCCAATCCTAAATACCATTCCTTGGCAAAATTTAATTTGAAAACTATCTTGATATTTTTTTTCTGATTTCTATGTAGAGTGAGTAAGTGTATATGAATTGCTAGATAATAAATAATAGACTTTACCGCTAAATTTTTCATTTTCTTTTGGCATCTTTTCTGGCATGACACCATTTTTTTTCATATTGCCTCGTTTTAAGGCACATTGATAAATATTTTATCTGGAGTAATGGTTGTACATTTGCATTTAGGTACAATGCAGTACTTATAGTTGACCATTTTAGCCATAACGTTGGAGAAAAAAGTTTCAAGCGACTACGCTCTGTGGTTATTGGTAATCCCGCTTTTGAAAATATTCTATCGCAGGGTACAGATGTAGCAACAATCCATAATCTCCGTTGCATCAACATATAATCGAGGATATATGAGTTTCCTCTCCTCCCACCAATGTAATGGATCTTTATTTCGTCTTATTAGTGGTTCATTTATATATTTGTTTATCTCGATGATGCTAGCGACTTATGGATTATTTGAAGTTACATATAACATGCTGAACCGTATCATCAAAGTCATCCCAAAGAGCAGATTTTTTAACGGTAATATCCGAAGATGATGAAGGAGCTGATGGAGTTGGTCGACTAGGTTGTGACATTTTGAAGTTTTCTATTTTCACAGTAATTTTATTTGAAGTTTCTTCAAATCTACTCTGGGAAGAAAACACATATTTTTTTAAATCGTGGGTCAAGGAATGTTGCCCTGTGTGGATAGTTCATCTATTTCTACTGACTTAAATCTATTGTTTATTTCAACGGTTTAATTTTTTATCGTATCGACTACCTCTGTGAGGTTTTCTGGAACGTTTAGTTTTATTTTATTTTATTTTATTCAGAAAACATACAGTCATACAAAATAAGTATTAAAAACAGCAATTTTTTTAACATAAAAAGACCAATTAGGTTTTCATAAATTAAAAAGATATAAACATTAAATGTGACAAAAAAATAAAAAATAAATAAGAACTTTAAGTGAGAAAAGAATAATTGTTTACATAAATGATTCCTTATTGCCTTCACAAAAATAATACTTTAGATAATGTTACTGATATTTCAGCGGATATTTCCACGGTTATGTCATAAAACAATTCTAAAGTAAGTAATGCTTTCTCTAATATAGTCCAGTCTAGTTGAGAAAGGAGTTTAGCTGTGGATTCTCCACAGCTAAAACCATCAACACGGCATCTTTTACTTTTAGAATTCTGTTAACCATATCATAAGTAGTATTCCATCTGGTAAGTACGTCTTGCTTTGTAATTGCATTATATGCAGTTTCAACAAAGCAGATGAACTACGTTTAAAATATTCTACAATAGATTTAACTTTATCGACTTGAAGTTTTATGGAATTTATTCCAGATTGAACAGCTAAATTTACTGTGTGTGCAAAACACGGAAAGTGCCGCCACTTGGTTAATCGTATGGCTGCAACAATATTGGATGCGTTATCCGATACAACACATAATCTTTTAAACCCTATTTATTAACTTGTTCCTTTAATTGACATGCTAAATGTTCTGCCGTATGTCTCTTAAAATTTGTACAACCTACAAGATGTGAATTAAGAAAACAGCCCCTTTAATTTTTTCCGATAAAATGAGCAGTAATTGCAATGAAGCTATGGTTATTTATTGAGGTCCATCCATCCGTAGTCAGGCTTACGGCGTCAACATTTTGCAACTTTGCGAAAACCATTTCTTTACCACTTATGTACATTCGTGGAATGATGCTATTTGAAATAGTTTTTCTGCTTGGCATATTGTAATTTGGGCACAGCATGTTTACAAACTTTTTAAACTCAGGATGGTCAACAATATTAAAAGGGTAATACTGCTTGACTATAGCTCGAACCAATTGTTCGTCTATTCGTTTAGATCGAGCTACAGAAAAGGGTCTTCCAATTGTAAGAGTTGTACCCTTATTTTGGTTATAACCGATCGAGTGAGGGCCCAAATTTCTCCACACTCGATGAGTAGAGGTACTTCGGCTAGTCAGCGTTGAAGCTGATGGCAGTGACCATGGAGCCCTGGACTGAAGGCGGTACTGACGTTTTGTGGGTTTTGGAATCTACAAATTTAAAGGATTTTAGTTTATTTATAAACAAGATAAGATCAGCAGTCTGTGATGCTCCATCGTCAATATCATCCACATTCTCTACCAAAGATTTTATGGTAGTGCCTACTGTCCCGTTGAATACCTGGGCAGCAACCTTGACCTTCATTTTTCTAAGTTTATCGGGTAAAATATGGCAATCTGTTAATTTATGCATTTGAAAGAAGTCTTCTCCCCTTGTATGGTTGTAGATGTATGCTTGTGCCATATGGGATAACCTTGCAATCTTTGCCACGGAATTTAGAATAAAATGATCATCTTTCTCAAGCGTATTATTTCTGAATCCCTTCAAAAGATGTGGCACATCAAACATTTGTAGAATTTCATAGCCGTCAATTTCAAACCTATAAATCTTACATTCCGAACCATTTCGAAGGTACTGTTCATGGGTTTCCTTTTTCCGGATATTTATTGCACCAGCATTTAAGCTACCCTGGTCACAAATTACTGAAACTAATTCCAAATTTCTTTAAAAAATATTTGATTTGACTGATTTTAGGATACCAACTAAATTTGAAGATTTAATTGGTCCTTTTGTAAAAACAAATGCTTATGGTTATTTCCTTTATTTATATATAAGTACCTTTTTTTATGTCTCAATTGAGACATAAGACTGTAAGTGAGTTTATTCAGTTTTTTTTTTAAAGGATACATGGCGCTCTTTATTTACTTTGCATTCCATCTTTCTAATCTTCCTCTCCATGTTTCCTCTGGCTTTTTTTAGCTGCAAAGATTTATTGTAAAGTTTCCTTTTTTTGGGCGTTAAATTCTGAGATTTGCTCTCTTTAACATCTTTCAAGATGTGCTCATATTTTCGTAATATGGCAATCTGTTAATTTATGCATTTGAAAAAAGTCTTATCTCCTTGCATGGTTGTAGATGTATGCTTGTGCCATATGAGACCACTTTGAAATTTTCGCCACGGAATTTTGAATAAAATGAATATCTTTCACCAGCATATCATTTCTGCATCCCTTCAAAAGATGTGGCACATAAAACATTTGAACAATTTCATCAGAAGCGACTTAAAAGTATCAATAAAATTTGAACAAGTGGGGTTAATGTTACGTGCATCCTGACTTCTTACCATACCAAAAAAGTTTTCAACGGATCTTGGTTTAGGTTACGTGGAAGAACAAAAGTGGATTAATAATACGCGAGTAATTTCTCACTCAGATATGACATAGCTTCCAGAGTTGTAATCCAGTTGCGGACTGAAGGCGGTACTGACGTTTTGTGGGTTTTGGAATCTACAAATTTAAATGATTTTAGTTTATTTATAAACAAGATAAGATCAGCAGTCTGTGATGCTCCATCGTCAATATCATCCACATTCCCTGCCAAAGATTTCATGGTAGTGCCTACTGTCCTGTTGAATACCTGGGTAGCAACCTTGACCTTCATTTTTCTAAGTTTATCGGGTAAAATATGGCAATCTGTTAATTTATGCATTTGAAAGAAGTCTTCTCCCCTTGTATGGTTGTAGATGTATGCTTGTGCCATATGGGATAACTATGCAATCTTTGCCACGGAATTTAGAATAAAATGAACATATTTCACAAGCGTATTATTTCTGAATCCCTTCAAAAGATGTGGCACATCAAACATTTGAACAATTTCATCAGAAGCGACTTGAAAGTATCAATAAAATTTGAACAAGTGGGGTTAATGTTACGTGCATCCTGACTTCTTACCATACCAAAAAAGTTTTCAACGGTTCTTGGTTTAGGTTACGTGGAAGAACAAAAGTGGATTAATAATACGCGAGTAATTTCTCACTCAGATATGACATAGCTTCCAGAGTTGTAATCCAGTTGCGGACTGAAGGCGGTACTGACGTTTTGTGGGTTTTGGAATCTACAAATTTAAATGATTTTAGTTTATTTATAAACAAGATAAGATCAGCAGTCTGTGATGCTCCATCGTCAATATCATCCACATTCCCTGCCAAAGATTTCATGGTAGTGCCTACTGTCCTGTTGAATACCTGGGTAGCAACCTTGACCTTCATTTTTCTAAGTTTATCGGGTAAAATATGGCAATCTGTTAATTTATGCATTTGAAAGAAGTCTTCTCCCCTTGTATGGTTGTAGATGTATGCTTGTGCCATATGGGATAACTTTGCAATCTTTGCCACGGAATTTAGAATAAAATGAACATATTTCACAAGCGTATTATTTCTGAATCCCTTCAAAAGATGTGGCACATCAAACATTTGAACAATTTCATCAGAAGCGACTTGAAAGTATCAATAAAATTTGAACAAGTGGGGTTAATGTTACGTGCATCCTGACTTCTTACCATACCAAAAAAGTTTTCAACGGATCTTGGTTTAGGTTACGTGGAAGAACAAAAGTGGATTAATAATACGCGAGTAATTTCTCACTCAAATATGACATAGCTTCCAGAGTTGTAATCCAGTTGCGGACTGAAGGCGGTACTGACGTTTTGTGGGTTTTGGAATCTACAAATTTAAATGATTTTAGTTTATTTATAAACAAGATAAGATCAGCAGTCTGTGATGCTCCATCGTCAATATCATCCACATTCTCTGCCAAAGATTTCATGGTAGTGCCTACTGTCCTGTTGAATACCTGGGTAGCAACCTTGACCTTCATTTTTCTAAGTTTATCGGGTAAAATATGGCAATCTGTTAATTTATGCATTTGAAAGAAGTCTTCTCCCCTTGTATGGTTGTAGATGTATGCTTGTGCCATATGGGATAACCTTGCAATCTTTGCCACGGAATTTAGAATAAAATGATCATCTTTCTCAAGCGTATTATTTCTGAATCCCTTCAAAAGATGTGGCACATCAAACATTTGTAGAATTTCATAGCTGTCAATTTCAAACCTATAAATCTTACATTCCGAACCATTTCAAAGGTACTGTTCATGGGTTTCCTTTTTCCGGATATTTATTGCACCAGCATTTAAGCTACCCTGGTCACAAATTACTGAAACTAATTCCAAATTTCTTTAAAAAATATTTGATTTGACTGATTTTAGGATACCAACTAAATTTGAAGATTTAATTGGTCCTTTTGTAAAAACAAATGCTTATGGTTATTTCCTTTATTTATATATACCTTTTTTTATGTCTCAATTGAGACATAAGACTGTAAGTGAGTTTATTCAGTTTTTTTTTTAAAAGGATACATGGCGCTCTTTATTTACTTTGCATTCCATCTTTCTAATCTTCCTCTCCATGTTTCCTCTGGCTTTTTTTAGCTGCAAAGATTTATTGTAAAGTTTCCTTTTTTTGGGCGTTAAATTCTGAGATTTGCTCTCTTTAACATCTTTCAAGATGTGCTCATATTTTCGTAATATGGCAATCTGTTAATTTATGCATTTGAAAAAAGTCTTATCTCCTTGCATGGTTGTAGATGTATGCTTGTGCCATATGAGACCACTTTGAAATTTTCGCCACGGAATTTTGAATAAAATGAATATCTTTCACCAGCATATCATTTCTGCATCCCTTCAAAAGATGTGGCACATCAAACATTTGAACAATTTCATCAGAAGCGACTTAAAAGTATCAATAAAATTTGAACAAGTGGGGTTAATGTTACGTGCATCCTGACTTCTTACCATACCAAAAAAGTTTTCAACGGATCTTGGTTTAGGTTACGTGGAAGAACAAAAGTGGATTAATAATACGCGAGTAATTTCTCACTCAGATATGACATAGCTTCCAGAGTTGTAATCCAGTTGCGGACTGAAGGCGGTACTGACGTTTTGTGGGTTTTGGAATCTAAAAATTTAAATGATTTTAGTTTATTTATAAACAAGATAAGATCAGCAGTCTGTGATGCTCCATTGTCAATATCATCCACATTCTCTGCCAAAGATTTCATGGTAGTGCCTACTGTCCTGTTGAATACCTGGGCAGCAACCTTGACCTTCATTTTTCTAAGTTTATCGGGTAAAATATGGCAATCTGTTAATTTATGCATTTGAAAGAAGTCTTCTCCCCTTGTATGGTTGTAGATGTATGCTTGTGCCATATGGGATAACCTTGCAATCTTTGCCACGGAATTTAGAATAAAATGATCATCTTTCTTAAGCGTATTATTTCTGAATCCCTTCAAAAGATGTGGCACATCAAACATTTGTAGAATTTCATAGCCGTCAATTTCAAACCTATAAATCTTACATTCCGAACCATTTCGAAGGTACTGTTCATGGGTTTCCTTTTTCCGGATATTTATTGCACCAGCATTTAAGCTACCCTGGTCACAAATTACTGAAACTAATTCCAAATTTCTTTAAAAAATATTTGATTTGACTGATTTTAGGATACCAACTAAATTTGAAGATTTAATTGGTCCTTTTGTAAAAACAAATGCTTATGGTTATTTCCTTTATTTATATATACCTTTTTTTATGTCTCAATTGAGACATAAGACTGTAAGTGAGTTTATTCAGTTTATTTTTAAAGGATACATGGCGCTCTTTATTTACTTTGCATTCCATCTTTCTAATCTTCCTCTCCATGTTTCCTCTGGCTTTTTTTAGCTGCAAAGATTTATTGTAAAGTTTCCTTTTCTTAGGCGTTAAATTCTGAGATTTGCTCTCTTTAACATCTTTCAAGATGTGCTCATATTTTCGTAATATGGCAATCTGTTAATTTATGCATTTGAAAAAAGTCTTATCTCCTTGCATGGTTGTAGATGTATGCTTGTGCCATATGAGACCACTTTGAAATTTTCGCCACGGAATTTTGAATAAAATGAATATCTTTCACCAGCATATCATTTCTGCATCCCTTCAAAAGATGTGGCACATAAAACATTTGAACAATTTCATCAGAAGCGACTTAAAAGTATCAATAAAATTTGA
The DNA here is from genome assembly GCF_059751315.1 of Micrasema longulum. Classification (NCBI taxonomy): domain Eukaryota; kingdom Metazoa; phylum Arthropoda; class Insecta; order Trichoptera; family Brachycentridae; genus Micrasema; species Micrasema longulum. The sequence continues at coordinate 370,330 of NW_028277491.1, read as the reverse complement.
ACAAGTGGGGTTAATGTTACGTGCATCCTGACTTCTTACCATACCAAAAAAGTTTTCAACGGATCTTGGTTTAGGTTACGTGGAAGAACAAAAGTGGATTAATAATACGCGAGTAATTTCTCACTCAGATATGACATAGCTTCCAGAGTTGTAATCCAGTTGCGGACTGAAGGCGGTACTGACGTTTTGTGGGTTTTGGAATCTACAAATTTAAATGATTTTAGTTTATTTATAAACAAGATAAGATCAGCAGTCTGTGATGCTCCATCGTCAATATCATCCACATTCCCTGCCAAAGATTTCATGGTAGTGCCTACTGTCCTGTTGAATACCTGGGTAGCAACCTTGACCTTCATTTTTCTAAGTTTATCGGGTAAAATATGGCAATCTGTTAATTTATGCATTTGAAAGAAGTCTTCTCCCCTTGTATGGTTGTAGATGTATGCTTGTGCCATATGGGATAACTATGCAATCTTTGCCACGGAATTTAGAATAAAATGAACATATTTCACAAGCGTATTATTTCTGAATCCCTTCAAAAGATGTGGCACATCAAACATTTGAACAATTTCATCAGAAGCGACTTGAAAGTATCAATAAAATTTGAACAAGTGGGGTTAATGTTACGTGCATCCTGACTTCTTACCATACCAAAAAAGTTTTCAACGGTTCTTGGTTTAGGTTACGTGGAAGAACAAAAGTGGATTAATAATACGCGAGTAATTTCTCACTCAGATATGACATAGCTTCCAGAGTTGTAATCCAGTTGCGGACTGAAGGCGGTACTGACGTTTTGTGGGTTTTGGAATCTACAAATTTAAATGATTTTAGTTTATTTATAAACAAGATAAGATCAGCAGTCTGTGATGCTCCATCGTCAATATCATCCACATTCCCTGCCAAAGATTTCATGGTAGTGCCTACTGTCCTGTTGAATACCTGGGTAGCAACCTTGACCTTCATTTTTCTAAGTTTATCGGGTAAAATATGGCAATCTGTTAATTTATGCATTTGAAAGAAGTCTTCTCCCCTTGTATGGTTGTAGATGTATGCTTGTGCCATATGGGATAACTTTGCAATCTTTGCCACGGAATTTAGAATAAAATGAACATATTTCACAAGCGTATTATTTCTGAATCCCTTCAAAAGATGTGGCACATCAAACATTTGAACAATTTCATCAGAAGCGACTTGAAAGTATCAATAAAATTTGAACAAGTGGGGTTAATGTTACGTGCATCCTGACTTCTTACCATACCAAAAAAGTTTTCAACGGATCTTGGTTTAGGTTACGTGGAAGAACAAAAGTGGATTAATAATACGCGAGTAATTTCTCACTCAAATATGACATAGCTTCCAGAGTTGTAATCCAGTTGCGGACTGAAGGCGGTACTGACGTTTTGTGGGTTTTGGAATCTACAAATTTAAATGATTTTAGTTTATTTATAAACAAGATAAGATCAGCAGTCTGTGATGCTCCATCGTCAATATCATCCACATTCTCTGCCAAAGATTTCATGGTAGTGCCTACTGTCCTGTTGAATACCTGGGTAGCAACCTTGACCTTCATTTTTCTAAGTTTATCGGGTAAAATATGGCAATCTGTTAATTTATGCATTTGAAAGAAGTCTTCTCCCCTTGTATGGTTGTAGATGTATGCTTGTGCCATATGGGATAACCTTGCAATCTTTGCCACGGAATTTAGAATAAAATGATCATCTTTCTCAAGCGTATTATTTCTGAATCCCTTCAAAAGATGTGGCACATCAAACATTTGTAGAATTTCATAGCTGTCAATTTCAAACCTATAAATCTTACATTCCGAACCATTTCAAAGGTACTGTTCATGGGTTTCCTTTTTCCGGATATTTATTGCACCAGCATTTAAGCTACCCTGGTCACAAATTACTGAAACTAATTCCAAATTTCTTTAAAAAATATTTGATTTGACTGATTTTAGGATACCAACTAAATTTGAAGATTTAATTGGTCCTTTTGTAAAAACAAATGCTTATGGTTATTTCCTTTATTTATATATACCTTTTTTTATGTCTCAATTGAGACATAAGACTGTAAGTGAGTTTATTCAGTTTTTTTTTTAAAAGGATACATGGCGCTCTTTATTTACTTTGCATTCCATCTTTCTAATCTTCCTCTCCATGTTTCCTCTGGCTTTTTTTAGCTGCAAAGATTTATTGTAAAGTTTCCTTTTTTTGGGCGTTAAATTCTGAGATTTGCTCTCTTTAACATCTTTCAAGATGTGCTCATATTTTCGTAATATGGCAATCTGTTAATTTATGCATTTGAAAAAAGTCTTATCTCCTTGCATGGTTGTAGATGTATGCTTGTGCCATATGAGACCACTTTGAAATTTTCGCCACGGAATTTTGAATAAAATGAATATCTTTCACCAGCATATCATTTCTGCATCCCTTCAAAAGATGTGGCACATCAAACATTTGAACAATTTCATCAGAAGCGACTTAAAAGTATCAATAAAAGTTGAACAAGTGGGGTTAATGTTACGTGCATCCTGACTTCTTACCATACCAAAAAAGTTTTCAACGGATCTTGGTTTAGGTTACGTGGAAGAACAAAAGTGGATTAATAATACGCGAGTAATTTCTCACTCAGATATGACATAGCTTCCAGAGTTGTAATCCAGTTGCGGACTGAAGGCGGTACTGACGTTTTGTGGGTTTTGGAATCTAAAAATTTAAATGATTTTAGTTTATTTATAAACAAGATAAGATCAGCAGTCTGTGATGCTCCATTGTCAATATCATCCACATTCTCTGCCAAAGATTTCATGGTAGTGCCTACTGTCCTGTTGAATACCTGGGCAGCAACCTTGACCTTCATTTTTCTAAGTTTATCGGGTAAAATATGGCAATCTGTTAATTTATGCATTTGAAAGAAGTCTTCTCCCCTTGTATGGTTGTAGATGTATGCTTGTGCCATATGGGATAACCTTGCAATCTTTGCCACGGAATTTAGAATAAAATGATCATCTTTCTTAAGCGTATTATTTCTGAATCCCTTCAAAAGATGTGGCACATCAAACATTTGTAGAATTTCATAGCCGTCAATTTCAAACCTATAAATCTTACATTCCGAACCATTTCGAAGGTACTGTTCATGGGTTTCCTTTTTCCGGATATTTATTGCACCAGCATTTAAGCTACCCTGGTCACAAATTACTGAAACTAATTCCAAATTTCTTTAAAAAATATTTGATTTGACTGATTTTAGGATACCAACTAAATTTGAAGATTTAATTGGTCCTTTTGTAAAAACAAATGCTTATGGTTATTTCCTTTATTTATATATACCTTTTTTTATGTCTCAATTGAGACATAAGACTGTAAGTGAGTTTATTCAGTTTATTTTTAAAGGATACATGGCGCTCTTTATTTACTTTGCATTCCATCTTTCTAATCTTCCTCTCCATGTTTCCTCTGGCTTTTTTTAGCTGCAAAGATTTATTGTAAAGTTTCCTTTTCTTAGGCGTTAAATTCTGAGATTTGCTCTCTTTAACATCTTTCAAGATGTGCTCATATTTTCGTAATATGGCAATCTGTTAATTTATGCATTTGAAAAAAGTCTTATCTCCTTGCATGGTTGTAGATGTATGCTTGTGCCATATGAGACCACTTTGAAATTTTCGCCACGGAATTTTGAATAAAATGAATATCTTTCACCAGCATATCATTTCTGCATCCCTTCAAAAGATGTGGCACATCAAACATTTGAACAATTTCATCAGAAGCGACTTAAAAGTATCAATAAAATTTGAACAAGTGGGGTTAATGTTACGTGCATCCTGACTTCTTACCATACCAAAAAAGTTTTCAACGGATCTTGGTTTAGGTTACGTGGAAGAACAAAAGTGGATTAATAATACGCGAGTAATTTCTCACTTAAATATGACATAGCTTCCAGAGTTGTAATCCAGTGGCGGACTGAAGGCGGTACCGACGTTTTGTGGGTTTTGGAATCTACAAATTTAAAGGATTTTAGTTTATTTATAAACAAGATAAGATCAGCAGTCTGTGATGCTCCATCGTCAATATCATCCACATTCTCTACCAAAGATTTTATGGTAGTGCCTACTGTCCTGTTGAATACCTGGGTAGCAACCTTGACCTTCATTTTTCTAAGTTTATCGGGTAAAATATGGCAATCTGTTAATTTATGCATTTGAAAGAAGTCTTCTCCCCTTGTATGGTTGTAGATGTATGCTTGTGCCATATGGGATAACCTTGCAATCTTTGCCTTGGAATTTAGAATAAAATGATCATCTTTCTCAAGCGTATTATTTCTGAATCTCTTCAAAAGATGTGGCACATCAAACATTTGAACAATTTCATCAGAAGCGACATGAAAGTATCAATAAAATTTGAACAAGTGGGGTTAATGTTACGTGCATCCTGACTTCTTACCATACCAAAAAAGTTTTCAACGGATCTTGGTTTAGGTTACGTGGAAGAACAAAAGTGGATTAATAATACGCGAGTAATTTCTCACTCAGATATGACATAGCTTCCAGAGTTGTAATCCAGTTGCGGACTGAAGGCGGTACTGACGTTTTGTGGGTTTTGGAATCTAAAAATTTAAATGATTTTAGTTTATTTATAAACAAGATAAGATCAGCAGTCTGTGATGCTCCATTGTCAATATCATCCACATTCTCTGCCAAAGATTTCATGGTAGTGCCTACTGTCCTGTTGAATACCTGGGCAGCAACCTTGACCTTCATTTTTCTAAGTTTATCGGGTAAAATATGGCAATCTGTTAATTTATGCATTTGAAAGAAGTCTTCTCCCCTTGTATGGTTGTAGATGTATGCTTGTGCCATATGGGATAACCTTGCAATCTTTGCCACGGAATTTAGAATAAAATGATCATCTTTCTTAAGCGTATTATTTCTGAATCCCTTCAAAAGATGTGGCACATCAAACATTTGTAGAATTTCATAGCCGTCAATTTCAAACCTATAAATCTTACATTCCGAACCATTTCGAAGGTACTGTTCATGGGTTTCCTTTTTCCGGATATTTATTGCACCAGCATTTAAGCTACCCTGGTCACAAATTACTGAAACTAATTCCAAATTTCTTTAAAAAATATTTGATTTGACTGATTTTAGGATACCAACTAAATTTGAAGATTTAATTGGTCCTTTTGTAAAAACAAATGCTTATGGTTATTTCCTTTATTTATATATACCTTTTTTTATGTCTCAATTGAGACATAAGACTGTAAGTGAGTTTATTCAGTTTATTTTTAAAGGATACATGGCGCTCTTTATTTACTTTGCATTCCATCTTTCTAATCTTCCTCTCCATGTTTCCTCTGGCTTTTTTTAGCTGCAAAGATTTATTGTAAAGTTTCCTTTTCTTAGGCGTTAAATTCTGAGATTTGCTCTCTTTAACATCTTTCAAGATGTGCTCATATTTTCGTAATATGGCAATCTGTTAATTTATGCATTTGAAAAAAGTCTTATCTCCTTGCATGGTTGTAGATGTATGCTTGTGCCATATGAGACCACTTTGAAATTTTCGCCACGGAATTTTGAATAAAATGAATATCTTTCACCAGCATATCATTTCTGCATCCCTTCAAAAGATGTGGCACATAAAACATTTGAACAATTTCATCAGAAGCGACTTAAAAGTATCAATAAAATTTGAACAAGTGGGGTTAATGTTACGTGCATCCTGACTTCTTACCATACCAAAAAAGTTTTCAACGGATCTTGGTTTAGGTTACGTGGAAGAACAAAAGTGGATTAATAATACGCGAGTAATTTCTCACTCAGATATGACATAGCTTCCAGAGTTGTAATCCAGTTGCGGACTGAAGGCGGTACTGACGTTTTGTGGGTTTTGGAATCTACAAATTTAAATGATTTTAGTTTATTTATAAACAAGATAAGATCAGCAGTCTGTGATGCTCCATCGTCAATATCATCCACATTCCCTGCCAAAGATTTCATGGTAGTGCCTACTGTCCTGTTGAATACCTGGGTAGCAACCTTGACCTTCATTTTTCTAAGTTTATCGGGTAAAATATGGCAATCTGTTAATTTATGCATTTGAAAGAAGTCTTCTCCCCTTGTATGGTTGTAGATGTATGCTTGTGCCATATGGGATAACTATGCAATCTTTGCCACGGAATTTAGAATAAAATGAACATATTTCACAAGCGTATTATTTCTGAATCCCTTCAAAAGATGTGGCACATCAAACATTTGAACAATTTCATCAGAAGCGACTTGAAAGTATCAATAAAATTTGAACAAGTGGGGTTAATGTTACGTGCATCCTGACTTCTTACCATACCAAAAAAGTTTTCAACGGTTCTTGGTTTAGGTTACGTGGAAGAACAAAAGTGGATTAATAATACGCGAGTAATTTCTCACTCAGATATGACATAGCTTCCAGAGTTGTAATCCAGTTGCGGACTGAAGGCGGTACTGACGTTTTGTGGGTTTTGGAATCTACAAATTTAAATGATTTTAGTTTATTTATAAACAAGATAAGATCAGCAGTCTGTGATGCTCCATCGTCAATATCATCCACATTCCCTGCCAAAGATTTCATGGTAGTGCCTACTGTCCTGTTGAATACCTGGGTAGCAACCTTGACCTTCATTTTTCTAAGTTTATCGGGTAAAATATGGCAATCTGTTAATTTATGCATTTGAAAGAAGTCTTCTCCCCTTGTATGGTTGTAGATGTATGCTTGTGCCATATGGGATAACTTTGCAATCTTTGCCACGGAATTTAGAATAAAATGAACATATTTCACAAGCGTATTATTTCTGAATCCCTTCAAAAGATGTGGCACATCAAACATTTGAACAATTTCATCAGAAGCGACTTGAAAGTATCAATAAAATTTGAACAAGTGGGGTTAATGTTACGTGCATCCTGACTTCTTACCATACCAAAAAAGTTTTCAACGGATCTTGGTTTAGGTTACGTGGAAGAACAAAAGTGGATTAATAATACGCGAGTAATTTCTCACTCAAATATGACATAGCTTCCAGAGTTGTAATCCAGTTGCGGACTGAAGGCGGTACTGACGTTTTGTGGGTTTTGGAATCTACAAATTTAAATGATTTTAGTTTATTTATAAACAAGATAAGATCAGCAGTCTGTGATGCTCCATCGTCAATATCATCCACATTCTCTGCCAAAGATTTCATGGTAGTGCCTACTGTCCTGTTGAATACCTGGGTAGCAACCTTGACCTTCATTTTTCTAAGTTTATCGGGTAAAATATGGCAATCTGTTAATTTATGCATTTGAAAGAAGTCTTCTCCCCTTGTATGGTTGTAGATGTATGCTTGTGCCATATGGGATAACCTTGCAATCTTTGCCACGGAATTTAGAATAAAATGATCATCTTTCTCAAGCGTATTATTTCTGAATCCCTTCAAAAGATGTGGCACATCAAACATTTGTAGAATTTCATAGCTGTCAATTTCAAACCTATAAATCTTACATTCCGAACCATTTCAAAGGTACTGTTCATGGGTTTCCTTTTTCCGGATATTTATTGCACCAGCATTTAAGCTACCCTGGTCACAAATTACTGAAACTAATTCCAAATTTCTTTAAAAAATATTTGATTTGACTGATTTTAGGATACCAACTAAATTTGAAGATTTAATTGGTCCTTTTGTAAAAACAAATGCTTATGGTTATTTCCTTTATTTATATATACCTTTTTTTATGTCTCAATTGAGACATAAGACTGTAAGTGAGTTTATTCAGTTTTTTTTTTAAAAGGATACATGGCGCTCTTTATTTACTTTGCATTCCATCTTTCTAATCTTCCTCTCCATGTTTCCTCTGGCTTTTTTTAGCTGCAAAGATTTATTGTAAAGTTTCCTTTTTTTGGGCGTTAAATTCTGAGATTTGCTCTCTTTAACATCTTTCAAGATGTGCTCATATTTTCGTAATATGGCAATCTGTTAATTTATGCATTTGAAAAAAGTCTTATCTCCTTGCATGGTTGTAGATGTATGCTTGTGCCATATGAGACCACTTTGAAATTTTCGCCACGGAATTTTGAATAAAATGAATATCTTTCACCAGCATATCATTTCTGCATCCCTTCAAAAGATGTGGCACATCAAACATTTGAACAATTTCATCAGAAGCGACTTAAAAGTATCAATAAAAGTTGAACAAGTGGGGTTAATGTTACGTGCATCCTGACTTCTTACCATACCAAAAAAGTTTTCAACGGATCTTGGTTTAGGTTACGTGGAAGAACAAAAGTGGATTAATAATACGCGAGTAATTTCTCACTCAGATATGACATAGCTTCCAGAGTTGTAATCCAGTTGCGGACTGAAGGCGGTACTGACGTTTTGTGGGTTTTGGAATCTAAAAATTTAAATGATTTTAGTTTATTTATAAACAAGATAAGATCAGCAGTCTGTGATGCTCCATTGTCAATATCATCCACATTCTCTGCCAAAGATTTCATGGTAGTGCCTACTGTCCTGTTGAATACCTGGGCAGCAACCTTGACCTTCATTTTTCTAAGTTTATCGGGTAAAATATGGCAATCTGTTAATTTATGCATTTGAAAGAAGTCTTCTCCCCTTGTATGGTTGTAGATGTATGCTTGTGCCATATGGGATAACCTTGCAATCTTTGCCACGGAATTTAGAATAAAATGATCATCTTTCTTAAGCGTATTATTTCTGAATCCCTTCAAAAGATGTGGCACATCAAACATTTGTAGAATTTCATAGCCGTCAATTTCAAACCTATAAATCTTACATTCCGAACCATTTCGAAGGTACTGTTCATGGGTTTCCTTTTTCCGGATATTTATTGCACCAGCATTTAAGCTACCCTGGTCACAAATTACTGAAACTAATTCCAAATTTCTTTAAAAAATATTTGATTTGACTGATTTTAGGATACCAACTAAATTTGAAGATTTAATTGGTCCTTTTGTAAAAACAAATGCTTATGGTTATTTCCTTTATTTATATATACCTTTTTTTATGTCTCAATTGAGACATAAGACTGTAAGTGAGTTTATTCAGTTTATTTTTAAAGGATACATGGCGCTCTTTATTTACTTTGCATTCCATCTTTCTAATCTTCCTCTCCATGTTTCCTCTGGCTTTTTTTAGCTGCAAAGATTTATTGTAAAGTTTCCTTTTCTTAGGCGTTAAATTCTGAGATTTGCTCTCTTTAACATCTTTCAAGATGTGCTCATATTTTCGTAATATGGCAATCTGTTAATTTATGCATTTGAAAAAAGTCTTATCTCCTTGCATGGTTGTAGATGTATGCTTGTGCCATATGAGACCACTTTGAAATTTTCGCCACGGAATTTTGAATAAAATGAATATCTTTCACCAGCATATCATTTCTGCATCCCTTCAAAAGATGTGGCACATCAAACATTTGAACAATTTCATCAGAAGCGACTTAAAAGTATCAATAAAATTTGAACAAGTGGGGTTAATGTTACGTGCATCCTGACTTCTTACCATACCAAAAAAGTTTTCAACGGATCTTGGTTTAGGTTACGTGGAAGAACAAAAGTGGATTAATAATACGCGAGTAATTTCTCACTTAAATATGACATAGCTTCCAGAGTTGTAATCCAGTGGCGGACTGAAGGCGGTACCGACGTTTTGTGGGTTTTGGAATCTACAAATTTAAAGGATTTTAGTTTATTTATAAACAAGATAAGATCAGCAGTCTGTGATGCTCCATCGTCAATATCATCCACATTCTCTACCAAAGATTTTATGGTAGTGCCTACTGTCCTGTTGAATACCTGGGTAGCAACCTTGACCTTCATTTTTCTAAGTTTATCGGGTAAAATATGGCAATCTGTTAATTTATGCATTTGAAAGAAGTCTTCTCCCCTTGTATGGTTGTAGATGTATGCTTGTGCCATATGGGATAACCTTGCAATCTTTGCCTTGGAATTTAGAATAAAATGATCATCTTTCTCAAGCGTATTATTTCTGAATCTCTTCAAAAGATGTGGCACATCAAACATTTGAACAATTTCATCAGAAGCGACATGAAAGTATCAATAAAATTTGAACAAGTGGGGTTAATGTTACGTGCATCCTGACTTCTTACCATACCAAAAAAGTTTTCAACGGATCTTTGTTTAGGTTACGTGGAAGAACAAAAGTGGATTAATAATACGCGAGTAATTTCTCACTCAAATATGACATAGCATCCAGAGTTGTAATCCAGTTGCGGACTGAAGGCGGTACTGACGTTTTGTGGGTTTTGGAATTTACAAATTTAAATGATTTTAGTTTATTTATAAACAAGATAAGATCAGCAGTCTGTGATGCTCCATCGTCAATATCATCCACATTCTTTGCCAAAGATTTCATGGTAGTGCCTACTGTCCTGTTGAATACCTGGGCAGCAACCTTGACTTTCATTTTTCTAAGTTCATCGGGTAAAAAATGGCAATCTGTTAATTTATGCATTTGAAAGAAGTCTTCTCCCCTTGTATGGTTGTAGATGTATGCTTGTGCCATATGGGATAACCTTGCAATCTTTGCCACGGAATTTAGAATAAAATGAACATCTTTCTCAAGCGTATTATTTCTGAATCCCTTCAAAAGATGTGGCACATCAAACATTTGTAGAATTTCATAGCCGTCAATTTCAAACCTATAAATCTTACATTCCGAACCATTTCGAAGGTACTGTTCATGGGTTTCCTTTTTCCGGATATTTATTTGCACCAGCATTTGAGCTACCCTGGTCACAAATTACTGAAACTAATTCCAAATTTCTTTGAAAAATATTTGATTTGACTGATTTTAGGATACCAACTAAATTTGAAGATTTAATTGGTCCTTTTGTAAAAACAAATGCTTATGGTTATATCCTTTATTTATATATACCTGTTTTTATGTCTCAATTGAGACATAAGACTGTAAGTGAGTTTATTCAGTTTATTTTTAAAGGCTACATGGCGCTCTTTATTTACTTTGCATTCCATCTTTCTAATCTTCCTCTCCATGTTTCCTCTGGCTTTTTTTGGCTGCAAACATTTATTGTAAAGTTTCCTTTTCTTGGGCGTTAAATTCTGAGATTTGCTCTCTTTAACATCTTTCAAGATGTGCTCATATTTTTATCCTGTAAAAAAATATTTCATTATGTATTTATTACAATTATGGCCTGATGTTTTTTAAAATTGTGTAAATTGAATGTCTAGATGTAGAAGCTCTGTCAATAAGACAATAATGATGGTTTGAAATTGTTTTTATTGTTATTTGACTTTCTTAATCTCTTTGGTCATTGTAATTTGGAAAAGGTTTTTCAAATTGATGAGTCAAAAGTTTTTTTACAATCATGTAATAAAAAGCACAGTGTTGAGAACATCTGCATGAGGGCACAATTAACCACCACCATCTATACTTTTAATAAGAGTGTAGGTTCAATCCCAGTCCATAATTTTATCACATAGTAATAATTTCGAACACTGCTCACATTTGTTTTTTTTTAAATGCTACCTCTGCACAATAACCGGCCGAGTACATTAGTATCGGAAGACTAGTTTCTGCATTTATGACATCTTTGCCCGTTCTATTTGTGCCTACATATGAAAATAATGATAAATTATTATTATTTTGTAAACAGATCCCTTCAGATTCTACCCAACAATCTTCAATATTTTTATCAAATTAACCGTAGATATTATCGTTTAAAGTTAATGGTAAAAGATTTTTAATTTGAATTTTTGATACCACTTTGAAAATTTGGCAAATAGAAATCAAGTACTGTGAACCAGCCGTTCTCCTATATTTACCAAATCTTGCTTTTAATGCATCAGTCTGAATTTTGCCAGAAGGAAAATAATTTTAATTAAAATTTTGAATGCAATATGTTCTAATCTACAGCAAAGTTTTACTTGTGTGAGATATAGCCAAATGTGTTTCTTTAGTAAATATATTAATTCTTAAATTTAAAGCTTGCCATTTATCCAACCATCTTACAAATTTCTGAAGGAGGCTAACTGGGACAACGTAGAGTCCGAGGCTGCCAGCTCTTAGTTGATTTTCAACTTCTTGATCCCTGGATCCGTGATGTAGTTCTTCACGACTTTTGAGTAGCGCACATTGCACTACTCTGCGGATCCGAAGCGTTGAATGCGTTTCGGCGTACAGTGGACGGCTGGGGTATCTTTAGTTCCACCAGCTCAGTCATAGGAGAAGGCATTCTTAACCCTTTCGAAGACTGGGGAACCATTGCCATGTCCTCAGTAACGCCGATAATCTAGAGAGTGCGGGCGAGGTGGCACTCCTACTTCGAAGGTATCGTTTCGGAGAAAAATGAATATTTGTTCTGGATCTTTCTGATTTAATAAATTATTCCTGATGCATTTGTAAATGTGGACTTAATATAACACATGAAACAACGGTAATGGGCATGGATGTAATAAGTGGTTTGTAATTCGGGTGGGGAACTAAAATGCATCATAGCCTTTCTATTTATACAATTATTATCACTTCTCAATTATTAACTCACAAAACATTAAATCCAATTTCTTGAAGGCGAATGATAATTCTTTCAATGTCTTTACCGGGAAAATCTGCACATCATGCGACATCTTTAAAGGAAGCAAGTAATCTTTGTTTCATGGAAACGTGGGCAGTATTAGCAGCTCTATCATTATTGCAAGCAGATCCCAAAATATTACCCTCTTTATAATCAAAATATGGCTTAGAGTGAATTTTATCCATCATCAATGTTACAAGGTTTTTGTCAGTTAACAATTTTAATTTGTTATTTATATAGCCCAAAAAAAAAAATGTCAAACTGCTCTGGATGTGGATTTGTATTCTATTTCGGGGAAAGGCTTTATGATGTTCAGTAATGTGGAAAAGTAACACGATTAGTGTTATAAGTTGGGTGAATATCTCAATGCACCAGGTTTAGAATTGATTTAATTTCACTGATCTTATTTAATCTATTTTTTTGGTTTTTGTTTCATCATTTATGTAATATTTTTCGTAGTCTGATTTCTCAAAAACATAAAAACAATTGTTTTAATATGATTTCAAATTCATTCGCATCATTTATTTTTCTGGGATATTTATGACCTCCCAATATATTTCATTTGATATTTCCAATGCCGTATATCATAATTTGAAATAATTACAAAAGTAACAGAGTTGTCACGTTTGTGGATTAACCATTATTTTGAGACGGAGCTATTCATTTGAAGGCAAGTTAAAAATTCGTTAGAAGTTGAAAACTGTGCCCGAGATTCATATTCTCTCTGCGAATATAAACTTTCACTTATAGCAGTTTAAATATTATTGAACTCTTTCCCTTTAAACCTTTCCTGGACAGATTTCCTTGACGTAGCAGATGCTGGCTCCGACATAGTAGATAGGCATTTGGGACGATTTGGTAGAATACAAGGAACAGCTCCAGGTCGTAAATGAGGTATTTTCAGGGCGAGGCTTATAGTTTGACCATTGCATTCAACTGTGTGGTAGGTGGCAGTTTGTATATCTGACTTCTTGAAATGCAATTTGCGCATCTGCAATATGAAAATATTTTAGTTTTAAGAACTAAGTAAATCGAAATTTAATAATTCATTAAATAAAAATTTCAATAAAATTTTTTTTTTAGTTTTATTATTTATCTTATCGGATTTTGATTGTTCTCTATTTTGCTCGGGGTTGTGATTCTGAAAAACTTCGCAAAAGTCTTCTTTTCTTAACTTTGCAAATGAGATACTCATATTTCTGAGAATCTACGTAAATAAATCATATAAAATTTTAATATTGACCGATGTTTCAAAATGTGCACGCGTTGATGTGGCTGTCAAATCACTTGATACGTATCTCCTATTCGAAGCATGCTCTCTTCTGCAAGTCTCTTCTGTAAACCTCCCACAGTGGGATCTAAAGTAGGTTCAAGTTTCTCAACATGATGCTCTTCATGGTGCAGTAACACAGGGGCACTAATCACGACCTCTTCTTGCAGTTTAGCTTTAGTTGAAGAGGTTGGGAACTTCTCGATTGATTTCAAAATGCTGTCAGCTTGCTCAATATTAAATAACGATAACACAGAAGGAGTTTCAGTACACAATGTTAGTAGCAGTTAGTAGGATTACTATTTCTCATGCACCACATGCTGCCATTTTGATTGATGCCATTTCTATTATTTTTGCGAACCTAGCATTCCGTTTTGTGGTTGACATTTCCTGTCTGCACAATACACTTTTATCGCAAAATACGCAATGGAAGTTATAATCAACGAGATATGAATACTGTATTTTGGTAAAACTTCCGCAACCGAATAAAAGTTTTGCTGGCTTACTGCTAGCTTCATCAAGATGTTCGCCATCTGTTGTTGTATCAGGAAGCTAAATTGCAGTATCTCTGATTTGATTTGGTTAATACCTACAGTAATCTGCAAGTAATAAGCTACATTTTACACACCTCCGATGGATATACTGCAAATTAATTATTAGTGCTTTTTTTAATTTTGGTGAAAAAAAAGGCAAATAGAAATTAGAAACGTAAAATATGACCAACCCCAAAAAAAAATTTTCATATGTATTTACTGCATTTTAGTTGAGTGGGGTAATATTGCCTAAGAATCATCGCCATATTTGATTTTGCTGTGTAAGTACTATAGCATTGTTAGAGGGGGTGTTGAAGTAACCCACAATTGCCTTCAATAAATATATCTTCAAAAATGCCTTTGGAAAAACACGATAATATCTCGAAATCATACTGTGTGGAAGAGGTATTTTTTTAAACATTCGTTACCTGCATTCGCTTCCCATAAGTAAATGATGTATTAATATCTTCATTTTTTGGAGCACAACACATTGGAGCGCTTTGCCACTGTGGTGGAGGTAAAACAAAAATCGCTGGAAGGCCTAAAGAACATCCCGATAAGTGAATTTAAAAAATGTTTTGAACAACGAAAGGATCGTTTGCAGAGGTGCGTTGTGGTCAATGGAGAATACTTTCAAGGTGATCAAGGTTTGATGCAAAAATATTAAAAAATAAAGAAGTTATGACGAAATTCCCGTTTTTTTTGGATCCCCCCTCGCATATTATCTCCTCGTGTTTGAAGATAAGGTTTATTTACTCCAGTCAGACTTCTTGTTTGCATTTCCATTAAATGAATTTCATTTTTAATATTGGAAATAGCTCTAAAAATGAATCTTCCATATTTTTATCATATTTATGATCATGTACAGTAGTAGAGTATTTATCTGCTAGTATTTTTTTTTCTGTAATTGGCGTTCTAAAAAAAATTGGTTGATACATTAATTTTCTACTAAAATGTGGATGGATAGTGGCAATGAATCATTGATGCGATATTGATATTGCGGGTTTATGCTCTTTTTTCTAAACACAGTTGATATCGCCAGGTTTCTGGCACAAGTTGGTAACTACAAATTAAAAAAAATTATGTCTTAATGAGATAAATATAAAAAATAACATTTTATAATATTCAGTTTGCAGATTTATTTGAATTGTTGATTTGGGATGAGGTTTTAACTTTGAAAGTGCAACATCTCACAACTAGTTAACAACTTGTGCCAGAAACCCGACGATATATATATGTATGTTGTATGATTATATTTCTATAAATAGTTTCATAAAAAATATAGGACACGCAATATCAAATAATAATTAAATTAAGATTTATCAATTATCATTCCATCCATTTTGTGCTAAATAATTATATGTTTATTATTTATAGTATTTAGGTTTAGTCACATATTAATAGATTTTATTGTAACACTCATTCAAGGGCTAAATGAAAATCTCACTAATTTCAATTGTGTATATTGAAAATATAATAAAAATCAAGATTATTGAAAAAGGGCGGATGCTCCATTAAAAATTGCCTGCCTCACAAGTTCTACCATTCTTAATTTTTTATTATGACTTCTGCGAACCGAGAAATTATAGACTGGAAAATTAATTAAGTATTTTTAATGGTTTTGATTTTATACAAAATATTTTTATGAGTGATAACAACTTTTGCTGAGAAAAATGTCGATAATTGTTATAAATTAAATTTTAATCTTAAGCTTGTGATACTTTAATCATCGGGTTTCTGCCAAGTTGGTAACTACAAATTTTCGAAAAATGGGATGTCTTCATAAATGGCATAAAATATATTCAGCTTGCAGTTTTATTTGAATTGTTGATTAGGGATGAGGTTTTAACTTAAAAAGTGCAATATCTCGCAATTAGTAAAATATAGTTACCAACTTATGCCAGAAACCTGATATGAAAAGTTATACATAATGTACATTTTATTTATGAAAAATGAAAGTTGACTTGAGAAAATGTGTGTTAAAAACAATGTAAATTTCATATAAAATTTGTAAAAACCGTACAATATATTTTTTTATAATTAGTAAATCTATAAAATATTGAAATAAAATAAAACATTTTTTGTATTTAATTGTTTATTAGTAACATAAAAAGATATAAAAAATATATTTCACTAATGTTGTACAAATATTTTTATCTAAAATAAACATTTTATTTAGAATACATCTTTGTTTTTTATTTTAATTTTTACCAACTTATTGATTACACTTTCAGGTTACTAAACAGAACATTCACAGAAGTTGTCGGAAAAGAGGTATTAATTATTTATTAATAAATTAATTCTTACATACACAATAAAAAAAAATATATATGTACTGTGGTAAAATATACACTAATATGTATAAACATGTAATTTATTGCTAAATTCATCAAACTGGTAAAAAAATATAAGGCATATGTATAAAATGTAATTTATAAAATTATATCAAACCGATCACTGGATCCAAAAGATTGAACATTTTTAAATTATATTTTATTGTCCTCAATTTTCATCCGTAAGTTTTTTAATTGGATATAATTACTACGAGTAAATTAGGCATAAAAACCTTTTGCCTCTCACAGGCAATAAATATTTTAAAAACATGTATATTTGACACTGAAACTAAAAAACAATAATGCATATCAACCAATATTTCAAATGTACATGAAATACACTATTGGCCCCATGTGCTATGTTATGACATTGAAATAATCCTTTGAAAAATTCAGATCAAAATTCAGTCAAACATGTTAAGTAATTGCTGAAATTATTGTTACGCTTGGTCATTAGTTTCCTTTTAGAAATTTGAAGTGAGTTAAAACAAAATTAATTCACATAATCAAACATTTCCTGGAAATCTGTGCCAGAACACTTTATATATTGGGTGCATGAAACAGAAAAATCCGGGATGTCAGGAGAATGAAGAACAACTCATAATATCTATAAGATAAACACTAATTTGGACTAATTCTCAAAAATGTTTTCCCTCTCTGTTGAAATAAATTTAAATACTAATTTGGATATTTATTGTGATAATTTTCCTTAAATTTTACAAGATACACATTATTTTAGGTATTTATTGGACATAGACATTTTTAAAGTTTGTGTTACGTATTATGTATATAATTCTCAGACTGAACACATTGTTAAATATATTTATTTTAATTAATAATTAACTCGTTTTTATAAACACTTTAAAATAGACTATTCATTTGAAATAATTCTATCGCATTACACAATTCCCAGTGAACCTGCCTAAAGCATTGCGCCACATAACTGTTTATCCTAATAAAGATTTACATCTGATAATAATTAGTGGTTGTAGATTAAGCACCGAGTGATTTCTGACTCCGGCATATTGTAAACAGCTCCCTGGAGCTGTACGCCGGTATAAAGCATATAAAACGCAACGCGGGTAAAATATATACATTATGAAAGTATTTACAAATGTACAGGTGAACTTAGAGTTCTCTTTAAATCTAAAATATATTAATATTGGGTATATTTGAGTGAACATTTAGCTTAATACTTTATTCTTCTTTATCGGCTGTCAAAATACAATATTTTTCAGGCAGATCGATCTAATTTTACCAGTCAATAAAATATAATAGAAGCATAAACATAGTTCCTATGGTTGCTTACCGGTAATTCCATCAATTATGTACATAGATGAGAATCAATTTCTCAACTGAAATATGCAATACTTTACGATAAATAAGCGTTTATACCAAAAACCTAACTTATACAGCGAGCGTTGATGCAAAAAAATATCTAAAAAAATACTTTTAAAAAAAATAGGTTTTAATTAAAAATATTGATTGATATTATAAAGCAAGGTATAGATCTTTTTTACAATTGAGTAGGTGTATATTTGAAAAATCATTTAACTTATCTAACCTTTTAATGTCTTTTGTGATGGAACGAGGCAAAACTTTTATCAAAGAGATAACTATATATTTGTCAAACAGGCAATTATTAATCACCAGTGACAATATTTTGACAGCCGATTTAGCGTGATGCTTTGTTTACATGTTAGTTTCTCTGGTTTAGATTATATAATTTAATTTCTGGGCTTAATGGTAGGTTGCAATGACTTTGTCATTAAGTTGGTTGCTCTCTTGTGGTGGAGTGTCTGCCTCAGTTCCTCTTGCTACTGTTAATGAGATACTTGCAGCAATGTGTGAGGAGATGTTTCTCCCGATCAGTTGATCCATTCTGGTGGTGACTGACTGCCCCACTTCCCCTTTCGCGTGTGTATACGTCCAGTCCGTACTGACCTGTGTAACGACAATTTATAAACATTTTAAGATTGCCTAAATTCACTAAACTAACTAATGGTCCTCGTGAGTCCTCTACAAAAACGCCTAAGCGCTAATATTTCTTTATTAAAAAAATATTTTTTATATTATCTTAATTACTGAATATGATTTACTTTGTATTTATTTATTTTCACGCAATACAAACATCATGAGTTATTTACAACTTGTTGAAAATGGCCACCAAAATCGAAATATTTGGGTAAATTAGAAGAATGCCAATATTTCCTTTTTTTATTTTTATTAAAAAAAATTCTCAATGTTGTCATTGTGCTGTCATTTTATTTATAAACTTTGTTTTGCAAAAATGTTATTAAAAATAAGACACGACATGTCACATTATGTGACAATAAAGAAAATTAGATAAAACTCTTCCATCAAACTTACAAAATTATTCCCCGAGAAATATTTATAAAAATAAGTTTTATTTATTCATTCAAAATTACACTAGTTTACATATTAATGAACTTATTAAGGCTTTTTAGGCTATGCCCGTGTCAGGCCAAAATAATTAACAATAAAAATACATAGGAAAATTAATTAAATTAAATTATAATGACATGTGATGTAATAGAATAACAATCTAGAAAAAAAAGATATAAGTAATAAATTATAAAATTCCAAAGAATACCATGCAAAAAAGATAATCAGATATAAATTATACAAATTTAGATTCATACATAATCAAATATACAAAATAATGGTATCATTAAAATCAAAAAAAATAATAGTAAAATATAGTAGTATAAAAAAATAAAAAACAAAATAATAGTATCATTGAAATCAATAGAAAAATAATATATATATATAAAAACATAATTGAGATATGTTTTCTAGAAACTCACTCTATACTATTATAGTAAGAAATATAAGAAATAAGAGTAAAAAATAGTATGCCAAATAAGAGCAAGTACTAAATTAAATAATACAAAAATACGTAATGAAAAAACATAAAAATATCAAGATACATATATATAAAGCAAATAAAAATAAAAGTAAAAGTATGGAAGGAAAGTAGATTTGTAATGTTTTGCTAATTCCTAATCTCGAACTTTAAAAAAAATGACAACTTTGTCCCTATCAATGTGCAGAATCCAATTGCAAACATTGGCACTTTATGGCTTCCGGAAGTTGATTTAAAAAAATCGAAGCCAGGAAGGTAAAGTTTCTTTGAGTTAGCTTCAAGTGAGTGGTTGGGCCAAGGTAATTAATCCTTCCCGCTGATCGCGTCTGTATATTTTGCTGTGTCCTGACTATATCAGATATACAGATTTCCAGAAGTTCACAAGTGCCTCTTTAACAAATAGCTGCCGCACATCTAGATCTTTTGTTTGAACAACAGTTCTTTTGAAGGATAGCGTAAAGGAACTTTTTTCATTGTCCTAAGCACGAGTTTTTGTACTTTGAAAACTGGATCCAATACGCTAGCCGCGCTACCCCCCTCCCCCCATCCAATAATTCCATAAGTTGCTATAAATTGGAAAAAAGAGAAGTAAACACTTTTAAGCAATGACCAATCGATTATGTCACGAAGCGATTTAAAAATAAAATTCATTTTTATTAGTTTAGGTGTAATATAATTTACGTGGGAACTCCAGCCTAGGCATTTATCAATATAAACTCCTAAGTATTTGATGTTATCACACTTTTCAATATTAGTGCAAAGGCAGGGGGAATAGAGGGTTCGGGACATGTATGAATAACCAGTACATTGTCGATTTGGATTGGACGTAGGCAGAAGTTAATGTATTTGGTTTTGCTAATGTTTAGGGTCAACAAATTCTCTTCAAGTGATTTGTTTACCTTATTTATGCCAATATTAGCCTTTTCGAGTACTTTATTCCATGTTGGAGCCTTGTAAAATAGCACAGTGTCATCCGCAAACGTAATTGTTTTAGTGGCTGCAGGTATGTCGCAAAGTTTATTTATAAAAATCAGGAAAAAATCTGACCCAAAACACTTCCTAGTGGGACCCCGTGGGTTAAATTTTGAGTTAAACTGTTTAAAGAACCTAAGTTATTGGGCTGCCTAATTATTGTGGCTTGTGTTCTGATGCTTAAGTAACATTTACACCACTTTAGAGCCTTTGCAGTTATCCCTATTTCTTCAAGTAAATTTATTGAAGATTTAATGCTAATCATAAAGATTTACTGCGATATCTATATGTCTTTTTTTTAACAAGAATTAATTAGTTTAATTGACAATACATTGGAAACAACCTCTTATAAGAACTGGCCCCAACAAGTTATCTCACAAAAAAATTAGCTAGACATTAATATGTCAAGCTATTTTTGCTAAACATTTTCTTTCTAATCAATTATGTAATAATTTATTTGAATTTTTTTAAGTTCCTAAATTTATTGACCTTTAAGGGGATTATAACATCAGCAACAATCTGGTTAGACTTTTATTTCCCGGATTAACAACAACGACATAACGTTGTTTAGCAGTCTAAGGCTTATATAACACCTGCTCTTACCTACATTGTTTTTGAATTGATTCAAAATAAAAACTGTTAAGCTCATTTTTCATTTTAAAAATCTTTAATTGACTGCAAAATTCACTTTAAAGCGCATCAGTTATTGAGCTTTTTACCAATTATATTAAAACTGCCTGCTCAAAGTATAATTACATTAAGATTAAAGAAACAGTGGCATAACTTGAGCAAAATTATAGAAAAGAAGTAGTTCGATCATCATACCTTCTTCTGGGAAACTGATTACAAAGGTAACAATGTCATCCGTAACATTGTGGGAGACAAATTTGGAGAGTCTCTTTTCCTCTACTCCATTCTTGTGTAGAGTCGCCATAAAGTCCGTCAGCTGACGAGACATCCTGAACTGGATCTCGACCTCGCGACCAGCAAACACCAAGGCATCCTGAAGATTTGTAAAAATTATTGTGGTATTTTAATGAAAGGGAAAATTCTAATTACGTCGCTGCGAATCTAACAATGCATATTTATTTATACTTTTAACAATTGTATTATTTTTTTTTATACAGAATAATGTTCCCTCACTGTGTAATTCCAAAATGCTAGTCTACGGAAACAATAAATTGATCTACTGTACATTAAGTCAATAAAATTATTTTATTTTAATAAATGTTCTCAACACAGAAGAGAGTAGGTATTTACAGGTCTGTGTAAAATTCAGCATTCTGCTTATGTTTGAAATAAACATAAATAGATTAGACATTTCCATTAACACACATTTAGTACAACAACGTTTTCATAACTTAAGACATACTGCATACAGAGCCTTCTGTAAACCTCTGTAGAGAGTGTAGACTAACTGAGTAGTAACTACATAAACATTTTTGAATTAATGTTGCAATATATTTTTGTTTTTGCACTGAGTTCATTTTAAAAGCGTGTAAAAAAAAAATTAGTCTGGTGAAAAATATATTTTCGATATGTTTTTATATACAGAGATAGAAAGAAAGTAAAATCCAGAGATAGTTAGTATTACGATTACCTGATGAGTGATGGGTACGAGGCCAAAGAGTCTGGTTGCCTTAGTGGGACCCCATTCTCCGCTGGCGCAGTCAGGGAGAGGAACCATTACAGTCTGCAGCTCTGCGCAGCAAATCTAACCAACAAACTTAGACAATTAACCAAAAATCATATTATTCTTATAATATATAACTTGTGAGTAGGGGGTTGCACTCCATGTGGACATTTATTTTATTTTGATTTATTAACCCCGTGTGCCAACACAGTGCTTTTTCACCTTACAATAAAAATGCCATATTTGGTAGAAATAAACACTACAAATAATTCAATGAAGACTTCCTACGTGCTTCAGTGCTATGGGAAGTTGGATATAAAAAATGTTTTCTTACGCGAGGTAAAAATTAAAGCATTAAATTGTATGGCGAAGTTTCTTGAAGATGTATAGAAAAAAATGATTTTAATTAAAACGAACTAAAAGTAGACGTCACTCCGAATTTGCCAATGATAGTGTTGTGATATATTTCCAGTTTACGGGAAGCCAATTCACCAATTAGCAGACTCACTGAAGAGAACTTGTGATGTCACTTGCGGAGTAATTTCAAAATTTCAAAACTTTAAAAAATCGTAGCGCTGTATGATATTTATAATTTTTTTTTAATTAAGCTTAGTTTGATAGTCTATTAACAAATAAAAAAAAAACCACTGATCTTCTTCATTATCAAACTACTAAAAATATATTCTCTTCTGTACATATTATAACACATCAATTAAAGCATATGCTAATAAACAAAAAATATTAAATCAATATTTCCTAAATAAAAATAGTAAAAAAATAATAATCATGTTTGTATGCCGTTTATCTATTAAAAATAAAATAAAAAATAAATGATAATACCCACATAAATAATAATACCAAAAAAAAAAATTCCAAAACTCGATGTTCATGCAAAAGAAAATTACACTATGAAATATGAAACAATGAAAACTTTAAGAACAGGAAAAACACAACTTTATTTACCATTGTATTATAGCCCTTAAAATATAGCTTGATTAAAATAACAGCTGTCAAACTAATGTCACTAGTGATGGGAAATTATTGATCACTGATCATGTACCGATCAAATTGATTTTATCAGTTTTCTCATGTAAATATGAGACTCTGTTTTCGAAAATTGAAATAAAAATGCAAAAACAAGCCTATTATAGTGTGTTTAAGACAATTATTTACCAAAAAAATAAGACACTAAATACTTTTTTTCATGAATAACAACAAATGAATTATTTTTTATTCGATAGATTTACATTGATCAATTTGTCTCATCCCTAACATTTTTGCAAAATGACGTAACCTTGT
The DNA here is from genome assembly GCF_059751315.1 of Micrasema longulum. NCBI lineage: Eukaryota > Metazoa > Arthropoda > Insecta > Trichoptera > Brachycentridae > Micrasema > Micrasema longulum. The sequence goes on along the minus strand of NW_028277491.1, from coordinate 346,823 downwards.
AAGAACGTCGTTAATAATAGGTTTATTTTAGTTTTAAAGAAGATTTTATATAATTATGTTGATTTATATGTCAAGCATTGTATTAAAAAAATAAATTAACATGCCAGATACAAATGATTTTTCGTGTGTCAATATAAATTACTCCTTAGACGTTACTACAAAGTTATGTCCTCACTTTTGCTGACAACTGTCATTCTAATCAAGCTATATTTTAAATCTCACCTTAAATTTGCAAACACTCTTAAACTTCATAGGTTCTCCAGTAAGATACTCCTTGGGTGTGACGGCGTTGGCGAATATATCTAGCAGGAAGGCTCCACTGCACGGCGCGTGTACACGGAATGAGACTACATTTCCTATCACCGACTGGAAACAGAAAAAAAAATTTATTTTTTATTAATCTGTTGACATCATAAGCCCTGTAGACGCCTAGACATCGCAAAAATGTTCTCCATCTCAAACAAACAAATTATGGCACTTCCCCGAGTTGGCAGAAAGTAGGCCACTCTGTTTACATACAGACCTCGCTTCCACAACATTTATACATCTTCTCAGGCATGCATGCTGATTATTCCGACTTTTGACATGTCCATCCTGAAGTACTTGTAGAATTTGGTTATGCCATGTCTTTCTTGGTCTTCCTTGCTTTCTGCATCCATCAACATTCACATCGTAAATCTTTTTAGCTGTTCTTTCGCTCTGTGTTTAAACTAATACAGAACCCCTCTTTTGATTTGATGATAATGCTTGTGACACATTTAACTGTAGCTTAATTTCCTAATTATCTTGACGATTTACCTGCATGACAAATCTCTTCAGGCTGACTCCATCAAAGCCGTCTCCTTCAGTATCGTAGAACTTGAGGTTATAGTGGAAGATAAGGGTACTCTGCATGTGTGCTGGCATTGCTATTCTTACAGTGGCAGCTCCTACAAACAACAATACTTATTTTTGACTTTTGTACAATACATATTTACACTGGCGGATTATGAGCAATATCTTCCGACAAACCAGCGTTCACAGTTTGTACAGATTATTTTGAACAACTAAATAAACGTTAGTGGGCATAGTGCTTGTACATATCAACAGGCCATTTAAAAATACTAATGACATTTAAGGAATGCACAAGGACAGGTAAGGTGTTTGGATGGGGACAGGAAGAGGATCCAGGAAAATAATTTTAAATTTTTAAATGATTCATAAAAATAAAAATATTTTGTTTTTTTTAAACAAAAAAGATGTGGCCTTTTTTGTTTTCTAATTAATTACCAGTTAACAATATTCGCTTGACCAAATTTTTGTGGACAAATACTGGACTTCATTCCCTAGGAAGTTATTAAGATTAACATATAACAACCATCCAGTCTTTCAGTCATTGTCTACAAAAATTTTAATAAAACTCAAAATATTTTTGATTAAACCAACTGGTCCAAGGAGTATAAAAATTGAAAATTATTTTCAGCCATTGCCTTACATGAGGTGAAATAATTTATTCAGACGAATCTCTCCCTCATCAATTATTAAGGTTTTAGCTCTTTAACTTCACTAAAATCAACGGTTGGAAGAATAAATGAAATATGAATTATCAAACATAGGCAGATTGGTGAATTTCAGACAGAGTGTAAAGTGGCTGCTCAAACCGACCAGTGACAGGTCACAAGTCCTGTAAATGTCTTGACTTCCATATTTCCTTCTCAAAGAAGTTCTCCATCTATGTTTAGCCTATCAATATTATAAAACATTTTATTTTTCCCATTTCATATACTAAGTGTAGGAAAAGAGGAACGAGTATTAAGGTACATATTATTTTCACTAAGAATTAGTTTGCCTCTGCCCATGTGGAATACCTGTGGCGTCGGTGTACATGACAGCTTTGGTGTTGGCGTCGCTGAAGTACAGGCCGTAGCGGAAGAAAAGAGAACGGACAAATGGCAGTTCCTCGAAGTCCCGCAGAGTGATGGGAGTCTTGAGGAGTTGCCAGTCGGCCTGCAGGGGGAAGAACTCGTAGATGAACTCGCGTGGGTCCGTCAAGAAGTAATGGTCGTCGTATTCATATCTGGAATAGACGTAATTCTTTATTTATTTGAAAAAATATTCCTAATTTGTGTCCGTTTTTGGTTTTGTAGTTACATATTTCAAAATACAGCAGTGGATTCTACCTCAAACTGTCACTTTTGCCTTTGTTCCCGGGTTTCGGAGCTTCCTTGGCGTTAACCAGATGTCTGGCTCCCCAGTTGCACTGGACGAAGCGCCACGCCCCGGCCACGTACACAGCGTTCCAGGAGTTGCGGAATCTGTTGTCTTCGAAACGCACCCCGGGCTGGTAGCCCGCCGACTTGCTGTACCCCTTAATCACCACACAGTGAAGACCGGCGTAACTGGTAACAAAATATACAAGGTAATGTTTTATAAACACAAATCTCATTTAATATGTGCTTTTTTGTTTGGTTTTAAGGGTCATTCATTATTAAGAAGGTTAGCGACCACGCCTGACACAAAAACACGTTTATCAAAAATAGACGTGTCAACAATACCTCAAGCGACGCGACGTCAGTCCAGCTTCAATGAAACATCTAACAATATGTGTTTATTTAATTATATACGTTTAATTTTAGTGAAACATATTTGGATTCCAAATCATTTATAAGGACAACAGGAATTCGCCTCAAACCTAACAAACTAACAAAATTTTCTGTCTTATGCTAACTACTAACATATGCAAAAAAATAGAGACTTACTTAAGGATATCATATGATGAATAAATAAACTAGCCGCTGTTTAATTTCATAAGATTCAAAAGTAAATAAATTTTAAATTTAAAATAAAAAATTTGGTTGCTATTCTGCGGTGATTTTGCTGTAAAATATGAAACCATCAAACTTATATGAATAAAATAAGTTTTTTTTATATATCAACAATTGTTTACCTGCAAAGTCGTTTAAAGAGAACGTGGTAACTTTCAGTGCCATGTTTTATCCCTCGGAGAAGCCCCATTGGTGTGTCTCCCCTTGTATCATCATCAAACTGCATTGTGTTCAGATTCTTGACTGTTATCCAACGGAATATTGTTCTGCAAATATTCAGATTTATTATACCCCAGAAATAAAAGCAATAATTTGAAATTTAGTTACAAAAATCAGTTACATAAATTACCTTGCTTTTTCGATATCTGAACCACATCGTCCAACCAATTTTCTTACTAGATCTGTAAATGTTTTTTGATCCTCTTGGGCAACCTGAAATAACATAGATTGAAATAAACAATGGAACTAACATAGAAAAAAAATAAGCAAATTTTTTCAAAATATAAATTTCTAAACAGTAAAATATTTCAACTGTTAATTTTATGATTTTCCATATTATAAAACGCGTCCTTGAAAGCCGAACTAAGATCCCCTTGAAACCTATGGCATTTATTAGTTCATTTATCAAAACTGTCCAAAGGCGTGCACGGACAGACTGCTAAAAATATTTTGAGCGTAACAGAGAACAAGAGTGCATAAACCATAGAATTAAGAATAGTCCAGAAACCGCATACGAGCATCAAACAGAAGGCGACTAAACTATTCATAAATGAGTAGTTTTACGTTTTGTTTCTTTAGTTTCTTTGTAGACGTCGCTCAATACGCAACTCCTGATTTGAATTCAACTATGCCGTGTTGTGACGTTTTGAAGTGTAGAAATGCTGCTGGGATCTTAAAAAAACAGGGTGGGATCACATTTCATGTGTAATTAGCAAATGAATGTTTAAGTAGCAAATACATTACATAAAAATTGAACTATTTTCCATCTGTCAGATTGTCGAAGAAATCGAAATGGAAATTTTGTTAGTGTTGCCAGGGAAGTAACTTTTTTTAGCCTACTTTGCTCATCTAATGAGAGAACTAATGAAAATTGGACCTTGGATTAAACAGCTCTGTGGTGGACATTTGATCGACATTTTCTTTAAAACATCAAATATTATTTAACATGATATAAAAATATCCGTTTTATGTAAAATAAATTTTGATTTATATTTTAAGTTCAAAGTTCATTAATTAAATTACTCTTATTAAATGACCCTTTACTTATCTACTCTGCTGTGTCAATCAATAACTCCGCGTGCACAATAAAATTTCAGAGAAATTAACAGATCGTTTTTTATTTTACCTCACATTTGTATTATGATTATATTTTTTCCCATCGTGCAACATTACGCGGCAAAAGTGGGGGAATTTTTGGACACAGTCCGATATATTCAAATATGATTCTACGCTCCTTCTGGAATATTCTTAATTCTATGCCATAAACATAGAAAAGGGGTATAATTTCTCGTTCGAACTTGGGGGGCGAATATAAATAATAACTTCATTGGTATGTATCGAGATCGTAAACTTAACTTCTCGCTATCTCCACCTACCTCGACATTACGAAGTAGGCTCTACTGACACGTTGACTATCGATGAAAAAAGAAAATGGTAGTATTTATTTTTCATAACGGGCAACATTTTTTTAAGTGTTGCCACTGCACCTTACGGCGCACGCGCATTATTTCATCTCAAATGTCAAATAATCTGACTCATATGCCGTAACTAAGTCTAATGTTCAAGTCTTGACTCTTAGATGGTGCTGTCACTACTTTCTTAACTGTCAAACTTTACTCCACGCTCACTGTTAAATTAAAATGAACTTATTTCTCTTTCGTATTTTAAATATGCTACTTTGGTAAAAAGTAGCCACTTCAGATTTTTTTCAAATTTAAATGAATCACAATCAAAGTCAAAAGTGTTCTCTTGAACATGATTTTCTATACCGTGGGGTATGACTGCCCTTAATAGTTATCGATGTACCTACTTACCTCAAAACTCGATGATAGTGGGATAGTGTATCTTCATAATCGCTCGGGAGAATTTATCTTCAACCATAGGTACCTAATTTAACTTTTTGTGAAATATTAAATTTTTTAAACCGCGATTTTAGTTGGACTTAACTCTACTGCTTTCATTGCCCCTTTCACTCGATAGTTCGGCAAATTATATGGTGAACCTTTGCTGGATATTATCATTCTTTCTCATGACCGAATTGCAATTACGCGAACAGTAACAAAAACTCTTAATTGTAATTTAGTCAATTAAAAACATGAGAATTTCTTTTGGCTTACCGAGATGGCAATCTGGTCTACTTCAGCGAACTCTGCAGGGTCGCTGTAGATGTGGAACTTGGTGAGCGCTGGCGGTTGTGGAGGGGGCGCCCTGGCCGGATAGGGGGCGCCGCCCTCCCCCAGGGGAAGGTCCTCGAACAAGGACTCCGCCCGCATGTACTCGGAGCGCTTCTCGTTAATTAGCTCTAACATCTCGTGGGACTGCTTTTCTACCAGTGCGGCTGTTGCGGCTCTGGAAAAAATGCCCGAATATAAATAAATAATATAAATTATCATATTTTGACATTTATTGTTAGCGGTAATGGTCAGCGCGTAAGGTAGTATCATACATGATCAATATAGTGCAGGCAATTGGTAAAATAAACCAAAGTAGGGAACAAAATGCTGAACACTCTTCTAGTGGAACGGAAGGCCTGTTGACAACTGGCAACAGGCCGGCTTCTCCTGGAGAGTTTTAAGTGGTTTCCTCTCCACATGAGCAAATGCTGAGAAGTTCCTGATTGGCCCACATTAGAATATCCTTCCTGATCCCAACAGTTTAGATAAAAAAAAATAATTGCAGAAAAATCCACTTTTTGAAATTTAAACCTTGTATTTATTTTATTTTTTTATACATTAAACGCCCATAGGGATTTTACAATACAAATTTGCCTATACAAAACATAATACATAATAAAGTTTATAAACAAAAATAGGTAGCAGTTACAGAGGTTCAAAAATTAAGTTGATAAAAACATGTTTAAGAAGTTATAGTAGAAGTAATTCAAAAGTTCGTAATTTACTTGTTACAATGTGTAATTTAATATATCTGAAAGAGTAAAAAAAACAAATTAAAAGCATATTCACATATTTATATAAACAAATATAGAAAAGTTATTTCATCACCATAATAATTTAGTAGCAAGGGAGTGACTAATTTAAACATTAATTTAACTGGTAACTTATTACATTGTACTTAACATAATTTTTGATTTAATTAAAGCAGGCGAAGTATTAAATATATGAAAAAGATGGTTAAATTTATTGATATTTAGGTGAAATTGAACTAACGGAGAGAACTGAGCATAATTTGTTTGGATTGATTTAGTATGGAAAATGCATATAAGCCTGGTGGTCTTAAAAGGAATTCTTAAATTCATTTCACTAACCAAGCATGGACAATCTATAACATTATTCACAATATTGTATTGCGTGACAACATCAGCTACTATGCGTCTAGTTGAAAGTGAATGTGCAAATTTTCTAACAACAAATTATATGATATCTCAGAAAGAGCAAGGTAAATAATAAAGCAACTCCCATACAAAAAATATAAATATATATATATATATAATGGTCAGCGCGTTTGCCTACCGTGCAAGAAGTTTCTGGTTCGATTCCTGACATGGTTGATATTAAATATTGATTTAAAAAGGTGTTTTTACAAAGACTACGATCTTACCATCATGCTACAAAAAAATAATCAAGATACACTACGAATAGTTTACCAATGCAGTGCCATATGCACCATTAGGTGCGGAAAGGCAATAATGAACAAAGGAAATAAAAAGTGCTGTCAGGAATACAGCATATTTAAGAAAGAGGCGAAAAGTTATATTTATAATTCTTTTTTGTGTAGCACTGATTGAAAACACCGTTTATTTAATTTTTTTGGAATTTATATGTTATACTAAAAATACAAAAAAAAATTGAAAATAAAATAAACAAATTAATGTAAGACGTCACTCCCTATTATATAAACACAATAATTGTTTTTTCTTTTACGTAATAGGAAACATTAATGTAAAAATATGTATTAAATCTATATTTTTTATCAGAATAAACTAAAAAAATAACCATTTACAAAGCTTACAATCTGTTATTGACTTAGTTAACTGATCACTTTACACACAGTGAAACATTGACCATTCTACTTATAGGAAGTTTATTTCCATTCACGTATAGAATATATTTTGATTCAGAAGATAATTTATTTCATTTTTACGCATTTTCTTCGTAAAAAAATTAATTAAACTTTAGAAATACATGATTAAAGATAACTTCTCACTGTAATACTGGTCTTGGACTGGCACCTAAAGCGTAAATCTGATTACCTTACCTTCCATGCAACAAAAATCATCCAGATATGCTTTTCAATTGAAGTATTAATGCAGTGCCCTATGCATTAGGCGCGGATAGCGAAATTGTGGCGGTATATAGAAAATATCCATAAGTAGAAAACTATAAATGGCTTATAAAATTGTTATAATGTATTTGGTGTAAACATATTACGATGTGTTCGTTTTTTTAAAAAATTTGAATTTGACTTCTAAAAGTGAAAAAAAATGGTAAACGTCATTTGAAAGAAAATTTTCTGTTCTACAGGATATTGTGTTTGCTTTTGCTTCACACACATAATTTAATTTTATTACAAGCCTTTAAACAAAATGTCAAGTAGACGAACGTGAGCATTTTCGATAGTGTAAATATTTTCTGTTATTCAATTTATTTTCTAAAAAAAGAAAAATACGGAAGTCAAGGCATTTACAGAGCTTATTACCTGTCACTGGCTAGTTTAAGTGGCCACTTCATACATTGTGTAACATTCACCATTCTGCCTATGTTTAAACATCCACATTTCCTCAACTCTTTTATCTGTTGACTTCTGTGAAATAAAAGAGCTGAAACCTTTGTTGATGTGGGTGAGATTTCGCTAAATTATTTCACCTACTAGGTAACGTCTAAAAATACTTTTAAATGTTTAAAATTCTTCTTTACCAGTTAGTTTGATCAGCAAAATTAGTCAGCTAATGTCAGGTCATAAGCCCTGTAAGTGGCTGTGGGATGAAGTTGGATTGGCATGGTTTAGCGAAGTCGCACCCGGTGGTGCATAGAGCATTTGAGATCGCTAGTCCTATATACTTATATACAGGTGCTCTTTAAACCCTGTCACATCCAAAACCATGATGATCAGTATGGGCAAGAGGACATATTAGCATATTTTTAAAAATATTTAGAACAAAGAATTAAAAAAAAAAATATTTAAAAAAAACAAATGGTTGCTTACTTCTGCAGGGGAGAAGTGAGGGGAGCGCGGCGCAGTGTCAGACTCCCCCCTTCCCCCGCCACGTTTCACCCCTGCAGAAGTAAGCAACCATTTGTTTTTTTTAATTTATTTTATTTTTTAAATTTTTATTCGTTCTAAAAAAATATTTTAATGTGCCAATATGTCTTCTTGCTCATACTGATCATCGTCATTTCGGATGTGACAGGGTTTAAAGAACATCCTGTATAATAAATAAATGCCTAGACTTCCATATTCATTCTTTTTAATCTTAATAACTCCAGCTTTGTCTGCGAACACTTGGACATACACAAAATATTGCTAAATAAAATATTTCATATAAATTAATTACCGCTCGTGTTCCAACATCTTCCTCGTGATGCTCTCCTTCTTCTTGTCTCTCCTCAAGGTCATGTTCTTCTCAAGGTCATCCTTCTCCTGCTGGTGGCGCAGCGTGAGGACGTTCTGGTCCTCTGGTTTCTTCCTCTTCACCTGCATTTCTCTCTCGAAGCGGTGCGTCAAACGTTCCAATTCTTTTTCCCATTCGTCCTGGTAATAATAATAACATTTAAATAACCATTTTTAAAAATAAAACTGGACAAAAATCGCGTTTTTTAAATAATTGATTAATAATGTCTCGAAAAGTTAAAGAGGTTAACAATATTTTTGAAGGGCTTTGTCTAAATAAAGTTTACGAACTTAATTTTTTAATTTATATTACTTTTACAATCTTATTGCTTTGAAGCATTCGAATTTGACAACTATACATATTATATTTATGTAAATGAATTAGTTTTCTCATTTTAAAATGTTATTTACTCGTATTTGTTAATATGTACGGCACGCAGTGCCTTTTCCCAAACAAAACAGTACATAATTAGTAAAAATAAACACTTAAAATATTAATTAAACGAAAAAAAAAATCACATAAACAAATATCACAGCTTTATATAAAACATTTAAGTTTGTAAGTGAAAATTCTTGATGGAAGTTCATTGTAACTTATTATAGGAATAAAAGACGTGAAACCATCAAGACATGAAACCGGTCACTGGATATTCCAAATTTGTGGATTAAAGTATCACTCATCTTTTAATTCTCTATAATAAAAAAATATAAATCACAGCAGTTTCTAATTCGATAAGTGTACATAAAAAATAAAAAGCTAAAACAAGTAGAAAAAAATGTTAGTATTATATACAACTTTACACATAGAAAATCTCCTGTACATAAAAATAATTTACAGATGAAATTAATTAAATTTAATAATATCATTTATGTAAAGTTTGAATTAATAAATATTTTGTGCCTAATATTCAATGTTGATACATAAATATTTTTTACCTAATATTCAATGAAGACATCAAACGGTGTAATCGTACCTATTTATAAATGGGAGGTTAACAATTATGGAAAACTTACTCTAAACTCGTCTCGTATCCTCCTGTCCTCTTCTTCCCTGTGCCGGGCGAACCTTCTGTAGAGGTCATCTTCCTCCTGGCGGTGCTTCATCTCCAGCTGTGTCTGCTCATCTCGGTCCTACAATCGTAAGAGTCACAATGTTATTATACAAATATATTCAGCGAGGTTGATTGTTATCAAAAAACAGAACAACATTCATAACGTTAAAAAATAGACAGCCTGTAATTTAAGTTCCAAAATATAATAAAGAGTTTCGGTAGACACGCTATCATTATACGCGATATTTTACGCTATTTTATGTTTACAAAAATATATTGATAAGGCTAGCTGCGGGCGGTGGTGCGGGGAGAGGAGAAGGTCTGATAACGCACTAGGCACTAATGACGTGCCAGTTTCCACTGTTTCCAGTGCGATATCAGCGGGACCGCGGTACACCGGGTACACCCGCCACACGCCAGTTGGACGGTCCCGTTATGTTACATGTATTGTGATCAATAAGTAAATATATTCACCGATTCATCAATATTGATTAGTTTCATGAAAGCCGCGAGTTCCAGCGTTCACAATGCACGGCTTGTTTAAATCGCTCCGGGCGGCTTCTCGCCTGTCTGGCCGTAAATATTATCACGCCGAAATATCCGCAATAAAAACCCAGTGCGATGTGAACTCGGAAGATTACAAGGAGAACTATCGCGGCATGCGAGAATTGGTCGGAGACCTACGGGAGAGGACCGCCGAGGCCAGGAAGGGGGGAGGAGAGAAGGCCAAGAAGACCCAGGCGGCCAGGGGGAAGCTGGACGCCAGGGCGAGGATCGAGATGCTGGCCGACCCGGGCTCCGACGTCCTCGAGCTCACCCCGCTGGCCGGCCCGCCCGCCAGCGGAGGGCTGCTGACGGCCGTGGCCAGGGTCCACGGCAGGCCGGTGGTTGTGGTAGCCAACGACCCCACCGTCAAGGGAGGAACCTACTTCCCGATCACGGTGAAGAAGCACCTCCGCGCCCAAGAGATCGCCCAACAGTGTCGCATGCCCTGCGTGTACCTGGTAGATAGCGGGGGGGCTCATCTGCCCGAGCAGGCGGACGTTTTCCCGGACAGGGATCACTTCGGAAGGATATTTTACAACCAAGCCAACATGTCGGCGCTGGGTATACCTCAGGTGGCCGTCGTGCTCGGGTCTTGCACAGCCGGGGGCGCCTACATCCCCGCCATGTCCGACGAGAGCGTTATCGTGCGCCAACAGGGGACTGTGTTCCTAGCTGGGCCGCCTCTGGTGAAAGCTTCGACCGGGGAAGAGGTCACGGCCGAGCAGCTAGGGGGAGCGGACTTGCACTGCCGGGTATCAGGAGTCACGGATCACTACGCTCAAGATGACGAGCACGCGCTACATATCGCTAGAAATATTATTGTCGGTCTGAAAGCCGCCGAAGCTCCGCACGCCGAGTCGGTACCGGATGTGGAAGAGCCCCTTTACGACCCCGATGAACTTTATGGGATTGTCGGAACTAATTTGCAGAAACCGTTCGACATGAGAGAAGTGATAGCTCGGATAGTCGACGGAAGTAAATTTCAAGAATTCAAGGAGCTGTATGGAGATACCCTGGTATGCGGTTTTTCGAAACTGTACGGCAAGTCTATCGGTATCGTGGGAAATAACGGGGTCCTGCAGTCCGAGGGCGCTCTGAAGGGAGCTCACTTCATCGAGTTGTGCGCCGCTAGGAAGGTCCCGCTGCTGTTCCTGCAGAACATCACGGGCTTTATGGTGGGGAGGGACGCGGAGGCGGGGGGCATCGCCAAGAACGGCGCCAAGATGGTGATGGCCGTGAGCTGCTTCCGCGGGCCCAAGCTGACGCTCATAGTGGGCGGCAGCTACGGCGCGGGCAACTACGGCATGTGCGGGCGGGCCTACTCGCCCAACTTCCTGTACATGTGGCCCGGCGCGCGCATCTCCGTGATGGGGGGCCCGCAGGCCGCGGGCGTGCTGTGCCAGCTGGCGCGGGAGCGCGCGGCGCGGGAGGGCGCCCCCTTCGGGCCGGAGCGCGAGCGCGAGCTGCGCGCGCCGCTGGAGGCGCAGTTCGAGCGCGAGGGCGCGCCCTCCTACAGCACGGCGCGCCTGTGGGACGACGGGGTGCTGGACCCCGCCCACACGAGGCGCGCCCTCGGCCTGAGCCTGGCCGCGGCCCTCGGGGCGCCCTTCCCCGACCCCAACTTCGGCATTTTCCGAATGTGAGGAGACATTCTCCATCTTCAATAAACATTTCCCAACCCGAAATTTGTAATTCTGACGCGTGAGACTTAAGTGATCATAAATATATATAATTTATTATTAATGCAGAACTGCAATTATTTATTTAACATCTCTACCATTTTATACATATTATCAAAATTTTAAATAATAGTACTATCATACGTTTTCGGTTTACTTAATAATGATATACGCGCCCATATGTTATTTTCAGATAGAGATAAAAATTTAAGAGTTAACTTTACAGATAACACAAACTAGATAATATAATTATAATATTTAAGTAGATTGTGTTCGTAAATAATATGAAATATATAATTTGATAGGTTAGGAAGATTAAAAGTATGTTAAAAATAATGTTTATAAATACACAGATCAATAACCAAACAAATTCGGTATTTCTTATAGTGGGGGGATAAAAAGAATAATAATATTGTTAATATGTATATTGAGTGCTGATGAATTTAATCTGTGATCTAACAGAAGTGAATACTTCTTTTTTGAGTATGGCCATTGCGGGAAAATTGTATAATATAAATTAAAATTTATTTATTGTACAGGGCCCTTGAGGTGATTTTCACAAAAACGGCGCTATATAAATTATCCAAATATATATATATATATATATATATACATATATATAAATAATTTGTAACAGTCGTGCCATGCCAACGATTTGAATAAATATTTATATCGAAATATTTTGCTCAAACGGTTTTTTTATATTAATTATTTAAAAATAAAATTTTGGCTTTCAAGAAAATCGCCACATCAATTAATTGAAAAACTAACATTTTGAAGTTGATTTAGCTTTTAAGCAATGTTAATTTGTGTTATTTTTTTCCTTGGTCGTTGTGAAATAGAAACATCGATTTAAATTATAATTACGTTACTTACGAGGAAATAAAAACTTTAAATATTACTTCATATATATTTGATTAATTTTGTAATATGGAATTTTCTTCTGGGTCATTTTCTTTTCGCCCCATTTCTATTATTTATTATTATTATTATTATTATTATTATTTTACTAAGTTTACATAGTTTCGAGTAATGCCAAGTAGGAGAGACCCGTGCTAAGGCAGACTAACATATATATTTATTTATATATCTCCATATACATACACACCCCTACACTATATACAGGTAAAATGTGGATGTCCGAAAATACTATCCTAAGTACACCTTACTCACACGAGAATTCTAATTTTTATTTTTTAGAAGAAACAATGAGGTAGTAATAAATGATTTTCCATATTATTTTCAATGGTTAGTTACATTTTGATCGCAAAGTACGGAAACACACTAACATCAGCAAACCTGAACAGACAATGAATGAATTGATCACTTTATGAAGTAATATTAGGTCTGTTAGAATTCTTGAAAATTAATATATTTGATATATTTCTTCTTATTTATTATTTATTCTTCTTCTTCTTATTACTTCTTATTTCTCAGAATGTACACTATGAGGGGCGACCAGACTGGAGAAATATATTCTAAACGACTTCTAACCAAGGAGCAATAAAGTGACTGTGTAACATTCACCATTCTACCCATGTTTGAACATCCACATTTCCTCAAATCTTTCATCTGTTGACTTTTGTGAAGTATGAGAGCTGAAACCTTTATCATGTGGGTGAGATTCATCCGGCTGAACCAATTCACCTACTAGCCAACGCCTGAAAACAATTTTCCTATTTTTCATACTTCTTTTTTTACCAGGTGGTTAATTCAACAATGTTTTGAATATGTCCAAATGCTTGCAGACTGGCTGGATTTTCTCCCTAGGGAGTTGTTCAGTGTGTAAAGTGGCCACTTAAACCAGCCAATGACAGGTCATAAGCCCTGTAAATGCCTAGACTTCTATATTCCCTTCTCAAAAGTGTTTTCCCGCTCTGTTGCAACAAATTTAAATATGGACAACTCCCTAGGAAGAAAATCCAGCCAGTCTGCAAGCATTTGGCATACTTAAATCATTGCTAATATGAGTAACTTAGTATATTGTTCTTAATTTATGCATATTTTAAAAACGTGAGTTTTGATTCTACACTACTCATATTATGAAAAGCTTTTCGTGTCTCCACTTCGCCCGCACACTTAGAAATTCTTACGTAGATTCGATCCTGTCCTTGCATAATGCCGTGTAGTATTAATATTAGTATTTTTATTGCGAGCGATCAAAATGATTACACAGCAGTTGACCCTGAGAAGGTCACAAATCCAGGCAAAGTGAGTAAATCATGTCTTCGTGCACGTATTGCTAGACAACAACATTTATTTTATTTAAAAAAATAACTTCGTCATTAACTTTATAAAAAAAAAACTGAATCTACACCCTCCTGCTTTTCTCCTTTCTTCCCGGAGGGGGATCCGAAGGGCATGTCTGCAGACTCAGGCAGGATTACATTTTTCTCGTGTGTAGTGGAGTCGAGTCGAGTCGCTTATATGGATATTGTATGGGTAGAATTACATTGCTCTCGTGTGTTGTCGAAGCGCCTCGCTCGCGATTTTTACCCATCGAGTAAAAAGCACTCGTTCAGGATTCTGATTCTATTTATGTAGGTACTTATACATAACTGTATTCCTCCACCTGAGGTGATATTTCAAACGCTCTCGCGGCCGTAGAAAACACCTTTATCTCGGGTATTTTGTATGTATACAAGATGTTCTTTAAACCCTGTCATATCCGAAACCACAATGATCTGTATGGGCAAGAAGACATATTAGCGTATTTAAGAATAATTTTAAAAGTAAAATATTTAAAAAAACAAATGATTGCTTACTTCTGCAGAGGAGAAGTGAGGGGAGCGCGGCGCAGTGTCAGATTCCCCCCTCCCCCTCCACGTTTCTCCCCTGCAGAAGTAAGCAACCATTCCCTTTTTTATGTACCAACTTGTAAAAACAATTATACCTCGAATTCATTCATTAGACGTACCTGTAGAAATTATAACGGACTCAGTATTGATGTAGACATTTTTAACTGCACGTTGCATTTGTACAGAAAATTTCTTCATGGGGTCGATTATTTGGGATAGTTGCTGAATGTACATCTTGAGTGGTTTATGCTATGTATATGTGCCACATGTAATGTATATGTTTGTGTATGTTTTATATGTGCGTTCATGTGTGTGCGTGGATGGCTCGGAGTGTACATTCGGTATTTTTATTTATTTTAATTTATTACCTCCATGGAAAACGCAAATGTCAACAATTATCCTTTTCTCACGTAAAATTCTTATTTATTTTTTATTTTTTGTCACATTTAATGTTTATATCTTTTTAATTTATGAAAACTTAATTGGTCTTTTTATGTTAAAAAATTGTTGTTCTTAGTACTTATTTTGTATGACTGTATGTTTTCTAAATAAAATAAAATAAAAAATAAAAAATTTGCTTTTTTGATATTTTATTTTTTTAAATTTTATTCGTTCTAAAAAATTATTTTAATTTGCCAATATGTCTTCTTGCTCATACTGATCATCGTGGTTTTGGATGTAACAGGGTTTAATGAACACCCTGTATAAGAGAGTGGTTCAGAATAGCACCGCTGGAGACGGATATGTCCATATATTGTACGGGTTTAACATAAATATTGGAAGTATGTCTGTTTGAAATCTCCGGCCTAATCAGCTTCCAAATCACGTATTTAATTATTTACAATGCTGATTCGAGCGACATTTCTCGATGCGTAAATACCAAAGCAATAACAATTTATCATAACCAAAAATGAGAGTCGATTTCTCGGATTGGCACAGTTAGTAGACATAATAAAATCATTCTATATCATACTTTCCACCCACAAGCAATGAGGCGCGATTTTCGAAACGTACGTAATATTTGAATACTGTTTGTATGCAAATTAATGTAATCGTCAGATATGGAATGGTCAAAGATTATTGTTATGTTCGTAATATGCTAAAACATGTCATTGAATATTTTGTAAAGTTTAACTTTTCGTACATATTTGTATATTGGCGGTTTTTTTGGCAAATTACAATTTCTTCTTACCAACCAATAAAATAAAAGGCGTTCTTTCTATATTAACTAAGTTTCAATTAAATAAATACCAAAACAAAATTTTTCAAGCGGTAAGGCAAGTCATAGTATTTAAGTTAAATTTGTTCCCAGTGTAATTTTTCAAGAAGTAAGTAAGGTAAGTCATAGTATTTAAGTTAAATTTGTTTCCAAAGTAATTTTTCAAGAAGTAGGTAAGGTAAGTCAAAGTATTTAAGTTAAATTTGTTTCCAAAGTAATTTTTCAAGTGGTAAGGTAAGTCATAGTATTTAAGTTAAATTTGTTTCCAGAGTATTTTTTTTTAAGAAGTAGATAAGGAAAGTCAGAGTATTAAAGTTAAATTTTTTTCCAAAGTAATTTTTCAAGAAGTAGGCAAGGTAAAGTATTTAAGTTAAATTTGTTCCCAGTGTAATTTTTCAAGAAGTAAGTAAGGTAAGTCATAGTATTTAAGTTAAATTTGTTCCCAGTGTAATTTTTCAAGAAGTAAGTAAGGTAAGTCATAGTATTTAAGTTAAATTTGTTCCCAGTGTAATTTTTCAAGAAGTAAGTAAGGTAAGTCATAGTATTTAAGTTAAATTTGTTCCCAGTGTAATTTTTCAAGAAGTAAGTAAGGTAAGTCATAGTATTTAAGTTAAATTTGTTTCCAGAGTATTTTTTTAAGAAGTAGATAAGGAAAGTCATAGTATTAAAGTTAATTTTTTTTCCAAAGTAATTTTTCAAGAAGTAGGTAAGGTAAGTCAAAGTATTTAAGTTAAATTTGTTTCCAAAGTAATTTTTCAAGTGGTAAGGTAAGTCATAGTATTTAAGTTAAATTTGTTTCCAGAGTATTTTTTTAAGAAGTAGATAAGGAAAGTCATAGTATTAAAGTTAAATTTTTTTCCAAAGTAATTTTTCAAGAAGTAGGTAGGGTAAAGTATTTAAGTTAAATTTGTTCCCAGTGTAATTTTTCAAGAAGTAAGTAAGGTAAGTCATAGTATTTAAGTTTATTGTATAGTATTTTTGACTATTTAATAAATATGGACTAAACCTCCGCTTACACTGCAAGTCTAGCTTCGATTGACATATTTTTATCAACAATTACTGTGCTCAGTACGCCGTTTATTTTGCCCGCATTCACTCTCCTGTTAACATTTTTGTCTACTTTTCCATCTTTTGAAAACATGCTTCCCAGATACACACATTCTTCTACTTTTTCGAGAAATTTGTTGCTAACATATGTTATGGAATCAGTAACCTTACTTAATAATAATTATTGAGAATATGATAATAATTTGCGAGTTTTGTTCTACGTTCGCTATATAGAAATATTTCCGCATGCGACACTGTTCATATTTGGGCAGAACGTTGATTAGCATAATGCTGATAGAATTAAATGAAGTATGAATAACAGAATAACATCCAACTCCTTGACTTCATCTGCATAAACGATCTAAAGACCGCTTTATACGGATCAGAAAGCTGGATTGCCCACAACTGCAACTGCCTGAGAAAATTGAAATTCGTATCCGTAATGAATTCGTATTCGTAACTCGGCTACAACAATGGGGAAATATCACTTTTTAAAAACATTTTTAAAGTAATTAAGGTCTATGAAATACTGTCCAGTAATTTTTTTTTTAAATTTGTAATTTAAAATTCCCGCAGAAACGGTCATTCCATTGGCCACGCCCCTAAAACGTCACGATTCATGTTGATTTGTTCCCGCCCATTAAAATTTGTTTAGAACATTATCACAAACTATTTTAAACAATCTACAATACATAGAATATGCGACAAATATAACATTAGATTTACCGAGGCTGATATTTTTTGTGACAATGTATGTAAATTTGGGTCAAAAATTATAGAAGTTTTGATAGAAGCAGATATTTAACTTTATTATTATTATTTTATGCATATTTCTTCATTTCGTTTCTTTTACATTTATTATATTGAAAATAATTTAAATTATTGTATAAAGTGTAAATAATTTTTTTGGTGTCTGCATGAGTTTCTTACACTAATATACAAAGAAATTGGCAATATTTGTGTACATACTGTTTGTTTACTTAATAAAATAAATAAATCACGAATCTTGACGTCACAACTGTCAAGGCCAAACATGTTGCGTTTTTCTAGCGACGTATTTTTATTAGATTTATTTTTTACATTTATGTATGAAAACATTTCTCCACAATATCCATATTGATTTCGAAAATACAATTAATTATTCTAAATCTATTTCATATATTTTTATCGGTATTCGTAGTATGTGATATTTCACTATTGTTTCATGTTGGTATTTCAAGCACAAATAACATCCAGAATGCATCTTTTCCCAGAATCCTAAATTATTATTATATATTTTTCTAAAATCGATACATATTTCCTTACTCTTTACATCTATAAAGAAAATGCTAAAACACTAATTGCAAATAATAACAAACTTTAATTAAGTATTTGTACCTATTTTAAAGTACACGTATAGTTGTACCTATTAAAAAAATATATATTTCACTGTTTACTTTCATATTATATTTATTTTCTTTTGTTTGAAAGAAGAAATGAGGGAAGACTGATCTGAGGTTACTTCGTATGGATCCGCTGGCGAAAAGATTTTTTAAGACTGAGTATACAAAAACTTTTTCTTTTATAATTTTTTTACCAGTGGAATGATGCTGAACCCCTTTTTTTAGTTAATGGAATCAATTTTCACGGGTACTCTTTTTTTCTTATTTTTTGGCATACTGCATCTGAAGACATAAGTCTCCTTGGCGGTGCCCACATACACGGAAAAGTTACTCGTTGCCGAACGAGAAAAACTGCCCAAAGAAGCTCTCTGTAATCTGGTAGCCTTAGCATCTTTGTTCTGAAAGAAAATAATACAGAAGCGCATAATATGCACTTCATCGGATTGAGAAAACAGGGAAGTGAATTCTTCACTGATTGGGATTAAACTGATTGGACATAATCAATTCTTCGAAATGATTACAAATTTTTTTAAAGCCTTCAAATTATTTTTGGAAGCCACCAGATCTGTATATCCGACAGATCCTATAACAGGGCCACTGATAGCAGCGAGAAGTTCTCACCGATAAACAAGTATAACGAAAGTGGGGTTTTCATTATAAATTAAAAAGTACCCTACCTAAAACACTTGACAAGTATTTTCCAACGTGTGGTTTTTCTGTCACTCTCTCGCAAATGCCTCCCCAATACTGTGCGAAAAAGACAACTGCACTTCGGATTAATTTTACCTAATCGACGTTTCGCGACTGAAACGATTTGGTATGTTTTATTAAAAGAAAAAGTGTCAGTATAAAATTCGCTGTGTCGGTACCCTTTTCCGGGTATCGAAATTAAATATTATATTTGTATATCGTAAGTTTGAAGACAACAGAGAAAACTGATTTTTGGATTATCCTAAGTCCCGCTAGAAATAATTTATTAAAAAAGGAAAATATAGAGACACGCCAATAGTAAATGTCCGAAAAAAGGTGATACTGCGATCCCTCTTAAGAAATCTGGCGCTACGCCTCCCTCTCCCTCCACAAGGATCTAATTTTATTTTATTTAACCTCTGCATTGCTCGTGAATACGACCTCCCTAAACAAGCCAAATGTTGGTCCTGGGGGGAGGGGGGAGTCACCATATATTTTTCTACTCGAAAGAGGATCGGGTATTCATAAACGTTGAAAAATACCGCACTATAGTCCTTAAAACATAGCTTGATTAGAATGACAGCTGTCAAACTAATTTCATTAGTGATGGGAAATTACTGATCACTGATCAAATCGATTTTATCAGTTATTTCATGCAATCATGAAACTCTGTATCCGAAAATTGATATAAAAAACGCAAAAACAAACCTGTTATAGTGTGTTTAACACAATTATTTAACAAAAAATGAGACATTTATACTTTTTTCATGAACAACATCAAATGAATTATTTTTTTATTCGATCAATTTACATTGATCAATTTGTCCCATCTCTAACAATTTTGCAAAATGATGTAACCTTACAAGAACGTCGTTAATAAAGATGTTGCATCAACCCTGATGATGGACGCTGTAACGCGATCCGAAACGTCGGTAGAGAGTACGAACGACACACGGCATAATAACCCAAAAAAACTTATTGTGCATCTTAACGGCCGTGAAAATCTAAGAAGTTTAAATAATTAGGTTTATTTTGGTCTTTTTTTAGTTTTAAAGCTGATTTTATATATTAATGTTGATTTATGTGTCAAGCATTGTATTAAAAAAATACATTAACACGCCAGATACGAATGATTTTTCGTGTGTCAATATAAATAACTCCTTTGACGTTGGTACAAAGTTATGTCGTCACTTTTTCTGACAAAAGTCATTCTAATCAAGCTATATTTTAAGGACTATAGATAACTAAAAAGACTCATACAACGAGTAGCTACGGTTGTGACTTACGATTTTCGACTATTCGTAATTGATTTACTAAGATCGACTTTCGCAAACACTCTCTCACCACTGATTTTCTGCCAGATATTCGCAGTTATTAAATAATTTAAAAACAGAAAATGTTGCCTTGTTGGTGCAAAATTAAATAGGCACATGATTTTTTGTCCGAAATTCTAATCGATCTGTTGATAATTTTTCGGATCAGTATAAAATGGGCTTAAAACATAGTGTGTATGTAGATACAATGTATGTACATAATTATTATGTAGGTACTAGCTAATAACCAAAAAACAAAACTATGGTCTTATTGTATTGCCGTATGCATAATCATTATGCCATCGGCTCAGGACCGGCTTTGGAAGCTTAAATATTATAGTATTCAAAAAATACATACCCACTGACGTGCAATAAATGAACATGCGAGTGTCTCGGATGTCTGTTACATTAAAGTTAAGGAATCCGGACTCAGAAATAAAGAGCAGAATTGAGATTGCGACCTTCTATTAAGTGTAGGAACTCTTGTGCAACTGAGACTTAGTACTAGACGGAGAGCAGTAAAAGCGTAAGTATTGCCAGTATGCTATATAGAGCAGAGGGTTGGTTGGGATGATAAACGAAATTGAGGCCTTCGAACTTTGGTTGCACAGAAAAATGCTTCGGATCTCATAGACTGATCGTGTCTCCAACGAAGCGGTTTTAAGCATTATCAACAAACAGGGAGTTACTGACCACTGTCAAAAGAAGAAAAGCCTCATACTTTGGTCACATATTCCGCAATGACAAGCATGTCCTTCTCCAACTTATCATGGAAGAAAAGATAGAAAGCAGGCGGGGTATGGGACGGAAAAGAGAATCGTGGTTCAGAAATCTTAGACAGTGATTCAGTGTGCCGGATGCAGCAGCGCTCATTAGACTGGCCTAGGATCGCGATGAATTCAGAATGATGGTCGTCAACCGGCAAGGAGCGGCAAAAAAGGAAAAAAATGTTAAGGTCACCAGAAACCAAGAAATAAGGCCTCAATCATGGTAGGTGAACGCGCTAACCATTACACTACGAAGCGGACTTATCTCCACTCGATTTCCCTTATCAGGATTTTTACTCGAGAGTACCTTTTGAGCCGAAAGCACTCGTCTAAAGTTCTGGTTCTATTTTACACACATAACTGTACTTTTTCCGCTAGGACGCAATAAATCTCTACCTCAGAGGCAGACGGATGCAAATCCAGAATTTGGTGAAATGACATTTCGATTTTTGAATCCAGTTTATGACCATGTTGATTTTGAAAAAATGTAAGTCTTATAATGAAAGAACCAATGTATTAAGATACTGAAAATATAAATTAATGCTATAAATTACTTAGAGAAATAGATTCTTTAGGCTTGTTTTGAACATTTGATTTTTAGATTTGCATCTGTCTGCCTCTGAAGTACAGAAATTATCACTATCTGTATTCTCAAGCGGTTGAATATTGGGCCATAATCCCTTATTCGGCCAACCGAATCAATTTTTAAAAGCTTTTAGTCCAAAGGGCGTTTGAAACCCAGTAAAAGAATTTAAATAGAAAATTTCGACAAGCTCCGCTTGCATTAAAAAAAATGAACGAGGAGTTAAATAATAGTTTTAAGTTTTTGTCAGAGTTAGCTAAAGAAAATTATTTGTTTTTATTTTTAACTTCTATATGATTTTTTGATGCAACTGGCCCTAAGCAATTAACTAAATTTAGCAACTTCTATGAGCGTGCAAATGATAATACTTTTTTATGAATTCATTTTGAAAATTATTAAATAATCTGCATTATACCTTTGTTCTGCATATTTTAGACTCATAGAGTCGTGTGGGTGGGTCCACAATAATACAATGACACATAAGATCAACAATGTGACAAGGCTTTATGTATGTCTCTCATTGAAAATAATAATCATGGCGCTTTGTTTATATTTTATCCATAATCCATACCAATGTTACGAGTATCTTCCTTATAACTTGATGCGTAGCATAATAGCATGTAGGCAATATGCGCATATATTGATCTAGAAGGCGTTTATTCTTAACTAGTTTTATTAAGTATTCGTTTCCTGAATAATAAATTTATTCAATACATACAGTATACCTACATATGTCTTAATTTATGCAGGTATTTTACATTTTGAATATTTTTTTATTTTTTATTTGTTTGTTTTGATTTTTAGTTGAAATAAAATGGTTTAATGGTTTTGTCTCATCTATATTAATAAAGAATTCGGCTCTCTTTTATCAACAGAAGATGTAAGGATGATATTACTATTCCGGCATACAAAGGCGGCACATTTATTTATTTATCAATATACACGGCACGCAGTTAAAATTTTTATTGAAGTAAATTTATTATAGATATAAATCACAAAAAAAAAATTTATTTTGATTGGAAATCGAATATGCTAGATTTATCATATAAACATTTAATGAAGGAGGTAGAAGTCAAAATCTTATGTTATTTATACGGGGAAAAGCTATATCGGGGGTGCCTTTTACCTTAAAAAGATACATATTCATAACATAACTTATATAACATAACTTCTCGGTTTTATCAATAGAGTGACGGCGGACTTCAAAAATATTAATACCATCAAAACTCTTTATTGCTCACTAGTTCGACCCCATCTAGAATACGCTTCTCCTATTTGGTCTCCATTCTACAGGACTCATATTGACCATATCGAGTCTGTCCAACGCCGTTTTTTAAGAAAAGTGGCATGGTTGCTCGGATTACAAAGGGGTAATTATTCTTATTTTGAAATAGAGCAATCTCTTAATCTGTCTTCATTGGAGAGACATAGAACTGAGATGGACCTTATATGCATTTTCAAAATACTTAATGCTTTAAGTGACGTCCCATCTCTGTTGCAATCAATTTCTTTTCATGTTCCCAACCGTGTCACCAGAAGTCAAAATCTGCTATTTATAAAATCTTCTAAGAGAAACTTTGGTTTTTATGCCCCAATGTCCAGAATGTGTAGATTAGTCAATTCATCACACGACTTGGAATTTTTTGGGATAGATCTTCCGGCTTTTCGTAGATTTCTTCGCGACTTAACAGTGTGGGATGAAGTTGGATTGGCATGGTTTAGCTCAAAGTTTTAGGTCTTTCGTTTTTTTAATATATTGTATACAATTATTGTTTTGCCCTTGTTTGTCTTTGCTAAATAGTTTATGTTCTTTTTGTTCAGTTTCTTGCATTTATGTTTCTTCATGTAACTGTGGCTTAGGCCGTATATATATAATAAATAAATAAATAAATATTAAAAATAATATAAACACTTCAATATAATGTGAAAAACTTAAAAATTAATTTTAAAAGTATTATGTTACATAAATACTGTATATAACATAGCAGTTTTGTATAAAGAACATATTTAGATATAAAAAAATAATTTAACAATGTGTGCAGATAAAATTTTAAAAGGAAAATAATTTATATATTTCTTTCTTAAAGATGTACAATATATAAGTATATTAAATACAATCAAATTCTTTTGTCTAAAAAAAAAAAAAAACAAAAAAATAGTAATAATAATAACAGTTACAGTAATTTAAAAAATAAGTGTACACATATATGGTACACAATAGTACCCATAGAAAAGTAAACATGGAAAGCACTAAAATCTAAAAAATGCAAATTACCATTCACCATCTTTGAAATGATTAGAAAGAGTTGATTTATATAAGTTATACTTTATGTGAAAAATATCAGCAACGTCGGAATAGTTATTGCCGAGTGCATGGAGTCGATTCAGAAAAGCATTATATTATTATCAATATTATTTTGAAGGAAAAATTCACTCTACCGACGCCCTGCACACAAGTCAGCAAAAGATAAATTCCTTCTTTCTTCTTCTTCAATTTCTACAAATCGCGAATTGGAAGACGGCGGCTGAGGACTGGCAGAGTCAGAGGTAAAAGTTGAAGAATGCCGAGGCTCGATTTGGGCCGTACCACCACCCAAGAAGAAGGGAAAATATCCCGTTTCTAAATGAAGCCATTCGCCGCCTCCGAAATAATAAAACTCGTCCGCTATAAATTGAAAATGTTCATTACGACCCGTTAATGTCAGTTTCAAGTAGTTAATTTATTTGATATATTAATAATGAAGCGTTGAATTGATCACCCCGCCGGATAGAATAAACATTGTAATCCTTATTGCACCCACGTTGAATATATTTATTTATTTATGTCGATATTTATGCTTTCGCCAACGTTTTTTGCAACAGTTACAAATTGCTACACAGCAACCGATTACTCCTTCCTACGTTAATGCAGAAATATGAGCATGAGTTCTAAACATTTATTATTTCAAAATATTATATCATAAAAAAATACTTCTCGTGTTCAGAGCCCTTATTCTGTAACTACTGAGTTTCGTAAATTCATTCATATCGTATGTAGCGGGAACGAGAGCGTAATACGACTTTGATCGCGTTAGAGTGAGATGGATATATGAAAAACGAACGAACGAACCACTGAACGATACACACATACGCATACATACCAGTGACGCTCTGTCTATAGAAGCAATGCCGGCATTGCTTGCCTAAAAACATTTTTTTTTATTTAAATAAAATAAATAAAACAACTTTGTTTTTAACCACTTTTTTATTTCTGTCGACCTGTTTCAAAGCTATACAAGCTTATTTCTCAAGGTATACTCAACTAATAAATTCCACCCTATTTTATTTTATCAGTATGCGGCCACTGGAACTTATAAATCAAATATTTTTGTCTTGAAAGGATGGTAATGTGAGATGGATACGTTCAATAATAATAAATGATAGAATAAAATAGGATAGAATTCATAAGTTAAGTATACCTTGAAAAAGAAGCTTGTATAGTTTTGAAACCGGTCGGTAGAAAAAAAAATAAGCGGTTAAAAACAAAGTAATTTTATTTATTTTATTATAATGAATAACTACAAAATTAGTCCTTCAAATATAATTTTTTAATTTTTTAATTCATCTATTTATACATACATTTCATATAAGACAAAATGGCACTAAAAACTTCTGATAAATTTTGCTCGTTCTAAGGCTCAGTATGTGAAGGGTTCGGCAAGCCAGAAATATTAGTATGTACCTATAAAATGTTGCAATCGGTTCCTATGGGAAAATACCTGTCCCAAGAAACCGATTTGTGGCGGGAAAAATGTTTATCGAATAAATATAAATAATAATAAAGAAATAGAAAAACGGTTATAGCCCAAACGAGAAAAAAAACAGACAGTTTACTTTAATATAAAAATAAAATAAAAAATAGATTTAAAAATGATTCAATGGTCAATCAAATGTAGATTACTATCTTTAAGAAATTTTCTGATTTCTTACTTCCAATGTCTCCGATGTCAACCGAATCGTAATTCTTTTTTTCAATTCTGTCGGTAATACTGTTAATCATACTCCATATTATTAATATTTGAGGGTGTCAGAAGCAAACTTAGAAATCTCCATTGTAGGAGTTACTTAGATATTTGCGAAAAACTTTGAAAAAAGTATTGTGAGATTTCTAATAATGCTTCTCCAACTCAATGGAGAATGCTAAGTTTGCGGTGTCAAATAGTATAATTGAAATCTGTTTATGCAAGATTTAGAGACGGTTTTGAATTACGCTATTATTTAGGTAGGTACGTTTTTATGTATAGTTTATTTTGGCAACAATAACTAATTTTCCGTTTTTGGTGGAGATTTCTAAGTTTGCTTTTAATACCCTCATATATTGAATTACCATCGGACAAAGTTTACACGGCAAGTTTGAATAAAGGGCTAGAGATGAATATTTCCAAGACTAAATGTATGGTTATTCGGAAAAAGCCACAAACTTTCCCAATTACTTTAAAACTTGGAGCGCAGTTTATTGAGCAAGTTCATCAATATAAATATTTAGGATGCTGGTTGAATGATAAATGGGATCACTCGCGAGAGATCAAAGTCAGAATAGAGGTGGCGCGAGACTGCTTTTTCAGGATGCGTGACCTTCTTTGCAGTAGAGACTTTAATTTAGACCTCCGAATGCGCATTACTCGATGTTACGTCTTTTCGGTACTTTTTTACGGCGTCGAAACGTGGACACTCACCCAAAACACTTCAAAAAAGATCGAAGCCTTTGAAATGTGGTGCTACAGGAGGATATTAAAAATCTCCTGGGTGGATAGAGTCCGAAACGATGATGTTCTCCGACGGATGGAAAAAGATAAAGAGGTACTGAAGACTATAAAGAAAAGAAAACTTGAGTACTTTGGGCATGTGATGAGAGGCGAAAAATATAAAATTTTACAAGTCATTCTACAGGGAAAGATTGAAGGGAGACGCATGCAAGTAGAAGGCGCATCTCTTGGCTTAAAAACTTGCGCGACTGGTTCCATTGCAGCACTCAGTCCTTGTTCAGAGCAGCTGCCAATAAAGTAAGAATCGCAATGATGATTTCCAACCTCCATCGGGGAGAGGAACCATAAGAAGAAGAAGATTGAATTACCTTGGAGTTTGATAATAGAAAAATCGCAGTTTTCGACCCGCTCTACCAGATAACACATTCTTATCTCGAAAATGAGTCAAGTATATTTATTTTATTTTATTTCATTGATATTGTTTTTATATTTTAATATAATTTTTACTAAAACTTGAGCTTTGTGATTTAAAGTTGGGTGTAGTTGAGAAAGTCTGATCTAGTAGTATCTTTAACTTTATTGCTATCATTTTAATATGCGGTTAGAATTAATAGTTATCTTTGGCAAATAAAGAGATGTGGGAGGGAGTATGATTTATAGCCTTTTCGACTATAAACGTCGCGCGTCGTGAGATCTCGAGTCCATTTTAATTTCACAACCTTCTACGCACTGCGCCTAACAAATGACTGCCATCACACGAAAACTGGTGTTAAGAAATAAATGGATAAATCACAAGATTATGTTTATCAACTGTATGGCATGAGCATTTCCATTCCGACATTTTTTAATGTAGGTACCCAGTAAAAATAAATCAAAGTGTTTTATAAACATTTATCAAATTTATTCACATACTCGTAGTTTTATCTAGGTAATTAAATGAATAAAAATCAAGAGAGGAACATCACTATGTCAACCGGTATAACCATATTTAAGATTTTGACAAAAAGTACGATATAAATTTAAAATCTTGTGACATTATAGTACCATTTAATTTTTTTTAAATCAGTGTTTCGATGAATTATTTTTACAGAAAGTAAGATGATATGTTTTATGGTTCAGGTGCCAGTCCAGCGACTATGAAATATTCTAGTGTAAAAACACCCTTTTAAATAAATAATGCCAGCACACTTGCCAACCATGCAAGAGGTCTCGAGTTCGATTCCCGACAGGTGTTTTTGATCATATCACATTCATATAACAAATACATGTGTAACGAGATACGCTGCGATTGGTGTACCAATGTAATGCCTTATGCGCCATTAGGTGCGGAAACTGAATAATAATGGAAATCTTTGTAAAGATTAAGTTACATAGAAGACGCCATATTTTTTTTGTTTTAAAAAAATTACTTCAATTGCGTACTTAACAAAGTTGATCAATGTTAGATATTGTTACATATATGTCCATAAAATTGTGTGTATGTTTTATTCATTTTTATTTAATTATTATTTATTTTATTTAATGCATAAAATACACAATTTTATCATAGAGAACAATTATAATTTTTTTATGTCCCGACTTGTTAGAAAATTCCGTGTTAAGTCGAGACTCTTCTATATAGATATAAAAAACACTTGTGAACATATTAAACAATATACAAAATAATCAAAAAAAATCACCAAATAATAATAGAAAAATATAAATAATAAAAATTTATACACGTCGAAAAATGGAATGCAGAAAAGTCATTTAATAATACATGGCAATACGTTATTAATAAATTATAGTAATTTTAAAATTCAATTCATTGATAATAAAAATAAATACAAAATAATACAATAAAGTAATAATAGTAACACATCTACATATATGGCAAAATATGTAATTTAAAAAACATAATTATAAAGTTCAAATATATATTTACAAATAATTATGCATCACTTTTAAGTTTATTCAAAGATGATATACATATCTACGTATTTGGATAATAATGAAGATAGCATCGATATTATATATTTATTCCAGAAGCAATCTTATACAGTGGTCTCTACCCCTCGATAAAATCCAAATATGGATCTACATCTTAAATATAGACGTTGTTTTGGAGAACTTAATATGTTCATCCAAAACGTTGAACACTCTTGGAGCTATATATGAAAAGTGTCTCCGAGCAAACATCGTAAGTGTTCTCGGTATTAAGTAGTTTAGGTTACGCGAAAACCTCGTAGTCGCCTAGCCAGAAAATTGTCAATACTTTCTTGATATAAATTTGACGGATATCAAGTACCATTAATAATTGAAATAATGGGTAAGATGTGTACGTCGGAGGACACCGAAGCATAACTCTAAGAATTAGTTTTTGCGTCTTGATTAGGGGGTTCATGACAATTGTCGAGCAACCTCCCCAGCCAATTATGCCGGACATTTTTGAGAGTGCTAACGTCCAGGATATTTCTGAGTGAGCTAAAGACATAACACAGTTTTCTTAATCTAGATACCAGAGACTGAACCTGTGTCTCCATATACATATTTCAAAATATTCGTCGCCGTCCAGGCAAGTCACTAGCCCTAAAAATTACATATTTGAGTTAAATATGCCATTTGAAACGTAAAATTATATTCTTTAAGAGGCAAACGTCACCTTATCGGTCATTTTATCGGTTTTTTAGTTTTTAATAGTTTTGAAAAATATTTCAGTAAATACATACACACAGAAAAAAAAAACCGCGTAATTTTAAATGGTAAATAATGATTGAAAAGTAGCTCTGTTATATTTTAGTTTGTGGATAAAAGTCTTATTTTAGGTCTCTTGAAAATTTCAGATAATCCCTTCTGCCATCGGACTGCCGAGTATTTCATTCCTTTTGCGGACTCTTATAGCTGACATTGTCCAGATTATAAATAATTAATTTTTCCTATTGTTTTAAGTATGTCCAAATGTTTGCAGATAGGCTGGATTTCCTCCCTACGTTACGGTGTGTAAAGTGACCACTTAAAACATAAGTCATAAGTCCTGTAAATGCAAAGACTTCTATATTCCCTTCTCAATAATGTTTGCCCTCTCTGTTGCAAAAAAATTGGATCTAATCAAATTTTAGCCATCTTGCCTCATAAAAACCTTCCAGATATTTTTTAATGTATCATAAGGAAAAAGCTACCAATGGAATTAATTAATTTAAAAGACATAAGTAAATTATGCTGTGTATATAAAACCTCCAAAACACAAACATCTGATTTTTCCTCGGTCTCCAACTTTTCAAACTGCGATTTCTCAAAATGTTGTATCTCGGATTAGTGACTTCAGCCTGAACGGGGACGATATAATGTATTATATTTTATCTTCCGATTAGTTTCTGTCCATTGAGGCATCAGAGGATGTGTAAAATTACAGCATATGAGAGAAAGTGAAGATTATCTATTCAAGTATCTATATCGTGGAAAAGCGAAGTACGGATTAACTAACAACCGTCACAGGGTTATGGCGTGATAGGCCATTTCAAGTTTAACTAGTTAGAAAAATGTGCGTTAAATTCTATCCATAAACCACAGTTGTTATGTAGATGTCGGTCAAAATTAATTGTAAGTTTCAAAGTGTTATAGGCGTCAAACACTTCATCGGGTTATAAAAAACAACTTGATACAACACATCGCCCTCCCCTCCCGCTCAGAGAGCCACAATATTAAATGCGTCAAATAGAGAAAAACGATTTTGACATTCGCAATTTTTGCGAATGGCGCGTCACTTTTATCAATATGTTTCTTTTGTGTGTGATATCGTGTGAGTTGGATTTGTTCCGACGTTTCAGCTTCCATTGCAGGAGCCATCTTCAGGGCAAAGAGTGTTTTGTAGCAAAAAAGTGTGTGTTTAAGTACAAGTAATTTGTACAGTGTCGCAGTCGGTTGTAGGCACATTTCTATTCATTTTTGTAGTATGTAATGTTAGGAACTATGTTGAGTTTAATTTAAGCCCGTCGTTTTTGTTTATGTCATTTGGGTGTGTGCGTATTTCAATTGCCTCTTTTATTATTCGTGCACTGTAATTACTGGGTTTATGCTAAATCTTCGGTTCGAAAGCGAAAAAATGTTCAGTGTCTATTAAGTGTTCCACCATTGCAGATTTGTCAGGATGCCCAAGTTTACACGCTCTTTTGTATTCCTTTCCGTCAATACTTTTCTTTGCTGTGCGCCCTGTTTGTCCTATGTACACTTTATCACATCCTTGGCAACTTAGTTTATAAACAGCTTCCGTTTCCAGGGGATTCTTATCTTTTGGGTTCAACAAATGGTTCTTTATTTTTTATAGATCACATATCATTATAAAAAAAACCCAATATATTTATACTGTGATTAAAAATAATCTAAAATGTAGGGTGGGTGATATGGTAATTGGAGACGCTACAGCGATGGGGCATTCTAAATCTTATGGTAACAAATAAATAAATGTATCCGTCCATTTTTAGAAAAAAACACAAAACAAGTGTCTATTTTATGGTAGAGATAAATTACGTTTTCTTATTTTTGAACATTAGTTTACCATAGTACCCACCCTATTCACGATCAACGCCATGATTTTTTGAAGGTTTGTGATTTTGTAATTACTCCGACTGCGACGTCACAAGTTCTCTACTGTGAGTTGTCCTGATTGGTAGGTTGGCGTCCCAATAACCAGAAATGTATCACAACACTCTGTTGCTGGTTGATTTCGGAGAGCTAGTAACGTCGTTTAAAGTAGTCCTTTTTTTCAAAATATTTTTTATTCTTTTTTTCACACATTTTCGAGAAACTTCGCCATACAATTAAATGCTCTAATTTTGAACGCGCGTAAGAAAACATATTTTATATCCGATTTCCCGTTGCACTGAAATTCCTCATTGTTAATTTTGACATTTAATAATTATGCTATGACTGTCACATTTCGTATTATGGCAGTCTTGACAAATTATAAAAGATTATAGCTAAGTATCGCGTTAGACACGCTATTATACATTCCGCATGCGGTTATAATGAACTTTTTAATTACGGCAGTTTGGCAAATTCTATTAAATGTCATACTTAACTCAAAACACAGTTTTTTTTAACTTATGGCACCATTGACGATATTGGAGAGTTATTTAAAAATGATTGCCACATTCTATCCAAAATGTTAAATAATACAAAATACGAGTATCTATCACCCGTAGCAAAAATTGCACTTGAAATTTTATGTAATTACTAAAGCATTTTTGTTTATTTTTTTTTTTTTTTTATTCATTAAGGAAAAACAACAGTTTAACAACTCTATGACTATAAGAATACAAAATATAAAAAATAGTACATACATCCAGTTAAAGTTTTTCACAAATATAATGAGAGAACATGTTACACAGTAAAGAGAAAAATCATATATTATATAAGACACGAGAAAAACAAAGAGCTCGTAACAAGGTTAAGGGATGAGGGAATAGAGTGGAGGGGAGGAAATCTCATAATATAGTTGACCAATTCGAAATTGAGATATTATAATAAAATAAACATAATTAAATGAACATAAACTTATTACACACTGACAAATGTTTCATTTTACAGTGTTTCAAAAAGTTTTTTTTTGAAGTCACAAAATTTTTTATTCAAAATATCTAAATGGGGACAAAGTAAATTAAATTTGGAGCAGCTACGATAAATTTATTTATTTATTTATGTATTTCACAGTTTTAAAATGTACGGAGTTTCTTTGTTTCAGGTCCCGACTAGCTAGGAAATTCCTGTGTTTAGGAAGGACGAGTTAAAATAAACGAGTTTTGAACATATTTTTTTTGGGCAATGAATTATATAAAAAAATGAACGTGTCGTTTTGACTTTACGGGACAATTGATTGAAATACGCTCCAAGAGATATGGACTATCGATAAAATTGTTTAAAATTTTGAAGAGGAAAGACATGTTGAAAGATTGTTTAAATCATTATCATCATCAGCATCAAATACTTATCCGCACCCAACGGTGCATAGTGCACTGCATTGTTTTTTTAAATTATTTTATTCTTTGAAGCCAACTGGCTTGTCAATTGACAGTATTACAAACGCCCTTTTGGATTGGCATTTAAGATTTATGAATAATAAATACACTGTCTGAACTTAACCAAAAAAACTCAGAAATTAAAAAAAATTCAAGCAGGTATGGTAATTCAAAAATCAAATGCAACGTATCTTAATAATCTATTACAGGAAGGTAAGGTGATCAGTGTCACACTTTGGGCCCCAGTCCAGGGACAATGAAATAATTCAGCGTAAAAACACCTAAAAAAAACAATGTTTTATGCCGACATTCTGGGGAATTGAACCCAGGATTGGTCTTGGGAAGCACGGTAGGAAAACTAAACCACTACACTGCGAGACGGACATCCACTCGATTTTTATTTTCAGAAGTTTTACCTGACAGCAATCATCGAGTCGAAAACACTCGCCCAGGATTCTAATTACATTACACTCATAAGTGTATTAAATCCCACTGAAAACAGACTAAAATGTTAGCTTTACTTGGAAGAAATCATTTTATTTTTTGTTACAAATATCTATTCGATTTCCTTTTTTTAATTTCTACCTGAGAGAGAGCCGCCATCGAGTAACTTACCCAGTGCATAAGTTCAAATAGTTCGCTGTATTTATGTTATTTAACATAATTATTAATTTATATATCAACGGACATTTTCCATGTTTACAATTTATTGGGTTTAAATATTAAAATAAAAGAATAGTTTAAAACATTTAAAAAAAGAAAAGAAGCATTGATATAAGGGACATCAAGACAAGATCTGGACTATTAAATAACGTAAACTTTAACCAAAAAAGTCCAGATCTTGTCTTGAGTTAACAATACGACAAAGACAGGTCATTGGAGAATTGAGGCCATAGTTTGTTCTATGCTGATCGATGAACAGTACTTTATTGTTTCTTAACCCATGAGTCGGAATGTTGAATTTTACTTGTCCCAGTAATGATGGAACATCGATTATACCATTTAGTATGCCGAACATATATATGGAGTCAATATTAGTTCTACGTTTTTGTAGACTAGAAATATTTAACATTGACTCTATATCAGCGTAAGAATAATAACCTCTAGTCCAAGCATCCACGCTACTTTTCGAAGCAAGCGATGTTGGACTGATTTAATGTGATTTATGCGATTGACATAGAATGGAGACCAGACCACGGAAGCATATTCTAGAAGAGGGCGAACAGTTGAGCAATAAAGAGTTTTAATTGTATGGACATTAGTAAAATCAGAGGATATTCTGTTAATGAAGCCAAGTAATTTCAGTGATTTATTTACTGTATTATCTATATGCTCGTTATATGTCAGTTTATGATCCAACTCCTAAATCTCTGATGGACTTAACAACATCAATTTTGGAGTTTTCTATTAGGTACTCGAAGGAAATCGGTCGCTTTGTTCTATGAAATCACATTATTTTGCATTTTTTAATATTCAGTTCTAATTTTTTGACTTTACACCATTGGTTAAAAAAATACATCAAAGCGCAACGTAGTTTTCTTCTGTCATCTTATGTTAGAATAAATAACATTGATAAGGAATAGATTCTCAGTCACCATAAGGTAAAAGTTGTGTGATTGGATATTTTTATTATTTCAAGAAATATTTCAATTTCTGTATAAAGAATGGAGACAGTTCATGGTCAGTTTTAGCAAAAAGTCAATTTAAAGGTTAACGAGAGACATTTCTTTGACACTTTATGTCACAATTTGATAAGTACAAAAGTAGATTATTTGATGTTTGGGTTAGTTAAATATAAATATTATCATATTACAACGGAGATGAAGAACATTTTAGAGAAGGTAATATAGAAGTCTAGGCATCTAGAGGGATTATGACCTGTCAATGGCTGGTTTGTTTGTTGGGCCACTTAAACTAGCCATTGGCAGGTCATAAGCCCTGTAGATGCCTAGAATTCTGTATTACCTTATATAAAATGTTCTTCATTTCTGTTGTAATATGTAATTATAAACAGCTCCCCAGGGAGTTGAATCCAGTACTTGTCTACAAAAATTTGGACAAACTTAAAATATTGTTTAAATATAAATATGTTTTTTTTTAAATATTAGCACCATAGAATTAAGAATAGTCCAGAAAGAGCGTAGAATCATATTTAAAAAAATCGGTCTGTGTCTAAAAAGCCCCCTACTTTGCCCCACTTTCATCGCCGCGTAATGATGCCATATCGCGAAAAATATAATCCTAACTCATAAATAAGATTATTATATTTAAAAAAAGGAATTTCTTTAAAATTTTAAAGTAGGTACACGCGAAAACATTGATTGAGACAACAGAGTAGATAAGTAAATGGTCATTTAATAAGAGTAATTAATTATTGAACTTTGAACTTAAAAAATAAAACAAATTGTATTTTCCATAAAACGCATATTTTTATGTTATGTCAAATAATATTTGATGTTTAAAA
Source organism: Micrasema longulum (assembly GCF_059751315.1). NCBI lineage: Eukaryota > Metazoa > Arthropoda > Insecta > Trichoptera > Brachycentridae > Micrasema > Micrasema longulum. Next base: position 311,954 of record NW_028277491.1, on the reverse strand, counting down.
GATAATGTCATAAAGTAAAGGTTATGTAATATTATACAGTGTAAGGATAATTGATATAAAACTAAATATTATCTTAAGTGGAGGTCCATATAAAAATAAGTTGAAAAATATACAATACGCAATATTTCAATGGAACAGAGTGAGACAAATTATTGAAACATGAGTTGGCGGTGTACTTTAAGAGAAGATTCTATTATATCATGAACATTTATTGTTTTATTGCAATGTACAGGGTCCGACTAAGGGGGCTAATAAGGGTGAGTTTTTGAATTCTATCTGCTGATTTATTAAAATTCTATCGCTATATATATATTTTTATTCTATTTATTTCTAAAATTTCTAATCTATATATCTTTTGGCCTTTATGTCCAACATGTAAATTTTTATGTTTTTTTTTTATTTATTAGTGGGTGAAAGCGCTAATTGGTCAAATAAATAAGTGGAAGTGTACCAAGTATTTTTTAATGAATAAGTTATATGTAAATATAAGTTATTACACAATTACAATGGAATTACATCAAGAATTGACACTAAATAATTTAAGCAGAAGGCGGGCACATTTTTTGGTAAGAAACAAATCTATCAATTTCGAACTGTGAGTTGTCAAAAGGTAATAGTGCGTCTTCCCGTTATTGTTCTGAGATTGATGGTGTTTTTATAAGGAAAGGTGTGGTAAGTATTTTATTTTATGCTATTTCTTATGCAATTCTTTGAATACATCCATATTCTAATGTGTTAGGGTGTTTTAAAATGCAATGATGTAACTAAATCTGAGTATTATTTTTACTGGGGTAGTAGTGGTCATTAACTGGTGATTCTGCTATTTTTTTAGAGTAATATTAATTATAATTGCAATACTCGTATTTCAATAAAAAAGTAAAAGTACTTAGAAAAATTAATGGGTATTTATTTTTTTCTTTTATTTTGTACGCTTAGATAATGAAATTTATACCTTTAATGTGGATTTCACTACGAGCTGAACCTTGAACGGTCATTCATTGGTGCTTTGACCCTATCCCAAACTATTTACCTGGAACGCGATGTATTTCGCTCTCATTTCAACAGCATACGACGAACACTGCGACTCTTTTGACTCAGGCCACGAAAAAAAACCCGGCCATTGATGAATAATATAAGGTTTATAGTGGTCAAAACATAATAATTTATTTTGTACTACAATAAAAATTAAAAATTCAATAAAATAACCCAAATATTTATTGTACATTTCCGAACGTACGCAGTAAACGTAACCTACTCATGCACGAGTATAAGAAAGTAAAGTCATTCATGTTTTCGATGAATGGAGTTGCGAAAATTAGTTACGTATTAGGCAGGTACCTCCGTTACTGTAGGTTGCTCTGGGTGGCTGTGCGCTGTGTCTGTCACAGTTAATAACGTAAGCTTAAATTTAATAGGACCGTTAAAATTAAACACGATCTTTAGATTTGAACTCTTACATACATTCAGCGTCATTGATATGAACAAAAAAAGGCTTGGTAAATTTTCATCTGTTTTTAAAATTATTTTCTTATTACTTAACGTTGTAACTTAAAAGACGATGACATAACAGTCACCAAAAGCTGACACACTCAAATATAATATGAGACAACACCGCTACATTAAAAAGTAAGGACAAATACAAACGCAGGACAGTCAAAAATGCATTTTTTTTTTTTTATTAAATAAAGTTTTCCCACTATGGAATGACATTTTCAGTTTCAGTGCTGCAGAGAAGCGTTTTTTTAATAATTAAAAAATACATATAAGAATTTGTTACTAACTAAGTCTTAAGACTTTTCGGTGGGACACATTTTTTTTATGACAGGTTTATAATACATTTATTTTTTTATATTTTACAATTTTATTTATAAACAGGCACTAAAAGTATCTAAAAGATATTTCTTCAGTTCTTTTTTTTTCATTTGAAGATCTTTTATGTTAATGATGGTTTGTGGGAGATCATTAAACAATCTTGGAACAACGCAATTTAATATTCGCTCTCCGAAGTAATTTGTAATTCAGGGAACAAAAAGGGAGCCCTTAGTTTTTAATCTAGTGTTGTGAGTGTGGGAAACTCTTTTTTTTATATTCCGGATCAACAAAGCGATCTACAATCAATTTGTAGTCACAAAGTTGTTTTACCGGCAGGACATTAGAGAATTTAAAATTTACACCTTCGCCCATATGTTTCGTCTCACAGATTATGCTATCCGGTACAATCCCCCTCAACAGTCTCACCTGACCTATCATAAATTTTACCCATATGAGACTGGAAGGTGAGACCCCAGACACGCACTCCGTAAGATATAATGGATTCAATGAGCGAGGTATATATGTATCTTAACGTTTTGAAAGGTAGTATGCTTTTGATTTCATAAATCACCTTAATTTGTCGCAGATTCCATCAATATGAACACCCCAGCTAAATTTAGAATCAATAATAATCCTAAATATTTATGATTATTTACAACATCCATAATAGGACAATTACATTTATCTTATTCTATATTTGAATTTGAATGAAGGCAAAAATTTATATGAGCTTGTATTTCTATTTCAAATTCACATTTAGTAATAATTTTAAACTTATTCGTTTGTAAATTTATGTACAATATTTTTTGTTATATTTCGACCAGTTTCGAGGTTACTACCCCATCATAAACAAACTTAGGTTTAATGTTTCCAAGTGTACGGCCACGTCCTTCACTAGGGCCTTAAAGACTATCTTTTCGCTACAAAATGAATGACCAGAATCTGATACGAACATCGAATGTTAAGGATCTGGGCGTTAGATTTGTGAGCACCCTGACATTTCATGAACACATAGATACAATCATTGGTAATGCATTGAAGATGTTAGGATTTGTTCTGCGTACTGCCAGGGATTTCGAAAATACCCGCGTACTGAGGACTCTTTACAACTCCTCGGTGCGAAGTAGACTCGAGAGTGGCTCGATGATTTGGGGGCCACGTGAACTGAAGTACTCTCTTATGATAGAGAAAATCCAAAAGAAGTTTCTGAGATATCTCTACATGAGAGAGTGCGGGTATTATCCTCGGCTCTACCCGACCGAGTTTCTCCAGGGTATGCTCGGCTACAACAGTTTAGAGACTAGAAGGAATGTGTATTTGACTACACATTTTTATCGAATGTTGCGCGGTGTGATCGATAATTCTGAGATTATGATGAACATCGGTTTGTATGTTCCTACCTAAGACAGCGTCAGCATAGATTGTTTCATATTCCAATATACAAGACCAACCTGCCTATGATTATGCCTGTTGGAAGGGCTAAATCTGAATCAAGTATAATTGATAAGATTAAAAAAGGGCCTCTGAGATGGTTTGGTCACGTAGAACGAATGGATGACGAAAGAATGGTAAAAAAAGTATATATGGCAAAAATGATACGTGAGTAACGTGAGACGAGAACGACCAAGGAAGACGTAGCATGATCAGATAAACCAAAATCTTAAGTCTGCTCATGTCAAAAGCAGATAGAACCGAAGGGCATATATGACAAGATGTATGAATGTGGAAGATGCCAGGATAGACGTGTGTGGCGGTCCATTCTCTCTGCCTACCCCTACGGGGAAATGGCGTGATGGTAGTAGTAGTAGTAGTAGGAAGGGCTACAAAAATCTAAAACTAAAATCCCACCAAGCCACTTTTTGTAGCTTGTTGGTGAAGATTATATTTATACTGACTTAATAATATTAAAACTTATAATTAGAAATCAAACACTGATTTGAGTCTACTGAACACTTTATTTTATTTTTACAAATATAAACATATAAAAATAAAAACTTCGTGACAATTGACTACAATACACGCCGCATCTATGCACCCATGGTCTCATAAACTTTTAGCATATCATTCTATGATACACAGACTAATAAACATACTTCTAGATAAAATTGCACACGAAAAAGAATTAAATACAATTAAAATCATAGCCAAAAATAATGGATTTAGTGAAAAGACCATTGATAAAATAATAAACGGAAAAACATATAAAAATAGTATTAACTTAATATATCCTTATTATATAGATTAATGTACATGCTATAGTTCATGAGATTATTTTTATTTTCTACTTAAGTACCTTGAATTATATAACTATATAAGGACATTCAATCCAAATAATCTTCACATTCGTTTGAAAATGCCCTAATAAGGCGAAATAATTGTCACGAAGTTTTTATTTTTATATGTTTATATTTGTAAAAATAAAATAAAGTGTTCAGTAGACTCAAATCAGTGTTTGATTTCTAATTATAAGTTTGAATAGTTTATCGGGACAAAATATATCTTATAGTTTGTTTTCTTTATAATATATTAATATTGTAATAATTTGTATATTTTATTGAATAAAGATTCTATGAAAAAAAATAAATACAAAAGACGAAATTAATCAAAATTAATATAATAAAAAAAACGCTGAATTTATTAATTTTGGTAACATAGACATATTTTTGTGTTTGCTAGATATTCGATACAGCTACCGCGAATGATTATTACCATTTCCTCCAATTCCGACATTCTAACAATTTTGATTCAGCTAAGAAATAATATAGGGTCAAAGCACCAATGAATGACCGTTTGAGGTTCAGCTTGTAGTGAAATCCACATTAAAGGTATAAATTTTATTATTTAAGCGTACAAAATAAAAGAAAACAAGTAATTTGACTTTTTTATTGAAATACGAGTACTACAATTATAATTAATATTAATCTAAAAAAATAGCAGAATCATCAGTGAATGACCACTACTACCCCAGTAAAAATAATACTCAGATTTAGTTACATCATAACATTATAAAACACCCTAACACATTAAAATATGGATATATTCAAAGAATTGCATAAGAAATAGCATCGAATAAAACACTTACTACAAAAATGAGACATTTATAATTTTTTCATGAACAACATCAAATGAATTATTTTTTTATTCGATCAATTTACATTGATTAATTTGTCCCATCTCTAACGTTTTTGCAAAATGATGTAACCTTTTAAGAACGTCGCTAATAATTAGGTTTATTTTAGTTTTCTTTTAGTTTTAACGCTGATTTGATATATTAATGTTGATTTATGTTTCAAGCATTGTATTAAAAAAATAAATTAACACGCCAGATACGAATGATTTTTCGTGTGTCAATATAAATAACTCCTTTGACGTTACTACAAAGTTATGTCGTCACTTTTTCTGACAGCTGTCATTCTAATCATGTTACATTTTAAGGACTATAGGCTTAGTGGATACGTATTCTGTATAATGGATGTCTATGCGTAATTCATGCCCCCCTGGTCATATCGCTAATACATAAGAACATTGTTAAATAATTTATGGCAAAGTAAAGTGTATGGCATTATGGTTTACCGGTGCAAAAACACATCGTCACAGTCTGAATGTGGAGACGCTTATCGGACCGTGGCGATCGGCAGTACCGAGTACTGAGCGCTGAGCACTACGGAAGGAACTCCCAACTATACTACTGATAAATAATGATTAAAATAACCGATTTTGATATTCGAATAGCTAGTATTTTTTACGATCTCTCAGGCGAATAAATAATGAAATTATATCTGAGACAAGCCTAAGAAGTTTTAATAATACATCAATCCAAACCATTGCAGATGCGCAACCTTATTCACATTGGCTACAGATGTTACAAACAATATTGTTCATTAGTTGTGTCTTATTATTGATTTTTTAAATTTATTTATTTATGTACGTATTTCACAGGTTTAAAATGTACAAAGTTTCTTTGTTTCAGGTCCCGACTAGCTAGGAAATTACATGTGTTTTTTTTTATTTCATTAAATGATGCTTAATAAATTCAAAGAATAATAAGAACATTAGAAAAAATCAATTTAAATATAAATTAGAAAACATGCAAGTAATAATAATAAAAATCAAATCATAAAAATAAATTAGAAAATATGGCATTAATAGTAAAGAAATGAGACATAATTATTATAAATTAGAAAACATACCGAAAATAATAAAAATTGAAGCATAAATACACATTATAAAATATAACATTTGTAATAAAGAAATTAAACAAAAATATAAATTGGAAAACATACCGATAATAATAAAAATTGAAGCATAAATATAAATTTGAAAATATATAGTAAGTAATTAAAAATTGAAGAACAAAAATACGTTACAGAATATACCATTTATAATTAGAAAATTAAAGATACGTGTAAATACTAGTATTTATAAGAAAAATAAAATGTATGTAAATAAATAAACATAAAAAGTAAAAATTTATATACATAAAGTATTATGTGTGTTCTTATATTTAAATCAATCACTTGGGACTGAACCCCATTCGGATAATCAAAAATTCGGATGGTTAATTTTTCCGAAAAAATTGTGTTTTATTTAATTACAGTATGTATGATGTAATAACTTATATTTACATATAAGTTATTAATTAAAAAATACTCGGTATACTTCCACTTATTTATTTGACCAATTAGCGCTTTCACCTCTAATGGGCATCTTCAGACTGGTGAATATTATACAGTGTAACCTTATAAGAACGTCGTTAATAATAAGGTTTATTTTAGTTTGAAAGCTGATTTTACACGATGTAATAACTTATATTTACATATAAATTATTGGTTCAAAAGTACTTGGTACACTTCCACTTATTTATTTGACTAATTAGCGCTTTCACTCTCTAATGGGCATTTTCAGACTGGTGAATATTATACAGTGTAAGAATAATTTATATAAAACTAAATATTACCTTAAGTGTAGGTACATATAAAAGTAAGTTGAAAAAGATACATTCAATCAAGAATTGTCAATAAATACTTTAAATAAAATACTGCATGTATGTTGAACATAAGAGAAGACCTATTTTTAAAGATACGATAACACAACACGTTTTCTTTTAGAAGCTATGGCGCGTAGAAAGAACCATTATTTTGCGAATCGCAAAACGTTTCCATCTTAACTTTTTTTTTCTGAAATTCCGAAAGCGATTCGGATAATCAGCGATTCGAATAGTCGGAGTTCGAATGATTGGAATTCTACTGTATTTCACTCTTTACAATTAGTTTTTTGCATTTTTATTTTAAGAATGTTTTTTATTTCATTCAAATTAAAACGTATAGATACCAATTATACTTTTACGCAAATACTTCGATATATTTAAATTTTATACGTCTATTCACAAAATATGTTATGTTTTAATTTAAATACAAAACATTGAAGTTACAAAAATACGTCAATTTAAAACTTTAATAAAAAAAAAACAACTTATAATGATCGTTTTTCAGAAGCTATAATATAACAAATACTAGAGATGCGAATGCCAACCTTAAAATCAATCAACGATGGAAATGAATCAATTCGATATCCAGTAGAATTTAATTAGCAAAAGCAGTTTCGTTCTTACCGTAAAGAAAATTTGATCACTGTCATGATAATGACTTTTAAATCATACTATAAATAGAAAACTTAGTATTTGTCATTTATTGAATTGGTGGATAGCATTATGAATTTCATATTTCGTATAAAATATACAAAAGATTTTGATATAATAAAATTAACATTCAATACAATGAATAAAAAATTGATTATATCGACACATTTCTCGGGCATTAAAAAAGAAAAAAAAAAAAATTGTATGTTTGAAAAATTTGACAACATGGCATCGGGCTGTGGTCCCGTGACTAGACAAGGTCCGCGAGGTTCAAACTGGAGATGCCACGTGTAATTATTTGGCCGAACGCCGAATGTTTGGCCACGCTCTCGGCCGAACATTCGGTATTGGGCCAAATCACAATTCGTGGTATCTCCAGACGCACCGAATGTTCGGCAAAAGATGTGTGCATTTCGCGAGTGACAGGTTAAAACCTGTCTCATTGCGGTACGTGAAGGGATGACGACAACTTGATTCCCATTTTCTCATTGAAAATGGTCACTGAAATCGAAATACTTCGGTAAGTTACAAAAACGCAAACATAAAAAAAAAAAAGAACATTATGTGTGTATCAGTCATATGGAAAATGTGAAAATCAGAAAAAAATTCAATTATAATGGAACATACTATAATACATAACAAACATAGAAAGGATTGAAAATGTTCAACGAAATTTTTTAAATACCTAGATTATAAAAACAATAAAACGCTTTGTACTTACAGCCAATCTGCCTAACAAAATGGATTTTTTACCCTTGAAAATAGACGCACTATATCTGAATTATGCTATTTACATAAATTATTGAATAATAAAGTAGACTCTTTTAACCTTCTCTCCAAAATCAATGTGAATGTCACCTTTCACGTGACAAGATATAAGTAATTATTGCATCTGCCAGTCTGTAGCACTAACTATGCACAACACTCTTTCGTCTATCGTTCTTGCTCTAACTGCAATGTTTTTTTTCATCTATTGATATATTTTACACACCCCTTAAATCATTTAAAAATAAATTAAGACTTATTATTTCTGGCTGCGATACAATCCCACTTACTATTTAATGATGCACACTCCTGAACACTTACTCCCACACTAATACACATAAACATACATCTACACTTACTCTCATACAAATACACATAAACACATCCTTTTGTTTTTACATAAACACAATTTAATATTATGTATGATTTTTATTTAGAAACTTTGCTGGTCTGTCTTCAAACTGTATTTTTTTTAAAAATGTTATTATATCATTGTCGACTGTTTGTTTCTTTAAAATAAATAAATAAATACTAGAAAACTTCCATGTAACAAAAAATGATCAAGATACGCTGCGGTTTGTGTACCAAAGCAGTGCCCTTTGCACCATTATGTTGATGAGATTTTATGAGGAAACCAACCGCAATTATTTCCGTATTCGATTTGTATACTCCGTTTTTTTAGACGGATAACAACAAACTATTACTGTACTCATATTTTATCATCTAGGTACAAAAACTCGGAATTCCAAAATTTTGTACATTTGTATGCTGACTTTAAGGTCCATTAGCAATAATGCGACTCGGTTGAGTAAGTAGATGTCTTCCGAAATATAACTCTTATATAAATGACAATAAATACATTATAAAAACATAATGGGTTTCTTCGCGGGAGAGATACGAGTAATCATACTGCGGTAACCTGTATTCATTCGTCTGCGTAGCGGTAAACAATTTGGCTACCAGCCTAGAGGTCTCAGGTTATATCTCGATAAGTAGACATGAAAACAGTACACAAAAATACCTTTATTTCAATATTGTCCCTAAATTGGCATTTAAACATCCGAGAAGAACTTCGAAGATCGGGTTGTGGTCCTGTGGCTAGTGTCTCGGACTCACGGACCAAAGGTCTGTGGTTCGAATCCCACTCTACCCCAACTTGATTCCATTTTCTAATAGTGAGTTATTCACAACTCGTTGAAAATGGCCCTCAAAATTAAATATTTGGGTAAATCATAAGAACACAAATATTTCTTTTTCCAAAAAAAAAAAAAAAAACTTAATCACTTAATTGATGCTAATTACATTTTCAGTTTTTAAAACTACTTTTTTAAGCCTTTAAAAAAAAATTTAAGCCTATCTTATAAGGCTTATGAAAGCCCGAACATATTGGAATTATTCAATATATAATAGCACTTAATCTAAACGATTCATAAGTCAACAATATTTTGAGTTTGTCCAAATTTTTGTAGACAAGGACTGGATTCAACTCCCTGGGGAGCTGTTAACATAAACATATTACACAGAGTGTAAAGTAGCTACTTAAACCAGCCAACGACAGGTCATAAGCCCTGTAGATGCCTAGACTTCTATATTGCCTTCTTTAAAATATTCTTCATCTCTGTTGTAATATGTTAATATTAACAGCTCCCCGGGGAGTTGAATCCAGTCCTTGTCTACAAAAATTTGGACAAACTCAAAATATTGTTGATAAATCCACCTGGTCCATGAAGAAGTATAGAAATTGAAAAAATACAAATTTCAGGCGTTGCCTAGTATGTAGGTGAAATAATTTAATAAGATGAATCTCACTCGCAAAAATTAAGGTTTCAGCTCTTTAACTTCTCAAACATCAACAGATGAAAAAATCTAAGAAATATAGATGTTCAAATATGGGCAGAATGGTGAATGTTACACAGTGTGTAAAGTGGCCACTTAAATCAGCCAATGACAGGTCATAAGTCCTGTAGATGCCTAGACTTCTATATTGCCTTCTTTAAAATGTTCTTCATCTCTGTCCAAATTTTTGTAGACAGGAACTGGATTCAACCCCCTAGGGAGCTGTTAATGTTAACATATTATAACAGAGATGAGGAACATTTTCGAGAAGAGAATATAGAACTCCAGGCATCTACAGGCTTATGATCCGTCATTTATTTATTTATTAACTTAAACACAGTTTATTACACATTATTTGAGACAAAAGTCCTAACTCCATAAGAGCAATTAGTTACCACAGACACATGAGTATATCATCACAAATATTTTAAAGGATCAGAAACACATCAATGATAATAACAATAGAAAAACAAATGTATGGCACATCGATATGGTAAACAGTAAACTCAAACATTCGGAAAAAAATCATCAAGGAGTTTCCCACTTAGTCATTAGCTGGTTTAAGTGGTCACTTTACACACTGTGTAACATTCATCATTTTCCATATATTTGAACTTTATTCCTTTAATTCTCCCATGTCTTGATGTTTGTGAAGTTAAAAAGCTAAAATATTTATTGATATGCATGAGATTTATCTGATTTAATTATTTTACTAACATATCAATAAAGGTTTTAAATCTCTGTTGAAATTTTGTCATTAGTTGAATAAATTATAAATACTTCTCTATTACTTCAATACTTTTCATATTTGTGCTCTTCATTTATTGTTAATTTGCTGCATACCTATGCTATAATTTATTGTTTAATTTTGCATTATTTCTTTATTTTCTGCTGATTTTATGTAACTATATTTTAATCACTTGTGTACAGGTATTTTGAATTTTGTTTCATTATATATATATGTATATATTTTATTGTTTTACACTTTGTTAAAGGTGTAAGCCGTCGAATAAATAAATAAAAAGTGATATTCACAAAATGTGTATTTACCAACAGTAAAAACGTGTTAAAACGCACGGCTCTTAGTTTGTTTTTAAAGTGTATTTTTACGCCTAGCACAAACATAAAATATTTTGTCCGTAGAAACGTTAATATTATTAAGATTGAAATTCTTTGTGATAAACATTAAAAAATGCGCAATTAAACAGCGGGAGTTTGAACTTAAGCACAGCAAAGTAAAGACGGAGGTGTTTTGTATTTTCACGATTGCAATGATTTTATACTGTAACTGTGGAACGATTGCATATGGAGATGGTAATAAAAATGTAACCCTGTCGTGATCGTAAACAAAAAGCACCTGTTTAATGGAAGCGAATAAATGAAAGCAAGTAGTCGCGCCGTCACAACTATTTATTTTATTAATACATATGTCCATGGAATACGAGCTACTTTAAATATGTATGTCGCAGCCGGATCGTCATTTTAGCAGGAATAGAGTCAAAGCACCAATGAATGACAGTTTAAGGTTCAGCTTGTAGTGAAATCCACATTAAAGGTAGAAATTTCATTATTTAACTGTATAAAATAAAAGAAAACAATGATAAACACATGAATTTTAACTTTTTTATTGAAATACGAGTATTACAATAATTATAATTAATATTACTCTAAAAAATAGCAGAATCACCAGTGAATGACCACCATTACCCCAGTAAAAATAATACGCAGATTTAGTTGCATCATAACATCATCATAACTGTTATATCGCACACAAGTTGCATTTTAAACTTAAAAGAAATACTAACAAATTACAACAGGGATGAAGAATACCTTAAATAAGGGAATATGGAAGTCTAGGCATTTACAGGGCTTGTGACCTATCGTTGGCTGGTTGACGAAATATGGATGTTCAAACATAGGCAAAATGGTGAATGTTACATGGTGTGTAAAGTGGCCACTTAAACCAGCCAATGACAGGTTACAAGCCCTGTAAATGCCTAAACTTCCATATTCCCTTATTTAAGGCATTCTTCATCCCTGTTGTAATTTGTTAATCTTAATGACTCCCGACGGGGTGAAATCCAGTCTTTTGTCTACAAACATTTGGACAAACTCATATATTGTATTGAAATAAATAGTCTTTTTACTCTCGGTTTTGTTGATCTTCAAAAACAGTGGCGTTTTTGATTTTAGCCCCTCAAGTCTTGTATTCTATGTAGATTCATGTGACATCATATGCGTAGTTTTCTGCTACAAGATTTTTTGCTTTGTAGAAAAACCGAGACTGTAATTAAGATAAGATTAACAGGAGCACATAAGCATCACGGGATATACGTATTTACGTATATGTAGGCATTTATGCACAATAATATATAATGCCGGCAAGTGCGCAATAAACAGTTAGACCGAAGCCTACAGCTAATTACCATTGTTTACGCCCGGGTAACTTTTCCCACAAGGGGGAGATGTGCCCACTAAATACATTACTGGTCAAAATAATAAATTCACACAAATAAAAAAAACATAAATTTAAAAAATAATATGTAGTGTCAATTATGTCAAAAATCGCACCAGAGACAACATGCACGATAGTCTTATGCGCTAACCACTATTCCAAACCATGTAAAAATACATAATACAAAAAATAATGAATTTTACGAAGCACACGAATCAACGAGTTAAAATAAGTATTTATTCAGAAGAAATAGCGGCGTTAGAGCGGTTTGATGAATTGGTATGTAAGTATAGTTTTTATGTTACTCTCTTACAGATGGCTTCCTGAATCAAGAGGGATAAAAACAACTGCCCGTCGCACCGATTATGCCTAGGTAAATTTGACAAAACCGAGGACTCGTATTTCCGTTATTTGAAAACCAAAATTGAGCCGATTTCGTATTTTTTAGCAAAAGAATATCAGAAAAATATATAATGAGTCGGCAGGTTTCGTTTTTTATTAAAAAATAGTTATCATATTCAAATACCGTATGTCTGAAGACGATAGAAAAAATTAGACGTTTTTAAGGGTTTTTGGATGATCCTAGCACATATAAAAGACAATTTATCAAAAAGAACAACAGGGATACGCAAATAGTAGATAGTAGCCTCGTGGTGTAGTGGTCGGCGCGTTTGCCTACCATGCATAAGGTCTCGGGTTTGATTCCCGCCGTGGTTGACATGAAATATTTATTTAATAAGCTGTTTTTACTCTTGAATATTTCACAATCCCTGGACTGGCTTCTGAAGCGTTAGACTGATCATCTTACCTTGATGATTAAGATACGCTGCAATTGGTGTACCACTACAGAGCCCTGTGCACCATTAGGTGTGAAAAGAGAAAGTGCTGAATGTTCCCCCTATATAAATAACGCCTTAGGGAGGAAATTCAGCTTGTCTACAAACATTTGGACATACTCAAAACATTGTTGATTAAACTGACTGGTACAAGACGTAAAAAAATTAAAAATTGTTTTCAGGCGTTACTAAGTAGCTAAATACTTACTTAGCTTAGTAGTTACTTAGTTCCTGATTTCATTGAAATTAAAATATAAACATAAGTATTTGTTATTTTTATTATATGGAAATAAACAGCACTCAGTGCCTTTTAAATATTATTGCAAATACAATAATATACAAATATGTAAGTAGAATAAAAAGTAAAATAAAGCATTCTAAACAAATTAATACTAAACAGTTTTACAAATTAAGATGTCTGAAAAGATAAACAGTATAAACATTATATTGACAGTTATGAACATATTGATCAATTTTTTTTTTTGAAAATAAGAATATTTTTATCCTTTGACAAAACCAAGAAAACAATACCTTAATATAAATAAATAAATTGAAAAAATTTTGAATAACACTAATTAATAACAAAAAATATACATCTTATGACGTTAAAATATTTTAAACTTTTAATTTATTTTTTTAATGGAGCTAATGTATATGAGCCGTACTGTACAAAATATATAACGTGAAGTATGATACTAAAGGTATCAAGGTGAGAAAGAAGACTGATATCACGTGTGCCCCCCATTTCTTAATAGCTACTGAATTTACCGTTTCATTGAATGCAAAATTAATTACATTATTTTGTTGAAAACACCAGAATCTCGGGTACAAAACAGCATCAACGTGAATACAAAATACAGAAAGAATTTTCGTATATTTTTGACTAATTTAATGATACAAATAAAAGCCGGTTTTACCTAGGGTTATACCCGGTTTTTCAAGGGTGCTATTCTGAATCTTCTCTACCCCTTAGAGAATGATTCATTTGGGGATTTAGATTTTTTGCATGCGTTCTTCATCACGTTGCTACATATATGACCAAATCAAATATGATGATTTTAATTTTGGAACATTATTTATTTATTTATGCTTTCTTAAGTTAGTTCATAACATTTTAAGAACTAATATAAACTTTTATAACATTACAATTTTTTCATCAAAATTTCTCAATAACATATTTTTTCAATTAATATATTACAACAGAGATGAAGAACATTTAAGAGAAGGTTATATGGAAGTCTAGGCATCTACAGGGCTTATGACCTGCCAATAGCTGGTTTTAGTGGCCACTTTACACACTGTGTAACATTCACCATTCTGCCTATATTTGAACATCCATATTCCTTCAATTCTTTCATCTGTTGATGTTTGTGAAGTTAAAGAGCTGAAACCTTTATTTATGCGGGTGAGATTCATCTAATTAAATTATTTCACCTACATACTAGGCAAAACCTGAAAATATTATTTTTTTAATTTTTATATTTCTTCATGGACCAGGTAATTTATCAACAATATTTTGATTTTGTCCAAATTTTTGTAGACAAGGACTGGATTCAACTCCCTGGGGAGCTGTTTATATTAATATATTACAACAGAGAAGAAGAAAATTTAAGAGAAGGGAATATGGAAGTCTAGGCATCTAGAGGGGTTATGAACTATCAATGGCTGGTTTAAGTGGCCACTTTACACACTGTGTAACATTCACCATTCGGCCTATATTTGAACATCCATATTCCTTCAATTCTTTCATCTGTTGATGTTTGTGAAGTTAAAGAGCTGTGGCCACTTAAACCAGCCATTGACAGGTCATAAGCCCTGTAGATGCCTAGACTTCCATATAACCTTTTCTTAAATGTTCTTCATCTCTGTTGTAATATATTAATATAAACAGCTCCCCAGGGAGTTGAATCCAGTCCTTGGCTACAAAAATTTGGACAAACTCAAAAATTTGTTGATATTTTTTCAAATTAATTTGAAATATTTCGATCTTTTCAATCTCCTTTATTCCTCCAGGTAACTCATTGTACAGCTTCAATCCCTTGTACAGTGAGTTTTGAGATTCTGTTTTTCTCCTCATTGGTAATCTTATCAATTTTATCCCTTGTTTCATACGTATGACATTTTCGGCTAAGTTTTATTATTGTTTTTATTTTATTCATCATCAAAATTGCTACATTATATTTAATTTGCTGCTTGACTGTGAGCAAGCCAATTTCTTTGTAATTATTGCGACCCTAAGCATTAAACTTAAACACTTCGTAAGGTTGAATTGACCAAACCGTATTTATTTTTTCCGTTTTTATAATTGATTTTTTATAGTTCGACATAAATTTGACGTTTAATAATCAGTGTGACCATATCGTCGGAATCGTAGAACAAGGAGGCATGTGAGTTTCTTTGACTTTACGTGAGAGCGGTTTAACTTTTTTGACACTTTATGTCACAACTTAATAAGTACAAAAGTATACCATTTGTCGGCCTCGTGGTGTAATGGTCAGCGCCTACCATGCAAGAGGTCTAGGGTTTGATTCCCAGCATATTACCTTCATGTAACAAAAATGATCAAGATACGCTGCGATTGGTATACCGATGCAGTGTCATATGCACCTTTAGGCGAGGAAAAAGAATGATGATGATACCATTTGATACTTGGATTAGATGTTTATATTTTAAAACCTGGAAAAAGGCCTTTATAAAACTTTTTCAATATCCAATATTTAAAAAAGGCAGTGTCCCATTTTTCGCACATCTGTCGTTGTTCTACGATACGATCCCGACGATAAATAGTGTAAACGCATGCAAAAAATAAAAATCCCTAAATTAATAAATCTTATCTCGAAGAGAAAATTCATAATACCACCCCGGGGCCCAGATTACAATGGGAAGTTAATAGAGTTATCTTCAACTCTCTATAAAGAATCATCGATATTTGTGTACAAAAATGAGTAAATTTGCATGAACATTTTAAAAGTGTCTTCATCGGTAACCTATAACTGAACATCTTTATGGGAATAAAATGCATGCACTTTCTGCTTTTCATCCAGAAAACTAAATTTGACTTTGTAGATAAAATTGAAGATGAATGTTGACTTCCCATTGTAATCGGAGCCCTGGGCTATAACTCTAAACTTCAGAGGAATATTTTTTATGATGTACTTTTAAAAACATCCCAACTAATTTTGAAAATCGTATTTCTCAATTTAAAAAAATGTATTTAAAAAGCGAAGCGATACGCACAGGGCGCGGGCTAGGGATCCAATCTTATGTAATTAAATATCAAAATAACGTATCTCAAAGTTCTTATGTGTGGAGTGTGTAGAGACGAATCGCTTAACCTGTATGGGTATTGTGTTACATACGCACGTGTAAGAATATTTATATTACTAATCTGATTGCACGGACATTGAGCATTCGGTCAAGCGAACTTCTGAAGTTACCCAGAACACGAAGGAGCAACGCCTCTTGCACGACCATATGTCTATTAAAAAAAAAAAAAACTTTTATTTAGGAAACATACAGTACAGTTACAAAGTTTTATATTTTACAAAGTTAGAATTAACTCTAATGGACCAGTGAAGTTTCCATATTATAAAGTAATTATACGTCATTCAACAATGTTTGATTATGTTTAAATGCTTGCAGACTGGCTGGATTTCCTCCCTAGGGAGTTGTTACCACTTAAACCAGCCAATGACAGGTCATAAGCCCTGTAAATGCCTAGACTTCCATATTCCCTTCTCAAAAATGTTTTCCCTCTCTGTTGAAATAAATTTAAATAATATGTAAGGTAATTAATGAAAGTACAGAAAAGAGAAGGAAAAAAAAACATAAATGGAAGTTGTTTAAAAAGGAAAATAATAAAAAAAGTTATTTTAAAGTTTGCAGTTTGTAGTTAGTATTTACAAATGAAAATAATATTAAAAATGAAGAAAATTTGTAAAAGTAATTAAAAGTTAAGAATTAAAATAAAGAATGAAAAACATGCTCAGATGTAAAATTAAAATAAAATAGTAATAACATTTTTAAAAAAGGAAAAACATAAATATACACATACATATTTTAAGAGATTCAAAGAAATGATGAGAAGAATCTTTAAGTGAAATATAAAACATGAAATTTAAGTCAATTTAAAAAACATCTTTTAAATTAATGACACATAATGGTAAGAGCAGCAATATAATGATTTTAAACACATATGTAATTTAAGTAATTAAAAGTAGTTTAAATGTATAAAAACATGTCAATGCAGCAGAGAAAAAAGAATATGTAAGAACATAGAATGTAAAAGGATATTTTTTTATTAGCTAATTATTTAAAGCAAAAAAATGCATTCGGTAAATAATCAAAGCCAGTAGTGGTAAGTAACAAAGGACAGTCATGGGACAATGAAAGCACTTGCCCTTTCCCGAACTTTTCATAAAGACTAGTATTTTAATACATCGTCGATGCGCTGGCAATATATGTTAAGTAATACTTAAAACTTATGGGGATAATTTATGACTTTTCGTCATAGTTTTTTTTTTACATGTTTTTCAATTGATAAAAAAAGTAAAAATACGTAATTTTATTTTGAAAAAACATTTAAGTAAATTTTTTTAAAACAAAATTGTGTAATCTTAATGAGAAATCAAAAGTACATGTAAAAAATTAAAAAATATTTGACAGAAAATCCCGGCGCGGCGCAACGATGAAATATACGAATTGGATTAAAATGTTATGTTTCTTTACAACCAAACCGTGAAAATAACAAAGCATAGACATTCCAAAAGCTTTCATTGTACTCCTCACTGCAGTACTGCCAATTTGCGATCAATCAAATGAACATGGTTGGTACATTCAATTCTGGTTGACACGAAATATTGATTTGAAAAGGTGTTTTTACACTAGCATATGTCACAGTCCCTGGACTGGTACCTGAAGCGTAAGACTGATCATCTTACCTTCGTGTAACAAAATGATCAAGATACACTGCGATTGGTGTGTCAATGCAGTGCTCTATGCACCATTAGGTGCGGAAAGGGAATAATTATAAATTCACTTGTGTGAAAACATGATGTATGCTTTCTTCATTACCCTTGTACAGTCTACAAAGCATCCAGAAGGCATGTTATGACGAATACCAATATCTTATAAAAATATGCATCGGATGATCTTTCTAAGTTCGTTTAAATAAACGAAATAAAGAAAACACAATATAATTAAAGTTATTCCTAAAAAATATAACATTACCAATAAGTAATGTTACGGACGTCAAACGGAAAGCGGCCCTTGTAGGGACCGCCCCTGCGCTATATTAGAATGTTTAGACTTAGGGATCTCGGTATGTGTTAGAAATGAGCTGCCCCTCCAATAAAGACTAGTATTTGTCACTTTCGGGGGTGGCCTTTTCCATACCGAGATATTTAGAATAGGCATTTAGTTACAAATTAGTTTTAAGTATATTTTTGAATGTGCATCGTTTCGCGCTGCGTTGCCGCCGCAAGAATGCCGTGAGAACTGGAGGGGGTAGTGCCTATATACGTGGAGGGAGGGAGACGGATGGAGCGGGCGTGCGGCCTTCTCTATCGCTCTCTCTCTCTCCGCGCGGCATACGACGGCTAGACCCGCTCGGCGGGGTGAATGGTGGGGCACGTAGCGCGAACGGTATATAACGTGTACAAATGAAAATAAATGACACTTCTTCTCTGACGTTTGGCTTTTACTCATCTCTACTCGCTTCTCCCCGACCCGGCTTTCTACTCGATTCTTCTTCACTTCGCTTGACACCTTCGCTTCACCCTGGACTTGGATTTTGGACTTCTCTCCCTACGGATTCCTGACCACGGCGAACCGGCAACTTCAACCTGAAATAAGAGGCCCTTCTGAGGACATCTCCGGCCCTGACGAGTTAGACAAGATCGCCTAGCCTCCGCTGCCTTACAACCAGTGGATCGGGACGTGTGCGTTAGTGACTGCAGCGGAACCACAACACGACGCCGGTAGCGCGTTAGCTACATTGTTGGTCCTTCGAGAAATCCGGATCTGCTGTCGTCACACGAGTGATCATCTACCTGATGCCTGCTTCTCTTCGGTCTGGAAGAAACGCCGCCATGCAGGAAGGACGCGCCGAATCCGACTCCGGTTCATCGACTTCGGCCCAGACGACAACGGAATCTACCGCCCACTCAAGAGAGATGCGAGCCATGCAGCAGCGACTGATGCAGGACATGACGGCCGGGATGGTTGAGATGTTCAAGGAAATGAGATCTCAACTCCCGCTCATGTTGGCCGCTACTACAACCCCAGAGAAGACCACGACGCCCGCCGGAGCGAGCGCCGCGGCGGCGGCGCCTACCTGTGCACACCTTGGGTCGTTGGAAACGACCCAACCCGGGCCTGCGTACTTGGAGGAAGCCGCTGAGCCACGACCGAACGTAGCAAGCCCTGCGGACCACGCTACATTGGACCCGACGACACTCGGCTCCATGGATTCGGAGACAAGACGACTCACCGGCGAGTGGCATTGACAACCAGAACAGTGCTTCATACCCCACAGTTGACAGGATGGCCGCAGCATTCGTGAGGGCACTGAAGGACGGTGATTCGACTGGAGTGACGTCGCAGCCACGAAGTGATGACCCAAGGATGACGTCATTCATCGCGAGGCAGACTGGTGCGAGAGACCTGCCGCAGTTCTCCGGGGATCCGCTAGAGTGGCGGATTTTTAAATCGCAGTTCAACCAGTCTACGGAGATGTGCGCATTATCCAATGCAGAAAACATCATACGGCTGCAGAGATCACTCACAGGACGGGCCAGACAGACTGTATCGGCCCTACTCGTGGACCCGGGCAGGGTTCCCGAGATCATGAAGATGTTGGAATCCGCGTTCGGACACCCTGAGCTCGTCGTGGAGACGGTCTTGGAACGGGTGCGGAGGATTCCGAAGCTGCCAGACAACGCGTCCGCGGAAGCCGTGACGGATTACGCCGTCGCAGTGAGGAACGTCGTCGCGACCGTCGAAGGATTCGACGGTGAACACCTTTCTTCGCCGAAGCTTCTCTGGGAAATGGTAGGGAAGCTTCCCTACACGCACCGATGGATGTGGATTACGTCGCGCATCGGGACGAAGAGAAAAGCGAAGTTAAGTGAATTAGCCGACTGGCTAAAGGACGTGACGGGCGTGATACCTAACGCCGGGTGCCTCGATATCAACACAGGCCCCGTCAGGGCTGAAAGGAATCGCGCCTCTAAAGGACACGTGCTGCTGAACGTACACAGTGAAAGTGAAAAATGCGCAAAGTGCAACGGAACACACAAGCTCGACGTGTGCCGCGAATATTCGGGGCTTGGCGTGAAAAACAAGTGGGCAATTGTGCGCGATTTAAGACTGTGTTTCCTGTGCTTGGGGAAACGCTGCCGAACGTCGAAATGTCGGGCAACAAGGTGCAACATAGACGAGTGCGGAGGAAGGCACCATCGCACACTACATACGCCGCGCGCCCAGTCGACGGATGAGAATGTGTTACACGTATCGCGGAAGGAGGGCTCGGTCGCCCTTAAAGTGTTACCTGTGACTCTCAGTGGACCGAAAGGTCGAGTAAATACATACGCGTTACTAGACGAAGGTTCAACTATCACACTCCTGGAAGAAGAGGTCGCCGACGCGATCGGAGCGCGCGGTCCACAGGCCGGTATACAAGTCACGGGTATAGCCGGAATCGCCGCGAGTGATGCGTCATCGCGACGCGTAAAAGTGATAATAAAAGGCGACGCCGGCGCTTATGAAGCGATCGCCTACACAGTTAAGACACTCAACTTGCCGACACAAAAAGTTAAAAGTTGCGACAACTCGGCGCGGGAAGTGACAGTGAGACCTAAGATGCTTATAGGCCTCGATAACGCCGAGTTAATAGTGCCGCACGGCCGGGCGGAGTTTCGAAGTGACGGCGTCATCATAAGTGATACGCCGCTTGGCCGCGTCGCGTTTGGCCGACACGTGAGTCATAACGATAATAACGCGAGTGCACCTACGGGTGAAAAATATAACGAAGATAAGTCAGTTTCTAATGGCATAGTGAAAACGGTCCTAGTGAGTGCTAAAGGACCGTCGCGTGATGACGCGCTAAGTGAATTAGTGAAATTTAACTTCAAAGTGGATTCGATCGGAATCACGACCGCGCCGCGGATATGTGCCGCAGAAAAAAGAGCGCTGGATATAATGCATAACTCCACAAAGCAGCTTCCCACAGGCCGGTGGGAAACGGGCCTGCTATGGAGTTCAGACAACGCATCGCTCCCCTACAACCGAGAAGCGGCAGAAAAACGCCTCTACTCGTTGGAAAGAAAATTAAAAAAGAACCCGGTACTTGAAGTTGCGTACCGGGCTAAAATCAGCGAGTATGAGGAAAAGGGATACGCCGTTGAGTTATCCAGGGAAGAAGAGGCACGAGAAAACCCAAGGAAATGGTTCCTGCCTCATTTTTCGGTATGCAATCCGAACAAGGTTGGGAAAATTCGGGTTGTGTTCGACGCGGCGAGCCCTCACAGAGGTGTGTGCCTCAACGACCACTTACTGACGGGACCGGACTTGCTCACGTCACTAGTGGGGAACATACAGAGGTTCCGAGAGGGTGGCGTAGCTATCGCCGCCGATATAAAGGAGATGTTTCTCCGCATAAAGATGACACCCGATGACACGATGTCACAATTGTTTTTGTGGCGTCGAAAACCGAACGAAGCAGTGAGGACCTTCGCTTTCACATCCATGATGTTCGGAGCCAGGTGTTCTCCGAGCAGCGCCCAGTACGTAAGAGACCGCGTGGCCGCGGCGAATGCTGAATCATTCCCGGAAGCAGCGCGGGCTGTACACGAGAAAATGTACATGGACGATTATTTGGACGCCGTGGATTCGACTGCGGAGGCTGCAAAATTGGTGAAAGACGTCACGGCCCTCCTGCTGACGGGGGGCTTTGAAATGACGGGATGGGCATCAAACAACGCCAAGGCATTGTGCTCGGTCCGCGACGAGGATCGAGCCAAGACGGCTATCATCATTGGCGAGGCCGCCACTACGGAAAGAGTACTAGGCGTGCGGTGGGACCCGCACGCAGACTATCTAGTATTCAAGTATAACCAAGAGGGCGGTGACGAACCTGAATGGCCTACAAAGAGGCAGATGTTGGGAGCCGCCATGAGGGTCTTCGATCCAATGGGATTTATTGGATGCATAACAGTGAGGGCTAAAATACTGTTACAAGCCGTGTGGCGATCGAACATACAATGGGACGAGGCTTTAAAACTAGAACACGTGCAGAGATGGCGCGAATGGCGGCAGTTACTAGCCGAAAGTAACTGCGCAATACCGAGGTGTTGTATCAACAGGAAGGCGGAGGAAATAACAATGCACGTCTTCAGCGATGCCTCGGAACAAGCCTGCTGTGCGGTGGCATATTTTGTGCACAGGGCGGGCACTAGCTTTATTATGAGCAAATGTAAAGTAGCGCCGCTAAAGCCTTTACCGATACCGCGTCTAGAACTTCAGGCGGCGCTACTCGCCGCGCGGTTAGCAGCGAGTATAAAGAGGGAAAGCCGCATGAAAATTAAAAGAACTATATTCTGGACGGACTCGAGCACGGTTCTATCCTGGATACGCACAGACCCGTTGAAGTATTCAACGTTCGTAGCGAACCGACTCGGGGAGATCGATGAAATCGCCGGAATAAACGGTTGGCGCTGGGTACCGACAAAACAAAACCCGGCGGACATCGGAACGCGAGATACACAGCCACTCGATCTGTCTTCGAACGGCATGTGGTTCCGGGGCCCAGATTTCCTCTCCCGGCCGGAGAGTGAATGGCCTCAGGAAAAAGGGACAATCTCGCCTCCTGAAGACGCGCTGGAGATAAGACCACCGCGTCACTTTGTGGGCCATTGCCACACGACGACAGGACTCCCGGACGTATCCCGCTTTTCATCGTGGGTACGACTTATACGGACGACGGCCTGGGTTATGAGGTTCGTCGGACGTTGCCGCCGTCCCAGACAACGTGACGAGCCCGAGAAGCCGGGAGGTGACTTCGAACTCCGGGCCGAAGAATTGAATAAAGCCGAAGAAATATGGGTGCGCCTGTCACAGAGGCGTGCCTTCGGCAAAGAAATAGAATGCCTACAACGGGGAGAGGCCCTACCGCCCGGAGGACGGCTACGCGCTGTCACGCCGTTTATTGATGGAAGCGGCATACTGCGTATGGGAACCAGACTACAAAGGATAGATGACCAGAACGTGAATGCCCCGCCAATACTGGACGGTGGGGATGAATATTGCAGACTGATGATAAGTTACCAGCACGCAGCATCAGGACATCCAGGGACGGAGCGCACGATAAGCGATATCAGGTCGGGCTACTTTGTCGTGCGCCTCCGTACGACGCTGCGAGGGATCATCAGGAGCTGCCGGGCGTGCCGCATGCTGAGATGCATTCCGAAGCCGCCACTGATGGGACAGCTGCCGGCGGCCAGGCTGGCTAGCGGGGAGCGGCCGTTCACTCACTGCGGCCTCGATTTCTTCGGACCGATGACCGTGACACTGGGACGGCGCACTGAGAAAAGGTACGGTGCGCTCTTCACGTGCATGACAACGCGGGCGGTGCATATGGAGTTGGCATACTCCCTATCCGCGGACTCGGCTATAATGGCTCTAAGAAGGATGGCCGCTAGGCGTGGTCACCCCGCGGTATTGTACACAGACAACGGTACAAATTTCCACGGGGCCGATCGCGAGATGAACGCGGCCATAAAGGAGCTAAGCCGAGATGAGAAAATGCTCGGTGAACTAAGCGCCAGAAGGGTGGAGTGGAAGTTCATTCCCGCCTCCTCACCACACATGGGAGGCGCCTGGGAGCGCCTAGTAAGATCAGTGAAGGTAGCGCTAAGCGCTACTATAAAAGCGCGTTCCCCACGGGAAGAGACACTGATAACGGCGCTAGCTGAGGCGGAATACAGCGTCAACAGCCGCCCGCTAACACATGTGTCTGTGGACCAGAAAGATGAGGAGCCGTTGACTCCTAACCACTTCTTGCTGGGATCAGCTGGCGGTTTACAGCCTTTGGTCCATTATAGTAAGGCGGAGGAGGCCACTTGCCTTAGGAAACAGTGGCGAGTGGCCCAACAGATGGCGGACATCTTCTGGCGACGGTGGGTGCGAGAATATCTGCCCACGCTGGCGCAGAGACCGAAATGGAGGGACCCGGCAACGCCCATACAAGAGGGAGACCTGGTATTAATAGCGGACCCAAAACTGCCACGCAACACATGGCCCCGAGGACGAGTCACGAGGGCCAGCCCGGCAGCCGATGGACAAGTCCGCGTGGTGCAGGTCAAGACGGCGACCGGGACCTACACGAGACCAGCAGTCAAGGTGGCGGTCTTCGCCGAAGGGGGCCACTAGCAGCCGAAGGACGTCCGGATGCTTCAGCGCAGCGGAGACTGCACCGGGGGAGTGTTACGGACGTCAAACGGAAAGCGGCCCTTGTAGGGACCGCCCCTGCGCTATATTAGAATGTTTAGACTTAGGGATCTCGGTATGTGTTAGAAATGAGCTGCCCCTCCAATAAAGACTAGTATTTGTCACTTTCGGGGGTGGCCTTTTCCATACCGAGATATTTAGAATAGGCATTTAGTTACAAATTAGTTTTAAGTATATTTTTGAATGTGCATCGTTTCGCGCTGCGTTGCCGCCGCAAGAATGCCGTGAGAACTGGAGGGGGTAGTGCCTATATACGTGGAGGGAGGGAGACGGATGGAGCGGGCGTGCGGCCTTCTCTATCGCTCTCTCTCTCTCCGCGCGGCATACGACGGCTAGACCCGCTCGGCGGGGTGAATGGTGGGGCACGTAGCGCGAACGGTATATAACGTGTACAAATGAAAATAAATGACACTTCTTCTCTGACGTTTGGCTTTTACTCATCTCTACTCGCTTCTCCCCGACCCGGCTTTCTACTCGATTCTTCTTCACTTCGCTTGACACCTTCGCTTCACCCTGGACTTGGATTTTGGACTTCTCTCCCTACGGATTCCTGACCACGGCGAACCGGCAACTTCAACCTGAAATAAGAGGCCCTTCTGAGGACATCTCCGGCCCTGACGAGTTAGACAAGATCGCCTAGCCTCCGCTGCCTTACAACCAGTGGATCGGGACGTGTGCGTTAGTGACTGCAGCGGAACCACAACACGACGCCGGTAGCGCGTTAGCTACAAGTAACATCAACATAATATAGCATATGAAGAGTTGAATAATTGTCATCGGAATCCATAGATACCTAAATATAATAATGATAAATTATTATTGATATAGAATATGCGAAAAGGTATATTGTAGATAGGCAAATAAAAACTGAACGTTGGCCATCTCCGAACGTTTGACGTTTACAGAAAAATGCTACTGAATTATTACAGTGCGGGTCTTTTATCAATTTATATAAAAATAACCGTTTCAAATGATAAAATTCCGTAAAAAGATCGTAAAGTACATTCGATACAAAATACGAGAGGCGCTCTCTGCTAACTTTACTCTAGAGAAGCTGGCTTCAGATTCCCATATAAAACTCAACATATACAGATTAACATTTTCTGAGTTTACTGTTTGCATCGGATGCAAAGAGTACGAACATCGAACATGTCTCTAATTCTTATTTGGCGCGAAATTTAAACAACGAAATGAATTATTTTTAAGCATTTGGTCCAGATTTGGTAATAACATTAATACGCAAGCCCGGCTTATGGGCTCCTATGGAAATACCGCCACTGGTGCGTGGTCCTCCAAGTTAGTGTACCTCGTATTTAGTTTCAAGTTAAAGAGACACCGAGGAAGAGGACGATTCCTACATTGCAAGACCTACAAGACGAAAATAAAGGAACCAACCGGGTTCTCAGTAAGCTCTGGCCTCAACTTGGCCCAGGATCGGGAGGAATAGAGGCGGATCATACACCTTGTGCCTGATATTCCCGGAGACCGCGACAGTTAGCATTAAGCGAGACGATGTAAATTAAAAAACTGTAATCTTAAGAAAAAAAACATACATTTATTCAATCGCTGATAATCTCAAAATGGTAACACATAATTCAAAACTTCCCAAGGAATGATTGTCTTTTTATGAACAAAAGTTCCTATGTTACGCACTCAAATATTTACGATACTAAACAACTTAATATGCATAAAATTTTGCATTTAGTAAAACAAGGATTTCTTACTTTGCAGTAAAAACAACGCGCAATTAAAAAAATGTATATTTAATTCGAAAGATATTAGAATAACTTTCTCTTCACATAAAATTTGGCACAAACGGCTGTAAAAAATCGTTTTGATAACGGATTGGTGTCTATTTCAGCTCTACAGCCATAAAAAAGCGATACAAAAGTGTTTCTCTCATTAGTGGTTCGTGCTAGTAAAATAAGATAATGACAAAAATGTAAATTAGAAACGGTGATTAGCAAAACAAAACAAAGAATATATCATAATTATGCAATCGTTTGATAGGCAAAAAAAGAAAGAAAAAATCTATAAGGTAACTAACTTCTACATAGGTACTAACATTACAGCCTACCCACACATCGTCCGGTTTCTGGCGTAAGTTGGTAACTACAATTTTTCGAAAAATGAGAGGTCTTTATGAATGGCATTAAATTCAAAATCATTGTTTAAAAAGTAAAAATTGCAAATACAAAAAACAGCATTTCAAAATATTATTTTAGTTTTTATTTACTTTGAAAATGCAATTTCTCACAAATAATAAAATGTAGTTATCAACTTGTGTCAGAAACTCGACGATATCTATCATAATAAAAATATCATACTCAAAAGAGAGATGCACGGTGAGGATCTGGCTTTTAAAACGTGATTTTATATTTTGAGTATTTTGTTTTGTATTTTTTTTTTATTTGGACCATTTTTGTTCTTAATTTTCTGTCTGTTATACATTTTCGATAAATACGTTAATATTTTTTCACGGTAATATAATTTTTGTTGTTCTAATTTGTTTTGTTATATGTTGTAGAATAAGGAGAGTATTATATTTTATATATGAGTAAAAGATCTTCGTTATAAGCAACTACTGACGAACTTTGTCAGCTTTATCTGCTTTGTCGAATTTTGTCGGCTTCGTGGTGTGCTGGTCAGCGCGTTTGCCTACCATACAAAAGGTCTCGGGTTTGATTCCTGACATGGTTGACACGAAATATTTATTATTAAGCTTCGATTTTAAAAAAAACTGAACGAATTGAAGCGTTCATTTTCAATATTGTCGGCGAAAAATCCAATTAGGTACCTAGACAATTACATAGCTATCATAAACATAATCCGATCCCAACGCCCGGCGGTATTTATCCTTTATGTTGGCCGATTGTTTGGATTTTATCACTTAGGTTTTTATTTCGAGAATGATGTTTTAAACAATTGAAGATTTTTTGTGTAATTTTTTACAATATTTTTGTTCAGTATATCCGAGAAGTAGCTCGTTATAACAGTGAATAATTGTACGGAGAAAACCAAGAACTAAAATGTCCCCTTATGTTTCCTCGTTACATCCGAGATTTAGCTATTTTCGTGATCGTTATAACCGAGTTCGACTGTACTTTATTCAATCAAAAAAAAAAAGTAAATTGTTTTACTTATTAACTATATGTCAATTATTTAACTTTTTTATTCATCTGTTAGTTTCGACATAACAGGGATTTAATTTATTTTTCTGAAATATAGAAGCAGTCATTTTTTATTTTGATTTATTTATATTTATTGTTGTGCACACGGCTCTATATTGGTATAATACAATGATATTATTACCACAAAACATAAACCCAACACAGCACCAATTGCGTACTCAACACAATATAATAAAATAGAATTTCTGAACAGGACAACAAAATGGGACGAGAATGTGTGTAACACGGAACTGTATTCGCATTGATATCACCATTGTTGTGAATAAGGAGCGTGGCTTATGGAGAGATGTGGGTAAAATGTGGTGTTTGTTTTATATACATAGTAGATTTAGTATTTTTTGTCGTTGTTTTTTATCTTAACTTTTTTTTAGAGGCTAAATATTATTTTTGTCAATGAGACTCAGCTTCCGTTTACAACAGTCATAAACATAATATTAATAATGAAAAATAATAAAAAAACTCACAAAAGAATTATCCAATTATGTTTTCGTTACTAAAAATATGATGAACTCTTTTTTTCTATGATTTATTTTGTTGCCCTTTAATAATAAGGAATATTTTTGTGTTTTTTAAAAAAAAAAAAATTTCCTTTTTTAATTACTATAAAAAGAATACCATATTATCTTTTACAGGATATTTTATTTTTTCTTTCTTATGTTACACAAAAATATTATAACTGTCCATTATTTATTATAGGAGCAAAAAATCATTTACATTTTCCTGTACACCCACGAACAGGCCATGCCTTTGTGGGATTTTTTGTTTACTATTTTATTTTTTTAATACTCTGTTTTATTATTATGTTTATTGTAAAAAAAAAAGCATTAACTTTGTGGTCAAACATTTTAATAAATGTGAGTACATATTAGTATATCACTTACGGACTTTTTGAGTCTACCAGTTTCAAGACATACCCGTCTCTTCGTTAAAATTAACAAATCGGGTGACCCCACCTCTACCCCCCCCCTCTTAAATCTCTACCAATTCTTCAAAATAAGATTAAATATTTTTTAATTAAGCTTAGTGCATGTTTAGACATGGTGGAGTTCGCATCTCTATAAATCTGCATGTGATTTATGTATTTTTGGAAATACCCTGCATATATTTATTTATTTATTTATTGACACTTTATATACATATACAATAAATATACATATAAGGGCGGGCATATTGCCTTAAGGCAATTTCTTCCTACCTACCCAAACCGTTCAGTTTGAGAAAATTATAAATACATGGACATATTGAATCTTACAATTTTATACAAAAATTAAAAGCAAAGATTAACAAAAATAAATATATGTATAAAAAAAAAATAACACTTTACTATGAAGAGAGGAGAGGGGATGGGAAGGAAAGAAGAAGGATAAAGGAACAATTTAAATATTTAGATAGTGACATATACTACGGTGATGGTGAAGGTGTATTTTAGTATTTGCATGTTGGTGTAGTAAGCGTCCTGACGAAGAGACGGGTACGTCTCGAAACCGGTAGACTAAAAAAGTCGGTAAGTGGTGGTGTATTTATATTTACTAACATTAGTTTAAAATATTTCATTTAAATAATTCCAAATGTAAATTTCTTTTAACCCCTTACCGCATACAGAGTATCTGGGCCTCGATCGCAATGGGAGTCATACCTTCACAATGACGGTATAGTTGAAGATAAATTCTCACGAGCGATTACGAAGATACACTACTGACCCCCCTTATTAAGTTTTGGGTAGGTACATCGATATTTTTTTTATTTTAAATAAAAACCTTTATAAGCATAATAAACAGTACATTCAGTAAAAAAATGGAATACTTAAGGTTGAACTTGCCAAAAAAGAGTCTGGCTCTTGTGTTTAAGAAGCGTACGATTCATTTCAAAAACGAAAAATTAAGATTTTGCTTCAACCAATTTCATGTTCAATTTATTATCTTCAAATTATTAAAACAAATTTTAGTTCAATACGTAATATTTATTTGAGAACCCAGATACCTAAGTTTTGTCTAAATTTGAAATGGCGTAATCTGCCGGTCTAAAAGTTATTATATTTTAGTTACATAAAACTTTTAGGTATATTTTTAAATAGAACTACCTAACTTTGAAAATTATTGTTTTTATCTAAGTTATGTTTCTTAATTTTTTATTGTTGCGTGATTAAAAAAAACATTCGTTTTAAAATGGCAAAATCGTATGATTTCCTTATTTTGCGTGCATTTTACCAGACTACAGCCTTAAGAAAACGGCTCCGAGGCCAAAGAGGGTAAAGGGGGCAGTATTACAAATATATCAAATGCGTTCACTACTACGCTACAAGGAAGACAAACGAATATACCTTAGAGTGGCGAATTACTCGGAGGTATTAACAGTATTACAATATTTGATGTCGTTTGTTTGTGTATTTTGACATTTCAGTTCGGCGTGCCGTGAAGGTTAAACGTTAAAATAGCAAGTTAGGTTATAATATATACTAAGGTACGCATACATAATATACAATGAATGGTGCTGTGTGTCTGTATTGTAAAACAAAGCTACGGTATTTAGTTTGACACATAACTTGCAAGGCCGCCTAGAATGGATCGGATCGTAGAGAAACAAATCTGTATTGTTTACTGCTGATATAAATGCCTACATACACACACATGCACACATACTGTATAGATATATGTATGTATATACATAATAATACTATACAATACATTGAAATTAAACGTATAAATTTCGTTTCTAAAATTGTGCACCAAATCCAAAGATTGACGTGATGTTAAAAAGATTCATTAGTTCGTAAGGTTTATCTCTCGGGTTCGGGAACCCGAGAAAATTATCTCAAATCAAACGGATTAGGAAGAAATTTCCCCCCGGTCTGACTTTTCTTCATTAAAATGTATTCTCGTATTTTCTCCTTGAATTAAAGCACTAAAGCGATATTTTTTTACACACCATAGATATCCATAATTGGCGGGTCCCTATCGTTTGCTTTATTTTATTTTAATTTTTCTTTTATAGGGGCTAGGACCATACGAAAACCCTTAAAAGCGCCCAGTTTTATCTAGCTTTTTCTGACGTACTATATACAAATATTTATTTATTTATTTTATTTATTTATTTTCAGCTCACAAACAGGTAAAGATATCACAATATAAATACAATTTTAAAAAAAAACACTAAACATCTTTCACCAATTATATGTGAAAACCAATAGTCACAAAATAAAAATTAAAAATTGTATACAGACCAAAATTTAGTTTTCATTATATGTTATTAAAGCAGTTTATTAGTATTTTTTTAAGATTAATTTTAATAAAGTTTAATTTAAGATAGATGCAATTAATACAATCGAATATAATTTTACTAGATTATTAATAAAGTCTCGTAGTAGTAATAAGTTTTTTAAAAAGTATATGAATAATTATAGTAATAATAGTCACAATAAAATTAAATAAATAAAAAACAATGCATACTCTTATTTAGTGTATCCGTTTTATTATTAAATATGATAACTATTTTTTTTTAAATCAATTTTCTTTTCAAATTAAAAAATAAATAAAATCGGTTTAGTTTTGGTGAGCTGAAAACGAAAACACGAGACCTCGATTTTGTTGATTTTAGTTATGCGTAATCAGTCCGATGTGCAGTTGTCTTTGTCGCACAGTATTTGGGAAGGCATCTGGAAGACAGTGAGAGTAAAACTATATTCAAATACGTATTTATCAAACTCTTTACGGATGCATATACTCTTAAGGCAATATAACCGGCGCGCCGGTCGGAAAATCCAAACATAAAATATTGATACGTGGAAAATTTTGTCTATAACCATGCACGAAGAGCTTCTATTACACACAATACTCTTTAACTGTCGCTGACATGAAAGCACACGGCCCAGGAAGTGAGATTAAAACTCACAATTTGGTTGGTCTAACCATTTTGAAATGCAAATTTGGTGATAAATTTGCTGGGGCCAGGGTAAACATCCGCTCTGGTAAAGTAAAAAAATTCCGCGCGTGCGTTAGGATGTTTAGTTTCGCTTTTGTTCAAACAACATAACGTGAAATTTGCATGCAGAATAGGGTCTTTTCGAGGTTTTTTTTGTAATTTTCAAATAATCCAAAAAATTACGATCGTAACGGTATTATTATTATTTATTTCCGTGTGACGCGACGTCGGATAATTTTTTTAAAGGTTTAAAATATGCAAATTTTGAATTACGTAAAGATTAGACATTTTGCGCCCTATAGGACAAATGGCGCGTATCTTTATAGATAGTTTTGCTCTTACATGAAAAAAAAAAAACTTCAAGCCGTGGTTGTGGCTGGGTTTGAATTTTTATTGAAATGTGCCCCCTCAGGAGTTTCCCAAAGAACGATTCTGGGTCCTCTTCTTTTTAATTTTTACAAAATTGATATTTATTACTGCTTTGAATTTGCCTTTTTTTCCCTGTACGCCGATGATCTGAATTTTTTTAACGAAATGGAATCTTTAGAAGATATTAACAACCTCTAAAGAGACCTAGATAGGGTCGTTAAAAACTGCAATGACAATTTCCCTTATTCAAATGTCTCCAAATGCTACAAAGTAATATTGACCAGAAATAAGTAAATAATACCATCCCTTTACTTTATAAGAGCATGCGAAATTACCGAAGTAGACTGTATTCGTGACCTTGGTGTATATTTCATTAATAAAAATGACACATGAAGAACATAAATAGAAACATTGTGCTTTATAATAAGAATCTGTAAGCCTTTTAACAATCCACAGACACTAAAAAAAATTATATTTTGCACATGTACGCAGTATCCTTGAATATTGCCCCACAGTCTGGTCTCCTCAATATTCCAAATACATTTTAAGAAATGAAAAAATTAAAAAAAAAATTTGAATCACCTAAACTATAAACTATCGACAATATTTCAATAACTATGAAAAAGCTGCAATTCATCACAAAACCGATACCTTCTAATCTAGTAGAATCATCAATGATACCGTCTTCTTTTACAAAATATACAATAATAACTTAGACTGCCCTCAACTGCTTGAGAAAATTAAAATTCGTATCCCTCAACGTACAACTCGGCTGCAACAATTATTTCATGTTGGTATTTTAAGCACGAATAATAATAAGAATGCATCTTTTCTTAGAATTCTAAATAATTATAACACGTTTTTTACTGAAATCGATATATATTTCCTCACTAAACAAATTTTAAGAAAATGCTAGAATCCTAATTGAAAATAATCGTTATAATTTAATCTAACTGTACCTACCTAATATTTATTTTTTTTGTACACTTTAATATTGTAATTATTTTCTCTTGTTTGAAAGAAGAAAGGAGAGAATGCTGATCTGGGGTTACTCCGTATGGATCCACCGGCGAAAGGATTTTTAAGAGTAAACAAAAAACTTTTTCTTTTATTTTTTAATTAATTCATTAATAAAGTTTTAAAAAAATACGTATGAAATGATGCGGAGTGGCTTTTTAAAGGTATGCATAAAAAAAACTTTGCCTATAATTTTGGTTTATTTGTAAATATTTATTTACTATTACTATATATTTTTGTAATAATGGCTGTTGTTTTCTTTCAATAAATAAATTACGTTACCAGGCCATAAGTTCTTGAAATTTTAAAGACCCACGTAATGTTACAAATACACAAATTTTATGAAATAAAATTAGTTTTTATCGGGACATGGTAGACATACGCTTTAACCAATGTACCACAAGACGTACTCCTCCACTGTTTTCCTTGAGTATTCATCACCCTTTCTTTCCAGATATTTTTTGTCCTTGTAAATTTTACATTTTTTAAGTATGTATTTTTTAAGTATGTTTGAATTCAATATAATATTATTTTGCATTACTACCTCCCTGCTATTTGGTTAATCAAAACGTTTTGTTGTAAAAGCCGCGTTAAAATAAAAGAAGACCACGTATTCTAATTATTGACAATTATGTATGTATATTATATATTTTTAATTCCACGGTACCACATCTATCTAATATTGTTTTCTTATTAAATTCATTAAAAAAATACAATTGAAAAACGGGGTTCCTTTCGTTCCTATCGTTAAATCGACTTTAAGGGATATTGACTCGTAAACATTGCTAAATCGCGTCGATAAGGATCAAAATGCTTTGGATACAGACACTCTAATTCCAAAAAAATTATAATATGTAAGTATGATCACTCTTCTATAATGTTGCTATTATCTTGCGATATTGTCCCTTTTAGACCGAAACCATAGATGTGTAGGAATATTTTGAATGTATATTATCACAAGAGTTGTCTTTTAAGCTCGCATTATATGGGTCAGAAAATGGCATAAGATCTTGTGCTAAATTTGACACGATAAATATTGAGTCGTGTCATTTACAAACTGGGGGAAATCTGTGGTTAAATTCCAAAAAATTAGAACATCCTATTTTAAAACAAATATTTGAACCAAGATTTGCACGCGCATCTTAAATCGGTAATAACTGTCAACCCGTATTTCATCAGGTTTCTGGAACAAGTTGGTAACTACATTTTACTAGTTGTGAGATATTGCACTTTTAAAGTTAAAAGCTTATCCCAAATGAACAATTCAAATTAAATTCAATCCAAGATCTCAAATCTACTCACCAGGTAGCAGTCGATGGGCTTCTCTCTCGCCCTGGCGTAGGACTTCTGCAGCTCGGTCTGCTTGAGCGCGTGCGCGATGTGCAGCGCGCTGGCGTCGAACCTGCCGTAGTGGTGCGCGCCGCCGGCGTGCTCCTCGCGCGGCGAGCGCGGCGCGCGCGGCGGCGGGGAGGCCAGGCCCCCGTTGGCGCCGTACCCGCCGTTGCCGTTGCCGTTCGCGTGCGCGCGATTCGGCACCGCTGAAACGAGCGAATGCACAGTTCAGTCGAAATTTCTAAACGAAAGCAAAATGATAGGTCAACGTTTCTTAACAGTTTACAGGCAAGTAGTTAATATTTATAAATTTGATTTGTTATTTTTTGCACCACAACAGGCCAGGAGGTCCAATTACAGTGGTGAATTACTTGCCAATTAATGTTAAGCAAACATTAGTCCAGAGCTTACTTCTTCCACTCCTTGACTACGCGGATGTATATTATCCAGATGCTAACTCTGAATTACTTGATAAGTTAGAACGATTGCAGAATATTTGTAAACGTTAAATCTTTGATCTTCGCAAGTTTGACCACATTACCGAGTATTGCACGCAACTACACTGGCTCAGTATCAGGCAATGAAAAAACATTCACATTCTATCACTTCTTCACAATATTTTAAATAATCCCACTTCGCCTGTTTATCTGAGAGAGCTTTTCCAACCTCTTTCACAACACGGACTATCTCTTCGTTCTAGTAACGAGAGAACCCTTTTCATACCCTGTCATCGCTCTAAAATTCGTACCTCCTCTTTCACAGTAGTAGCCACTCGATTGTGGAATAATCTACCCATTAATGTTAGAGACGCCCCTTGAATTGAAATGTCATTATCTAAATATTTAAATTGTTCCTTTATCCTTCTTATTTCCTTCCCATCCCCTTTTCTCTCTTTATAGTATAGTGTTAATTTTTTATATTTGTGGCATAGTGTTAATTTGTTTATTTTTTTTATTTTGTTAATCTTTGTTTTTAATTGTTGTATAAAATTGTAAGATTCAATATGTCCATGTATTTGTAATTTTCTCAAACTGAACGGTTTGGGTGGGTAGGAAGAAATTGCCTTAAGGCAATATATGTATATAAATTGCCTTAAGGCTTAAATGTATATATTATATTACTTGCCATACTTGTTATTCCTTCTTTATTTTTTCTTTTTTCTCTGCTGCCATTGGCATGTTTTTATACTTGTTATACTTTTAAACTACTTTTAATTACTTATATTATATATGTTAATAAAATCAATATATTGCTGCTCTTACTATAATGTGTCATTAATTTTGAAGATGTTTTTTAAATTGACCTAAATTTAAATTTACTGTCTTATATTTCACTTAAAGATTCTTCTCATCGTTTCTTTGAATCCCTTAAAATAAATATGTGTTTATGTTTTTCCTTTTTTTAAAAAAAATGTTATTACTATTTTATTTTATTTTTACATCTGAGTATGTTTTTCATTCTTTATTTCCATTCTTAATTCTTAATTACTCTTACAAGTTTTCTTCATTTTAATATTATTTCCATTTGTAAATACTCACTACAAACTACAAACCTTAAAATATATTTTTTTTTTCACTTAAATTTAAATTTTTAAACAACTTTCATTTATGTTTTCTTTTTCCTTCTCTTTTTTATACTTTCATAATTAACATTAGATTTAATTGCTTTTTAATATGGAAACTTCACTGGTCCATTAGAATTAAGTCCAATTGTGTAAAATATTAAACTTTGTAACTGTACTGTATGTTTCCTGAATAAAAGAAAATAAAAAAAAAAAAAAAAAAATATATAATATATATATATATATTGTAAATGTAGAAATTATTTATTATATTCTGGAGAAATTATATGTAAGTATGATCACTCTTCTGTGATTTTTTTAATTTGAAAATTTTATTTTTTAAAAGAAAACAACAGCCATTACAACAAAAAAAAAAATATTTGCAAATAAACTAAAATTATATGTCAATTATAGTTTTTTATACATTACTAAACACAATGTCAAAAAAGAAGAAAAAAAGGGTACATTGAAATAGACACTCCGCACTCTTCTACGGGTAAAAAATAAATAAAATAATACAATAATTATAAAATAGTAAAAAAAATAAAAGAAAAAGTTTTTTGTTTACTCGGACATAAAAATCCTTTCGCTTTAATTTTACTTTTTTAATGTTGTGATTCACGATATTGTTCCTTTTAGACCCAAGCCATAGATGTGTTAACATTTCTAAACAGTACATACTTAAATGATTTAAAAATATACATAATTTTTAAAGGAATAACCCGGTAAGCCTCTATTTTAGAGGCTTGTCAACATGTGGAAAAGGGGATATGGAAGGAGGTTATGAAAATACACAACAACACTCTAGATTTTTTTCTTGCAACTTGCGGAAATCGAACTCGCTACGCTAGTTTCACAGTTGGCCGTCTAAACAACTGCGCCACGCGCCTATCTGACGTTGTACATATTGTCTGAGCGAATTGAATAATACTGTGTGTTAAATAGAACCAGCAATTTAATAAAGTGTTGTCAACTTAATGCCTAATACCCATCAGGCGACAACCCAGAAAATGGAAATCCAGTAGAGATTAGTTTACCCCGTGGTGTAGTGGTTTGGGCGTTTGCTTACTACGCCTGAGGTCCCGGAACCAATTCTTCAGCAGTCAAAAAAAACGTTTTTTTTATTATGTTTTACATCTCAGTCTTTTATAGTCCCTAGACCAACGCAAAGTCTTAAACATAAGACTGATCGTCTTATTATAAAACATGGCACATATGTATACTTCATATTTGGATAATAACGATTTTTAATTTCTTACATTTGATTAGCTAGGCATTTATAATTAAGTAGTTTTAGTTCTTCTTTTTATGTTATTGTTTTATTGGTGTAGGACTACTTATGCTCTAAAGATAGAAAATCTCTATCTTAGAGAAGGCTGTGCCATGTTAGATGGAGATTATCATAAACAGAGAACACTCCGTTTCCATTTTACATTAATTGGTTTTATATAGATTCCCAGTTATTAAGTATGTATATTATTTTTCGCAATAAATTTATATAAAAAATAAATAAAAAATAACAGGCGTACACTGCATTTTGTACCTACGAATACAGTCCCCTATGCACCATTGATTGCGATTAGAGGCGTATGATGACAATGAACAGTAAAAATAGGCACCTGCGTATTAGAGCGTTCGAATGTTTAATAACCCTAAGCGAATGAGTTAGTTACTTTCGGTGAACCAAATTAACCAACACATGTTGTTTTATTTTTATTTATTAAGGAAAAAACAACAGTTATTTTATAAGAATACAAAATATAAATATAAATATAAAAAAATGTACATACATCCAGTTAAAGTTTTTCACAAATATAATGAGAGAACAAATTACACAGTAAAGAGAAAAATAATATATTATATAAGACATGAGAAGAAGTTCGTAAGAAGGTTAAGGGATGAGAAAATAGAGTTGAGGAGAGGGATTTTCATACTATAGTTGACCAATTCCAAATTTTGATATCATAATAAAATAAACATATTTAAAGGAACATAAACTGATGTTTCATTTTACAGTGTGTTAGTAGTCACCATAAAATGATTTATGTGATTTTTTTCTAACGCAGCCGTAAAGCGGAGGTTATTAAATATTGAAATGGACTGCAAATTAATATCGTAGGAACCTATAAAACATTATTCACTACCTGTGCATTTCTTCATCTCGACGGTTTAAAATATATCACCTGTAGTCGGTCACTAGCCTAGATCTGTCATATCCAACATTACTCTCACTTGCCCAAGAATGGCCATTAAAGAGCCGAGAAAACCTGTCTAATACCAAGTGTCAACGCAAGCGAGGAATTACATACTGTTATCAAATAACTATCCCAAATAACTAGAAAGAATCGCAAACCTAAATAACTAGTTAAATAAATATTTTTAAAAATGGGCGTAACGTTTTTGTAATAAAGAATTACCTATCTGTGTCGTATCGTGTCAGTCCTTCGTTTTGTAAGTTGGATCGTATCTCATAATTGAGCCTCGAAATTTCGAGTCTCGATAGATTTTTAATATCGAGACTCTCAGGATGCTAGTATCGAAATTTAGAGACTAGTAGTACGATTCTTATCGCTCTCTAGGGGGTAGAGAACGCGTTGCTAGCACGTAATTTATGTACAAATTAAAAATAACATTTTGATATGCATTTACTGTAATTAATTTTTTATTAATAATCTTTAATATTAATTTGTTAATACCATTTTTTTGTATCTAAAAAAATATATATACATATTTAAAATTTGCTTTTCAATTTTTCATATTAACATTTGCTACCTCCTGTTTTGCATTTTTTAAATGCATATTTTTCTACCTATTACTGTTACATTATATCCATATTATTATCTTTTTTTATTACGCAATGTTTTACTTTTGATTTTGCACTGCAGTACCTATGCTTTTTTGGTTTCTGCATGTCTTTCACAAAAAAATAAATTATGTTGTTGTTTATTTTTATAATTATTACTAAGTTTGTCCATACCTGTATTATTTTTGTAA
This sequence comes from Micrasema longulum, assembly GCF_059751315.1. Lineage (NCBI taxonomy): Eukaryota > Metazoa > Arthropoda > Insecta > Trichoptera > Brachycentridae > Micrasema > Micrasema longulum. The sequence continues at coordinate 272,725 of NW_028277491.1, read as the reverse complement.
AAGCCCCTTATTGTTATTGGCGTATTGTAAAATAACTTGCTAGTCCAAGAAATTAAAGATTTATTCCATTTTGAGATATTATTATTTTTTTTTTTTTTTAAATAACTCTTTGGAAAAGTTTTATAAGGATTTTTTTTAAATCTTACCATGAGGAATGTTCCTCTGAAGTTTCACTGTGTAGCCTGTAAAACCGTGTATAGGTAACGCGATAAAATCAAGAATGTATCCAAATAAAATATTCAAATTATTTTGTTTCAGAAGACCGAGAAATATATCATTATCATCATTCCCTTGTCACCATCTGAAAGGCCATAGGACACTGCATTAGTACATTTAATGCAGTGTACACCGATCATCTGGAAATACAAGTAATGTCCCTACGCTTCAGGGTCACATCAGAAACATGAAATATTGCAGTGTAGAACAACCTTCTCCATCCATATTTCATGTCGACCTTCCCGGGAATTGAATCGAGTCCTTAAGCATTAAAGGCGAATGCGCCAACGATGTACGATTTGAGTAATGTATTATGGTATTATGTTGTAAAAAATCCGATACGAAGAATAATACTATTCTACAATACTTATTGTCAAAATGTAAATCAATATATACACATACATACCTCTCGAATCTGCTCAAAAATCTATTATCAAAATAATTTTTAAAAAGCCCCCCAGGTACCCCAGCGTCAAGTTGTTAGAGGAATTCGATATATTAGATATAAGGCAATTATATATATCTAGAATAATTATGTTTATGAAAGCAAATTATTATCCCAAAAGGAACACTCCCACACTACCAGAAGTCTAACTAGAGGATAGGTCATGAGGTATACCACAAACTCTGAATTCTGGCAAAGAAATTTCAGGTTTCTGGGCCCCAAAATATTCAATATGTTACCCTAACATAACAAAACCATGACTCAAATTCAATTAAATAAATTTGTAATAAATCGTTACTGGATTTAGATAGGGAAAAATCGGAAAACTTACCAAAAAACATTCTAAAATAATAAATGGTTTATACATTGTATAACTTTATAATAAATTAACTAGTAGGTAGTTATGATATTGTTCATTTTTGCATTAAAATGTCTGCCTTAAAACAGATTGTACCTAGTTAGGCAGGCTAGACATAATCCAGAGAAATCTATTACATAAGTATGTATGTAGTAGATAAAGAATTTGTAATTTTTGTTAATAAACCATTATTATTATTAAATTTTTCTAATCTTCTGTCTTTTCCCCTCGTTGAATTTCAAAATATGCAGACGTTTCGTGTACAGGAAATGCGTTGAGTTGAGGGGATATGATGTGGTACCAGACAATAGGGAAATATAACTTTTTTCAGGCATTGCCTAGTTTGTGAAATAATTCGATCAAATGAATCTCTTCACAACAATAAAGATTTCAGCTCTTTAACTTCACTACAATAAACAGGTGGAAGAATTGACGAAATATGGATGTTAAAATATAGGCAAAATGGTAAATGTTACACAGACAAAAAAACGATAAAATCAGTTCAGTTTTGAGGTGTAGAAAACAGAACAACGAAACGTCGAATCCGACGATTTTAGCTGGCCGTAATCAGTCAGACGAGTAATTGTCTTTTTCGCCTAGTATTAGGGAGGCATTTGCGAGTGAGTGTCAGAAAAACAATGTTCAATACCTATTCATCTAAATAGGGAAATATCACATACTACGATTACCGATAAAAATGTATGAAATTAATTTAGAATAAATAATTGTATTTTCAAAATCAATATGGATATTGTGGAGAAATGTTTTCAAATATACATGTAAAAAAAAATAAAATAATAATACGTCACTAGAAAAACGCGACATGTTTGGCCTTGATACTTGTGATGTCAAGATTTGTGACAATGTTCTAAACAAATTTGAATGACCAGGAACAAATAAACGTGAATCGTGACGTATTTAGGCCATTTGTAAGATAACAAACTAAAGATATTTATCAAAACTTAAAATATTTTCATAATGAGAAATAAAATGAATCAAAATAAAAATACTACGTAATTTCGTCCGGGCTTTCCTTATAAAAAGTTAATTATATATTAATTACGTTAAATTCAAAATATAAAGGTCTAAAACTAACGATGAAATAAGCCCTCAGGTTTTAATATTGAGGTGTTAAAACGTATTGAGAAACGAAGGTTTTTAAAGTATGTTGGCACATATCATGACGTCATAAAAGTACCTACAATAAATATGAATCAGTTAGCAAGAAATTTCTACCAACCAAGCTTACTACACAGTGACACCATGCAGCCTCCAGTAATGCCACACTCGACTTATTCTGATGTTAAACTACCAAAGGTTTATAACAAAACCACCGCAAAATGAATCAACAGGTGTCATTTAAACAAGGGTAGTAAAATACCACATGCATGGGCAATATACAAATAATTACAAAAGTGATATTTTTATGTACATATTATAAAGAATATTATTAAGAACTACTGCCTTGTAAAATATAATAATTTCTTTAGTCTAGTAAAATGGCTGAAATACAATTTCACCACATTTTAATCATTTCATGTCATAAATATTCATGTCATAAATTTATTTGTACCAGCATATCGACATCTCCTACGTAAAATGTCGTAACCCTCATATTACACATACGACATTATACTTTGGAAAAGACATAAGTTAACTATCGTATGAATGACATACAATTAACTAATATTATTCATATTTCCATTTACTGAGCCTTCAAATGTAATATTATTTAATTATACAATTTTTGATTAAGTCCAAATGCTTGCAGACTGGCTGGATTTCCTCCCTAGGGAGTTGTTCATATTTAAATTTATTTCAACAGAGAGGGAAAAATTTTTGAGAAGGGAATATGGAAGTCTAGGCATTTACAGGGCTTATGACCTGTCATTGGCTGGTTTAAGTGGCCACTTTACACACTGTGTAACATTCACCATTCTGCCCAAGTTTGAACATCCACATTTCCTCAACTTTTTCATCCATATTCCCTTCTCAAAATTTTTTCCCTCTCTGTTGAAATAAATTTAATTATTTAATTATGTTTGTGTTATATAAGTAGGTACAGGCGGAAAATATTTATAGATATAAATTTGTTGCAACAGAGAGGGAAAACCTTTTTGAGAAAGGAATGTGGAAGTCTAGGCATTTACAGGGCTTATGACCTGCCATTGACTGGTTAAAATAGCCTTTTTGCGCACTGTGGAACATTCACCATTCTGCTCATGTTTAAACATCCACAGTTTCTCAACTCTTCCATCTGTTGACTTTTGTGATGTAAAAGAGCTGAAACCTTTATCATTTGGAAATACTCAAAACATTGTTTATAGATATATGATATATAGTGGGGTGTTACAGCACACAATGCCGGCGATAGTAAAATATGAGGATAGCAAGTTCAGAATAAGGCTGTAGATAGGAGATGTAGTAATCGCTCGGCCGTAACACTTTCCGACATTTTTTATTCCGAAGTTCGCTGACCTCGGCGAACATCGGAAGTGTTCGGTAACCAAGAATCGGGACAATCTTCTCAAATATTCGGTTAACATACATACCACACAACGTACGAATCAACATTAAGATTCTATTGATTAGACGGTGAATGGTTTAGTAAGCTGTTCGATAGATCGGTACATACACACATATTGTGAATTGTACATGTGGTTGTACATACATCAACATACACACAGATCTTGGTACTATTTACATCTTTGTGTATGTAAATTCTCAATGCTCCAAATGTTTCAAAAATACATATCAAAGACGAGCTCATTGGAATTTGATATGTATGAATAGGAGAGTAAAAACAAAAATAAAAACATTTTTTTGGGACACGCAAATTCAAATAATGTCAGATTTGTTTTTATGCATAGTGGCAGAAAAGGCCGTGATTCTATTTTTCTTTCCAACAATTTGTGCAACATTTTTTTAGTTTTTAATATTTCATTCTACTGAACTAATTCAAGAGAAAAAAGACATAAAGGGGATAGGCAATTGATGGGAATTCATTGATTTTTATGTTTTTATTTATTTATTTCATTCTTCAAGTATAAGTATTTTGTCGGACTTATTGGTTTAAACAATATCTTTCTGCCGACCAAAAAACAGACTAGTCAAAGAAAAGTTGGTCAAAAATTTTAAAATTAAAAAAATATATATATTTCAAAAGAGACATGCATGAAAAAAAACTAATAAATTAAAAATAACAGCTGTTGATGAGGCTTGCACATATTAATTTAAATAAAAGTAAATTATGTTATAAATATTAACGGGTGAGAAATGTTAAATCAGGCAATGAGTTTGAAAGGAGGTAAAAAAAGGGGCCAAGGAAAGAAAAGGAATAAAACATATATTTAAAAAAACAATAAAATGAAGGGAGGTTCTAAAGTATTTAATAATGTTTCAGACGTTTCTTGAAGGTGGCTAGAGAAGGTGCATTTTCAGAAAGGTAAATGAAAAGATATTTTGGAACGCAAGGGTTGTAAAGAATATTATAAAAAAGCGAGAGAGATTGAAAGTTTATGTGAAAACGAAGCCACTTGAGTTCGGAGCGAAAGGAAGATACATGGTAATACTTTTTGAGATTAAAAATAAAGCGGATGCTTTGATTCTGCAAACGCTCCAAGCAATCTATGAGTTCCGTATTAACGTCAAGATAGCAAATATTATATTGGCATAGCACAGTTTTTCTGTCACTATCTCGCAAATACCTCTGCGATACGACTGCACGTCGTCATTGAACTGAATTCGCCTAGCCAAAATCGTCAAAATCGACGTTTCGCTGTCTCGGTTTCCGCACCTCAAAACCGAACCGATTCTGTTTTTTTTTAAAATTAAATTTACTGTGTCGATACATTATAAATTAAAAAAAAAACATTTATCATTTTTGTATACCGTACGTCTGAAGACGGCAAATAAAACAGGTCATTTTTTTGGGATAGTCTTAGCAGAAGCAATTTATTGAAAAAGTAAAACAATAGAGACACGCCGATGGTGAATATCTTTAGTGCGTAAAAAAATCATGACTTAGTGCCATAAGCCAGAATGAAAATATGGGAATACATTTGTATGAAAAGTCAGGCCATCTTTCCTCTTAAAATCTCGAGAATCTAAAAAATGCAATCCGTCTGGTTTTGCAGTTTTTTCTTCATATAAGACAATTGACGATAAAAATTGACGGCTTATAAAAAAACATCAACAAACAAATGTTTGTCAGGGTTTGAGAAAATAGGGGAGAAAACAAAGGGGGCTTTTTTGTTGTGAGAGAACTTTCGATTAGTAATACTGTATCTTTACTTGATGACTGTTTTTTTGTGCTTCGTAGCATCGATTAGTAATACAAAGCCTTACACTCGAACAACACTAGCAAATTGTGTAAATTTACTCTTAAATATCAGTGTTCAGTTTGCCAAGCGTATTGATTCTCCGTGAAATTATGAATTTATTGCGTGACAAGCTTTGTTATTATTTTTTATTAATAAATAAAGTTACATAAACTGACACATGTTTTTTTTTCGGTTACAATCTACTCTATAGTTAGTTTATTTTAAACTGTAACTTACAATAAAGAGACTAGCTCTTGTGCTTGGAGAGTGACTTACACTGTTATAGTTATGAAGTCATTTGAAATTATCTAATTTCGAATATCATCATCATCATCACCATCATTCCCTTTCCGCACCATTAGGTTCGTAGGGCACTGCATTGGTACACCAATCGCAGCGTGACTTGATCATTTTTGTTACATGAAGGTAAGATGATTAGTCTTACGCTTACATGAGAATTTAAAAAAAGAAATTATACGAAAAGAAGAGAAAAACAGAAAATAATAATACCAATTAAAATAGAATGCTGTTTTTATCAGGTTATTTTTTATTTTTTTTAATATACTTTAAATTTTCAAAAGCGATATAATAATTTTAATAGTTTTTAGTTCATTGAGGAGATGATTTTAATTTTTTATTCTTTCGAAAACAAAACCATTTTTACCGTGACTTGTGTGGAATTTAGATTTTGTTTTGGTATCTGATTGACGTATTTATTTTTTATTATTTTTATTTATTCATATTTTTTTGCTTACAAACCATAATATACTTCAAAAATTACTATCAACATTTTTTTTTTTTTTTTTTAGTTTGGCGACATTATTTCCAGAAATGGTCCGGCTAATGCTTCGCGATTCTGTGATTTGACGCCATTTGATTATTTCTTTAAATCCGAGGTCTACAGAAAATTTTACGAAGTGCTTCGGAGTTATAATAAAAATACCACAAGAGAAATGGATTTTTCTAACTGAAATGAATTTAGACAGTTTTTCGTATCATTCGTGTCTTTGCAATATGGTCATAAGGAGGGATGAAAATATCCGACAAAAGTCCTCCATTTAATTAGCTAAACTCATAATTAAAGTGGCAACGACAGTCGTAGAGTTAAATTCAAATTAAATTGCGGTTTATAAAATTATTTTTTTAAGTAAATCGTTTATTGCAATTTTTATTTATTTATTAGTATAAGCGAAACCGATAGGAAGACTAATGGTTTTAAAATTATTTTTGGGTATGTGAAGGGAGTGCTTTCCCTGGTCTACTTATTAAACATAGGAATTTAGACGAAGTTTTTGTAATTGGATTATTCACGTTTATGTGTAAGTATGTTTTTAAACAGTAAAAATATAGTTACGAGGCATGGCTTCATCTATCTCTCGATCCGTGCGCAACCCACTTCAGAAATCCACTTTTCGATAGTAATTTTATAGAGCGAGTACTTATCAACTGTCTTTATCGAAAACTGAATTTTTATTTACTTATTTTTTATTTATTTATTCATATTTTATATACACTATAAACAATAAAAAAACTAATGTGACTTCACTGGGGTTACCCGTGCCGAGGACCCTTAGCTTACTTTTTAAAAATGTTTTTACATTTGAGAATAATAGAAGACTAACTTCATAAACAGAGATAACTAACAAAATATTCAGACTGTCTTAAAAACTATGTATATATGTACATCTATATTATTTATATTACAAAATGCACAATGAAAATAACAAAAACCTTACATATGCTGTACACTTTAAAATATTGATTTGAGCGAATGAGACAATCCATTTTACTTCTACCTAGCTCCACTATCCATTTATTTATTGCCTTTTTAAACATTTTTTTTATTTTTTTAAATTTTTTTTTATTTATTTATTTGGAAGTTCAACAAGAATACATAAAATACATACTTTTTAAAGTTAGCATTACTAACGTTCTTTATATATATTCTCAATTATAGAACTCCACCATCTTTCATAAATTATACAAAATAATTGTGTTAAATCAATTTAAGTAATAATAAAGATTAAGTTTAGTGAAAGATAAGAATACAGATTGACTAAAGAAATAAAATTGAGTTAAACATACGAAACTAAATTATTTTTTTTTTAAGAAAAGAAAAGAAAAAATAAAAACATATAAGTTTTAATAAAATATACTAAAATTTATTTACATACACAAAAATAAGGATTAGGTATTTGATTTAAGACACATAGTAATATTTTTTTTATAATCATGAAAAATGTCAATGTTAACTTTTTTCCTAATTTGTTATAGAGTCTTAACATACTTGCAAGAGGGTAAAAATGTGCCATATTGTTTGTAAAAATTGGAAGGTAAAATATATCAGGTGATCTCAGACGCCTTTCTCGTTACTATTTGTTTTAATAGATAGTGGAAGTAGGTTATAGATTTAAATTGAATAATACTCAAAATCCCTTTGTCCAAAAGTGGTATTAGTTTGTATTTGTTTGAGTTGTCTTTGTGTTGAGGATCTAGTGATTATATTATTTGTATGTGATGTATTGTAGGGGTTATGTCTTTCATTTGAGTGAGAGTAGTTTTTGAATCTGTAAATTAGTATTGTTTTAGCGTATAATTGTTTTGGTATCATAAGTTGTGAGTTGTGACATTACCCAACATTAAACCTAAAATTATACACACTCTTATAAAAACTATGGGAACCGCAAAAAAATGTTTCTTTATAAAACTCATATCGGTCTGGACATAAAATATCATGTTGCAATTATTTAACATTTTTTCTATTGTAATAATTAAAAGTTAGCCTGGGGGTTAATATGTACATAGCACATATGTATATGTAAGTTGAGTGACTAACTAGCAATACGCGTAGTAGGTACAACTCTTTCTACATAGAAATTAATAACGTTGGTCTAAACAACTTTCATCAGACATCGACAATTTTAATTAAATCAACGCGATAATCAGATTTGCTATTATCGTAATAATATATTTTGAAGTTTCGAATAAGAAATTACAAAATAGAAAGCCGAAAATAATACTGTCTTGCACTCATTTAGATTAAAATTTTTGTTAGCTTTTGCCCACTCCAATCGGGTTCTATGCATTTTTGGTGTAAGATTTAATTTTTCCAAAGTTCACGGTGTGAGTACCTTTTACATGTTTATATTTTTGCTCATAATATGGCTGATGTTTCCATGACTGATTTAAGCTGTGAGCGACTCGATAAACTTGAACGACTTCAGAATACATGCATAAGGTACATTTTTGGTCTTAGGAAATATGACCACATTTCTGATTATCGTAGGCAACTGAAATGGCTCAAAATTAGACAGCGGAGAGACTATCACTCCCTCTCACTTCTGTTCAATGTACTTCATAGTCCTAACGCTCCTATATACCTGTGTGAAAAATTTCAACGCTTATCAGTTCATGGTTTACCTCTTCGTTCTCATTCTCAAGGCACTCTCTTAATACCCATACACAATTCCTCTTTCTTCTCTAACTCATATAGTGTCCATGCGGATCGACTGTGGAATCATCTCCCATCCACCATCAAAAATGTTACTACATTATCTCTGTTTAAATCACATCTGAAGAAACATCTCCTTTCTCTTCCTTAATCTCTCCTCCTTTCCTTTTTCCTCTTTCCTCTTTCCTCTTTCCTCTTTTTTCCTTTTTCCCATTGAGTAATAGTTTCGATTTAAGGTAATTTATAAACAAATACGTTTATTTCTATTTTTATATATCTTTAAATTTTTAATCTTTTTTTTCTATTGAATATGTTCTGTAACTTGAATTATAAAAATAAAACTTTTATTTTATTGGTTGGTTGGAAGAAATTGCCATTTGGCAATAAGCCCGCCAATGTACAAATAACATTATGTACAAAAAGTTAAATAAATAAATAAATAAATATTTCGCATATCAATAGGAAATAAAACTTACTAATAGAGAGTATGAAAAACGGCTTTAAATTTACAAAACGTTATAATATAAAATAACAAAATACAGACAACTTTGGACGGGAAAACAGAACTAAAATAATTAAATAATTATGTAATACGGTAAACGTCGTTTTGCATCGGGGTTCAGTTCCGAGAGACACCGGCGTAAAATAAATCGGCGTAAAATGAACACAAATAAATGGAAGATATAAGGTTAGTTTCCGTGTCAAAATTCTAAAAACTACAATTACATCTTAATATATAAATCTATTTTGTGTAATTCTATAATTAAAGATATAAATGCATGTCAAATTGTATCGATGAATGCTTTTGAATTGTATATTTTCTAGTATGTATCTTTGTTGAATTACTTAATAATATAAACATGTTTATTTAATACATATTCTATATATATTTAAAATAAATAATAAATGTATTTACTAAATACACTTTAAATTCGTTTACAAAATAAATAATAATCTCTTGATATAAATAATGATTTTTTTTATAATAAATACTAACTCACCAGTTCGTCGGTACTAAATTAAATTCTCACACTTTTTTGAAAAAAGCGTCCTTTTTCATTGGCTTTGATTGTTGCTTCCTTTTTTGCAGAATCATAGTATAAACTACAAGTACGTATATAATAATATAAATTTACTCGTATATAATCATGCCTTTTTATTTTTCTTAAAAACAAAACGAAAACTAACTTGGAAACAATTTCACATACAAAATAGGCTGCACGCGTACACGGTAATAGAATAAAACAAAGTGTAAAAGTGTGTTTGCTATTAGAATCGCGGCGTCTACTGTCGTCTGGTGTCGGCCGAACCGGCGTAATTGTAAATTGGCATAAATCGAACCGGCGCAAAACGACGTTCACCTGTACTAGCTTTTCTCACGTGGTATAAGTGGGAAATTATTTAGGTAATTAATTAATTGTGCCGTTTATTTATAAGGGTTTCGTTTATCAATAAAAAAGTTCCCGATGGAATGATATATTATATCGGGATTGAAAGAAGCTTGGTCTTCCAACTATGGCTATGAAAGAAATACAATTATCCAATAGTCTATGGTGACGTAGTTATTTTATTCCTTATTCTGTTCACAAATCTAATATCCTACTACAGAACCAAAATGAAAAACAAACCAAACTAACCACAGATAAAGTAAGTCAATCATAAAAATTCAAAGAATTAATTTCAAATTCAATATTTCTGACATCCCACCTTACAGCCTACTATAAATAATGTTGATAAAAAATAAGTATCCTATTTTACTTCTCACCTCTGCGGCTATTGCGAAAAATGCAAAAAAATATCAATCGGTCGCTCCATTGAGACGTGAAGAAAACAAAAACAAACAAACACACTTTCGCATTTATAATATTAGTATGGATGGATGGATACACTAAAGAATCAGTAGTATAATAGTTATAGATAATAATAATAGAAAATACACTTTGTAATAAACAGTATTAACATGAAACATTTAGTTAAAATTAGTAATGTTAAAATATTGATTCGATTATATAGTAGCACTGAAATGTTTTATTAGTAATTGTTTACATGATTGAAATTCCAACTGAAATAAGTCTCTTAAATTTAAGTGTGATGGCCTAGCGCATGTAGTCGATTCAGTATCAAATTGCTATGTGGCGTTGAGATGTGGCTTTTTTGTCATTGCCGCGGCCTGGAAACAGCCGTGATTTAAACTCAATCAAAAAGTTATGGGAAATATAAATATTAAAACCCTAAACAGAAAAAAGATCTAAAGAAAGCACTAGAAAATACTCTGTTAGTAAACTTTCGACTTGTGTAGACGTGTAAAGATAAATTATTACATAATATTCTAATTATTGTTGAAATCTGCGTATTGTAAGATGTCCGTAATGGAAGTAAATTAGAGTTGTGATAACTTTCGCTGTCGCTTGTGGGACCAGACTAGATTTAGATGTTGGGTAAAGCTACCTGACTTGTCAACACTCTTTCTCATTATGCATTCACCGACCGCATTGGCATGCAAAATGGAATCAGCTTGCATCGAGGATATTCAAGTAAATGGAACTAACCACCAATGGTTTTAATTCAAAACTATTTTATATTTTAAGTATAATTGAAATAGTGTACACTGTACTCAGTGGGTTTATAACTACATAGCAATATTTCATAGACATTCACCATTGGAGAGTCGCTATCGTTCGCTGTTTAAAATAATTTTTCTTTTGTAGGGGCTAGAACCATTCAAAAACTCCTAAAAGCGCCAAGTTTTATCTGCTGTCTTCGGACGCACGGTATACAAACGCGATATATATTTTTGGGAAAATCAAAATTAAAAAATACAGGCAAAATCACATGCACTCGCCTATCCCTAGGCTCCATGGATATGGCTATCAGCATGAGGACAAGGCTGATATATTTGGTTCTGGACTTGTTAGTTATAAAACGAGTCTGATTTCTTTTTTTCTCTCGCAATAATATTCATAAACTTTTCTTTTTATTTAAAAATGACTTTTCTTTTTATTTAAAAATGTTTTTCCTTTTTTTGTTTTTTCATATTTATGTATTTATTTCGTTAATATTTTTGGTTGCTTATGTGAATTTACCTACTTGTTATTATTGTTATGTAATTTTATAATTTTTGTTATGTATTTATATATGTACTTTTTTTCATATTTATGTTCAATATATGTCAAAGGCAATTTATGCCGTTTGTGTAAAAATAAATAAATAAAATATATCTAATCCTCATTATTTAAAAAAAAAAATCGGATCAATTTTGAGGTGCAAAAAACAGGAATATGATACATAGATTTTGTTAATTTTAGATAAGCATAATCAGTCTTGTGTGCATTTGTTTTTTTAGCACAGTATTCGGAGAAGCATTTGCGAGAGTGACAGAAAAACTATATTCAAATACATACTTATCAAACCGCCCCACGACGCATATCCTCATCTCCGAATAGTATTTTTTGTCCTGCATTTACCGTTACTTTTTAAATTATTTTATAGTACCATCAGCCTTTCGGTAACTGTTATGGCAACGTCTTAGATGTTTCCCAATGCAATTTTGTGTACAATTTTTACCGTCTTAATTTTTATCAAATATTTTTACATCAATCTGGCGTATTTTCTCGTACAGTTTAGTCGCGGGGGCCAAGCTAGGTAAGTTTTTTATTGGTTTTATTATTTTATTTTGCTGTCTTCGTATCCTTGGTATGTATGTCTTGCTACTGGTTCTCCAGAAGGCGATTACGAAGTTCAGTTTGTTTATAAAGAATAACCTTTTTTTAACGCTGGGGAAATAAAAAACGAAAATTGTCGAATATGAAATATGCGCGTTGACGCCTTTCACTGAAACACCTTCGATTTGCAATATGCATAATCTCGCTATCTATTGCCAAAGCAGGAATTCAAGCGGAAGAAAGTCGTTTGTGTTGACTTAACTTTATAATATAAATATAATATTTACATGTTGCCATTATGTAAACAGCACTTAACGATAATTACTTCGTTAAAAACAAATAGAGAGCTAAGTTTACTGACCTTTATATGGCCGTTTTGATGGTATATATGCTTATGTTTGAATCGTATATATGCATATATTTGTACAGTGAAATCAATTCGCTATAAATAATTATGAGATCTTACAATATATCATCGCTGTTCAGGCAAATGTCACTAACCCTAAAAATGATCGTTTTGAGTTGAGCTGGTTGAAAGCTAGCACTATGGAAACGGTCGACCCAAAAGCCATCGGGTTAGGTTTGTGTAGGTTAGGTTAAATTTTATAATAATGAAAAAAAGTTTTTTACTCTTCTTATTAAGTTAAGTCAAGGATTCAGTTCAGAAAAAGGACATTTTAGAATTCATTAAACTTGACCCAACTTATCCTAACTTAACCTAACTTAAGTTAAAAATGCTAAGCGACGTTCAGCCCTTTCGCTAAACGTTGCTTTTCAAGGACTAAAATTCCAAGCCGAAATTCCAACATTTCAGAGTCTGTCAAAGCACTCCTTCATAATGTATCATGTTTAGCCATCTTTTAACAGATCTATGGATACAGAAGAAGAAATTTAAAAAATCAGAACTCCCTATACTACTGTGTTCTCCATCTGTTCCCGTATGCGTTTATGGCAAAAAATTAAACAATTCATTTGATATAAGTAGTATATGTAAAAATGATGGACAAGATGTATTTAAGATGTCTTTAATAGACTCGATACAATGTAGTATGTCGATGCCACTAAAACTGTAATTGTAGGTTGTCTGTATTCTTCAAAGATTGCTAATTTAATTAGTCTAGTGTGGAATGACAAGTTCGAAGAATGGTACAATAATCTGTCTGAACTACTTTACTTTTCGAAACTTATGTTACAAATGTTTAAATACGATTACACCTACAAATTATTTAATGCTTCGTAAAGTTGGGTATTCGGTTTTTCTTTGACCGTGAAAACAACAAAGAAGTGCATCGACCGGCCACGGTCGCCTTAGTTCATGACGTCATAATAACCCTTGTAGACTGTGAAGAAGTTACGTAGCGGAAGCGGATCGTCTTGGCTTACGTCATTATCGCGTCATTACCGTGGCCAATCGGATGTGACGCGTCAATCATGGGATTCGGCGAAGGGCGCTTGCGTCGATACGTTGCTTAGGATTTTACCTCAGTCGGGAAACTGAGATCAAGAAGATGATAATGAGTTATGATTTATTGTTTCGTTGATTTATTATATTACGATTTATCGCGAAACGCGATTGAAAAAAACAAACGAATTTCAAAATGAATTAAAAACAATATTAGAGTTTGTCCAAATGTTCGCAGACAAAATATGTAAAGTGGCCACTTAAACCAACCAATGACAGGTCATAAGCCCTGTAAATGCCTAGACTTCAATATTCCCTTATTTAAGGTATTTTCCATCTCTGTTGTAATTTGTTGATTGAATTTAAAACTTCCACACTTTGTATATGAAATAATAATATGGTCATAGTGTAGTAAACAAAGCAAGAATTAGTTAAAAGAAAAATGAATAAAGCACTTGAAGTTACATTTAATTTTAATAAATATACTAGAAATACATATTTATATAAAATAACAAAAATGCTCTATTTAGATGAATTAATTTTACAAAGAAAAGGTAAAGATGATATTTAAGATGAAAAATAAAATAAAAAAGACGAACATTTAATCAAATTTCAACAACAATATATAATACAATATTTGAGTTTGTCCAAATGTTCATAGACAAAAGACTGGATTTCACACCCTCGGGGGTTATTAAGATTAACAAATTACAACAGGGATGGAGAATACCTTAAAAAAGGGAAAATGTAAGTCAAGGCATTTACAGGGCTTATGACCTGTCATTGGCTGGTTAAGGTGGCCACTTTACACACTGTGTAACATTAACCATTTTGCCTATGTTTGAACATCCATATTTCTTCAATTCTTCCACCTGTTGATTTTAGTGAAGTTATAGAGCTGAAACCTTTATTGTTGTGAAGAGATTCATCTGACTGAATTATTTCACATACTAGGCAACGCCTGAAAACAATTTTTCAATTTTTAAACTTCTTCTTGGACCAGGAAATTCCAGTCTTTTGTCTATGAACATTTGGACAAACTCAAATATTGTAATGAAACCAACAATACAAGAGCGTCAAATAATTTAACTTATGAACAACCTAGGACTAACAAAAAAATAAACAGTGTTGTGTATACAGCAATAAAGTTCAACAATTCACTTTCTAATGATTTAAAAGATATACAAATCATATACGCACTTAAAAACACCTAAAAATAACTGTTCTTACAGCCCATGTGACGAGTGATATGCGAGGTTATTTTGTCGACTTTTATTAGTGTCATAATATATTATATCCCCTCATCCCAGCACCTTTGCTGATTGGGAATATTTTGTACAAATAAGATAAAATATGTAATGTAATATGTAATTTAATGTATTTTGTCTTTTTTTTGTCATAAAAAGTATTATTTGTCTTAACGTTAAGAGGAAACGCGTCTTACTTTTCGTCTTACAAACGTAGACCCGTTTCTCCCTGGATCATAGCACTGAGCAGTGTCAATTTTTACATACTATAGACAGATCATTGGCATATTTTTTGATAAACTTTTTTAATGGGAGTTAGGACCATCCAAAAACCCAAAAAGGGCCTATTTTTATCTGCCGTCTTCGGACGCACGGTATACAAATATGAAAAATGGAAAAGGTAGCAACACAGAAAATTTCATTCTTAAACTCTTTCTAAAAAAAAACATAAAAATCAGTTTGGCGTTGAGGTGCGGAAAACGAGACAGCGAAACGTCATTTTGTCGATTTCAGTTGGCCAGCGTCATGCAGTTGTCTTTCTCGCATTGTATTGGGGAGGTATCTGCGAGAGAGTGACAGAAAGGCAATGTTCAAATACCGTTAGCAATTCAGCTACCCGTTAACAACAGTTTTTAAACTATTTTAACATATTAAAAAAAAATGTTACTTGAGGAAAAATAATTTCACTGGAATACGTAAGCCAATTTTATACGCTGGTAAAAATCCACGCGGGAGAAACTTTAACTTCAAAAACGTCAACAGATGAAAGAATCGAAGGAATATAGATGTTCAAATATAGGTAGAATGGTGAATGTTACACAGTGTGTAAAGTGGCCACTTAAACCAGCCATTGACAGGTCATAAGCCCTGTAGATGCCTAGACTTCTATATTACATTCTCTAAAATGTTCTTCATCTCTATTGTAATATGTAAATATTGTTTATTTAGTTATTTATGATTATTTTCTTATAATGAATAGCATTTTTAATTTCTAAGATTTCAAAGTTGTCGCCCTCGTGGTGTAATGGTCAGCGCGTTTGCCTGCAAGAGGTCTCAGGTTCGATTCCCGACATGGTTGATATGAAATATCAATTTAAAATGGTGTTTTCACAACATAATGTTTCATAGTCCCTAAACTGGTACCTGAAGAGTAAGACTGATAATCTCACCTTTGAGTAACAAAAATGATCAAGATTCGCTGCGACTGGTGTACCGATGCAGTGCCCTATGCGCCATTAGGTGCGAAAAGGGAATGATGATGACGACGAAGATTTCTAAATTGTCTAATTTTAATATTTTATTTGTTTATTTATGATTAAAGCGGTAAATTTATTCTATAATATTTGGTAATCACTGTTAAAATAAAAGAAGATAAGATTCATTAGTTAAGTACACCCTGATAAAGAGGCTTGTGCAGCTTTAAAACCGGTCGGTAGAAAAAAAGGTTAAAAAAAGATGTTATTAAAAAATACTTCATCCCGTTCGCAGTTATGCCTGGAAAAGCCGTCTGAATTGTGTATCTTATTTAGGGAATGACGGCTATAGCCGTCAGATAAATAAATATCTTTCGTGAAAAGACGGCTATAGCGTACGAAATACTGATCTAATTGTATTTAGGAGGAGATATTGTGTCCCTATAAAATACAATCTGCAACGAAAGTGGCACAACACAATTTTCCGCGTCTTTACTTCAAACTTTCAACTTCGGTCCAATCGGAAGCGAAAAATTAAAAAAAAGAAGAAAGTTATGGAATGTGTCTATATGAGTAGATGCTTTGAGATAAAAGTGCCGGCGAAGGTGTTAAAAATGTTGCTCTTTAATAATAAATTCATTAAAAAAATCTTATTAACATTTTTTTTTCTTAAATACAAAGGAATTATTTATGGTACACATTTTTTATATTGTAATATCGTAACATTAGAACATTTTATTTATTTAAAATAGTGCACACTGTTTGCACCACTGAATGATTTATTTAACTACCGGATTCGGATTGACATGTTTCTTTCGTGTGGACCCACGTGCTAACTTCGAGGGAGGCGGGCACTTTTATTTCATTTTATTTTATTTTATTTGGGATTTTTACAGCTATTACATAAACAAAATAATTAGAAAAATCTTAACAATACTAAAGCCAATTAAAAAAATCCACTGTAAATATAATGACACATAATATATAAGAAAAGAAGTTTAGTAATTGTATTTGTGTGACGTTTGTATTCATGTGTATGTGAATGTGTGTATGCGTGAATGAATGAGGGAGAGGATACATGTGCGTGTGGGAATGAAAGAGGGAGAGGGTGCGTTTGTATGGGTGCGTAAGTATGAAAATAATATATTTGCTTAAAACTTGTAAATTGTATTAAAAATGGTACAATAAAGAGCTTAGTAAAAAGTTAGAAACCTTTTTGTTAAAATTCAAATGACGAAATGATATAAATTGTTTTTTTTTTATTTTTTAAGTATGTTAAATTTCAAAACCGTATTCTGAAAAAAAAAAGCATTTTATTTTTTAAATTCAACTGATACACATCGAATGAATGTATCGTCCAAATACACATGGCACGGAAAAATTACGATGGATCGATGTGTAATATCGACGCTGAAAAGAAAAAAGTTACCAAGCGACCTCCGGGCAGTATTGGTCAAGACGCTTGACTCACAAACGGAAGGTTCTGGGTTCGATTCCCGGTGAAAACACAAAAACATCAATGTGTTTTTTTAAGCCTGTATGTTTTGTGCTGAAATTCACCACTATAGTTAAGCTTTTTGGCCTGTTGTGGTGCAAAAAAAAAAACAAACCAAAAAAGCGATATTTAGAAATTTTACGGAAGAGACAATCTAAGATTTGTGTTTTTTTAATTAAAAAACAATATCGTATTTAAATTTTTATTTAAATTATGTAGAAATCACACCATAATAAAACGAATGCATCAGAGATTAGTCGGCCTCATTGTGCACTGGTTATTGCGTTTGCCTGACTTTAAATAAATGCAAATAAAAATAAAAATGATGAAAATCAATCTACCCTATTTTATTTTGTTATGTCGTGTGGATTTTTTACCACCCCGTGTACCACCTGGCCTTATCCAGGGCGGTTTGTCATTTGAATTGGAATGATTAGCAATAGCACATTGAATTCGCAATGAAATATGGTTAGCATTATCAAATGCTAATTGAAGCACAAAATTTGAAGGATTTTGTTTTGTTTTTAAGGTTGGCAGATTATTAAATACTTTGAAATATATAAATTTACCAGCAGTTATCAGATCATCATCATCATTTTGCCTTCTCCGCACCATTATCATCAACAGATAATTTTAGCTAAAATATTGTATTTTTACCAGTCAAACTTCTACATACTAACACATCAAACATAAAAAAATAGCCTTTAATGCGGTGTACGGTGTCATTCTGTCGCTGTGCGGTGTCATCATCACTGAAAATCTAGACCCGACATTGAGATAAAATGGACAGGATTTAACAAAATGAAAAATCTTATTTGTGACGATAATATAAACCTTAAGTTGAGACAACGAATGGTCAAATGTTATATGTGGTCTTACTTACTGTGCGGTGTAGATGCGTGGATTCTTAAAGTCAATATTATAAACCATCTTAAAGCATTTTAAATGTGGATCAACCGTAGAATGTTAAGAATTTCTTGGACTGATATATGATAACCAACAACAAATTATTACGTGGAACCAATACTAATTGAGATTTATTCACCACTGTTAAGCTCCTTAAGATTTCATATTTAGGCCATGTGTTGAGAGGTGATATATATGCCATACTTCAGCTTGTCGTAAAGGAGAAAATCGAGGGACGTAGAGGGGTCAGAAAAAAACAGATTTCCTGGCTTTGAAACATCCGAGCATGGACCAGGATTCAAACTGTGGAGGAGCTGTTTCGCGCTGCTCAGGATAGGGAAACTTTCTCCCAAGTGAATCGTCAACGTCGGGGGGACCCGACATGACAATTGAAGAAGAAGAAGATACGGTGTGCGATTTTCATTAGCGTGCTAACATTTTTTAAAAAAAGCATTAGCTTCTATCAGCAGGAATGTCGCGGCTGTAATGAACAAGAAACCTTGTATGGAAAATGTACGTAGGCTTTCTCTCAAGGCAGGAAGTCAGTGTGGCATCGTACCTGGGAATCTAAAGACATTTCCACTTTTATTGCATCACGCAGTTTCCATATTTACGTGAGAAACATTCTACCGTTACTAAATATGCAGTTTGACGCCAGTTTGCGAATAAAATGTGCATAATCTACGCAATCTATCAACAGACAGCTACTGTTAAACGTACTACCTACTAGAAGCGCGGTGTTCATCCTTGTTTTAGGAATGGAATTGCGATTACGTGTCCTCAGCGCGTTTAGTATAAAGAATTAAATAAACCTAGATGCCGCCGCATCATCATCATTTCATGTCCGCCACCTATTCGGAGCATATGGTGTCCACAAAGAGCCTGATGCCTTGTAAAGTAGGCGAGCACGGTTAAGGCTCTCAGAAGGCACACGCAGTATATGGCCCAGCCAACCGTCTCGCCTCCGCTTTTAAAAAAAATATTTATTTAATATGTTTATTTTTCCATTGATGTAATTTCACAGAATTATAATTACAAATATTCACTTAAAAAATACATCTTAAAATTAAGCCTTACCGTAATTTGAAAAAAATGCCAAAAAATGCCCTTCAGTGTCTGAGCGTATGCCATTCCTTTTTTTATAATTTACAAGTTTATAGTAAATAAATATGGAATGACATAACCATGCAAAGAAAAACAAGATCTTCTATTACAAAAACAGAATTTGTTTGAAGTATATATATATATTTTAATTTGTGTCTATCAGTTCCTTCTATGCTAACCTAAGACCTGAAGCCTACTTTAAACTGTATCAGAGATTTAATGTTTTGTAATCAACAATAATTGAAGGTTCTTGAACCATGTAAAGAGTGCCTCTGTGCGAACTTAATTCTGCATCCTGGAACTGACAGTATACTATCGGATCTATTGCTTATCCGATTTTAATTATTGCTAAATAATTCCCTATTTATGTTAACATATTTCAGGCACTGAAATTGCTGACAGTGGTGACCGGAGCTTGCGGCGTCGTTCTCTTATTTGTTCATTCCTCAAAAAGTTGAAGGAGGAAATAATGTTATAGCAACGCGAGACGTTAAAAATTGATCTAGTTATTTAAATTCAAATTTTTCAAACAAATCAAACATTATATTATTAAGTATTCATTTGTAAATATGAAACTTGTATTTCGGACAGTATTGTAATGTTTTTGTAAAAGGCCTCAAAATATATTTTTATGAATTTATTTATCGAATGTGCGACCTCTTACATTTTGTATAATTCATATACTTACGTCTCGAAAACGGAAGACATAGAAAAGTCGGTAAGTAGTTATATACAATTGTTTACTAACAGTTATTGAACTTTTTGACCACATAAATAATGTTTAAATTTATTTTAACAGAGAGGGAAAACGTTTTTGAGAAGGAAATATGGAAGTCTACATAAATAATGCTTTAAATATTAATATGTAATTTCATCTTCATTCTCTAATCCGCGCCTCGTGGTGCATAAAAAAAAACTATTTTAGTCCAGCAATCGCTATACACATCAGGATGATTGTTTGTAACATTAATGTTAGATAATCAGTCTTAAATTTCAAGTGCCATTAAATTATGAAAAAACGTAGGGTAAATTCGATACGAGTTTGATACACATTGATGGCAGTTTCACACAGTAAGGCGTAAAGTCTTTGTCACCATTAAATATATATTATGTAGATTCAAGAATCTGCCACAATGATGCAAATTATATTTATAATTTGGAATACTCTTTATTTGCAAATGATTTTAATTAAATGTCAGATTCGCAACATTCAGATTTCTTTTAGAATACTTCTGACGACATGTGGAACTATCAAATTTAAATCAGACAAATTAAATTATTTTCTGATCCCTGTGGGATGTGAAATGTGCTAATTGTTACGAAATAAGGACTTAAATAATAATAGACTGTTGAGAGTAAGCTTTTATTTTTTATCATGGTCACGCAGAAAGCTAAACTGATTGTTTTATATAAGACAGGTTCAATAAATTGTCAACTAATTAAAATCACCCAGCAGCGCAAGATTAACATCAAATCTGGCGTTAACTTGTGATATTCTTTACGAATAATCCTAGGTTTCAATTACACCATTAACTTGCGACGGTAAGCGCACTTAAGTTCTTGTTTAAATGCAGACTAGCCAGGCAAGCATGTAGGTAATTCGGCGTAGGTAATTTCAACCTGTTATTAGACAAACGCGAGGTAGAAATGTACAAAAAAGAAAGTGAAATTGTTAGAAAAACAAACATTGTATCTACCCTTTTCCGTTTAACTAGAAACAAACCCATTAATCTTATCTTTATTAATATCTTCAATAAGCAAACTTGATTGTCGGCAATTGTTTTTTAGTTCTGTGATAAGATTGACTTTTACTGCGAGTAAGTAGAACATCATACGAAGTATTTGTAAACATTACTTTCGATTTACTTAAAAACAAGAATGTTCGTTATTTGTATCGAGTTACTTCGAAAAGTGGGTATGAAAACTTTACATTAGAACAATAAATTCTAGAACCAGCCAGAGAAAATTCATAAAAAAATATTTTACTATCTGGGGGTTGATGCTACAAGTGCTTATGTCAGATTTGGGTTAAAAAGTTGGGTACCAAAGGGTACTCCTAAATAACCTTAGAGTATATACATCTTAGAGTCCGTACTATTCCAAAGTTTGTAAGAATTTTTGAAAAGGGGGCGTGGTCGTTTGTTTAGTGAAGACGTTTTTCGTTTCCAGATGTTTACAAAACAGGGTTGTCACAAATTCACGACTTTAGGCGATTTTTTACAGAGATTGGTAGGGAGTAGGGAGTACAATAAAGTAAATTTGTATGTACTCTAAGTAAATAACCATTATTTAAATGAGATAAGTGCACAAGTCAATCACATTGAGAAATTTGACAAAAATATGTAAAAGTGCATTAGATCGCACAATTAAAGCCCTGTTATTTTTATGAAAGAAAAGTAAACAAATTATACTAAAAATCGCCACAGAAACAAACAATTCCTTCACCTGAAAAAAGTTTTTTTTGTATAAGCACTTTTATCACTAATCCCAATGTATAAACGCATTTTTTTAAATATGGCATTTAGGTGACAGTAAAAACGCATTCCGGTTCTTATTTTGAAGAATAGAGTTCTGAATGAACGAGTTGTACTTTCAGGAAAAAATCCCGAAAATCGAAAGAGTGGAGAAAAATTACGTCGCGTGATTATATTAGTTTGTTTTCAATAAAAATATAAAAGATTGTCTCATTCTCCAATATATACATTATGTAACATTTGTTTGCATTATGAAAAATCAGGTTTTAAGTCTCCGTACGCGTTGATGTTATTCAATACTAGGCGTTTTTTTTTACGTTCGTTATCTTTACATTTTATGCTTTCAAACCTCTTATATTGAAATGCAAATTATTCAACAAGTCTACTATAGATAATTTTACATCCGTTTAAATATTTTTTTGTGTCATATCGTTCCCCATAAAACGAATGAAATATTTTAGTGTGTTATTAAGCACTTTTACCTCTCATAAAATACTTACTGTTTCCGTAGGAAAAAATCCTACACACCTGCGCATGGCCTAACGCAAGAATTAGGTAATATTTACTATGCAAGTTGAGTAATATCAGGACGTTATGTAATATTACAAATCGTATGGGAATCAAGAACAAAAGTTCGGCAAAAAAAAACTGGCTTTTTGCTATACCGGATGGATGTGAGTTCTCATACATAGGTATTAGAAGTCATTTATTTATTTTTTAAAGTTAATTGCCTTAGCTTATTTCAACACAATACATACTCACATTAACTTCACAAATAAATAAAACTAAAAACTAAATTTGTTGCAACAGAGAGGGAAAACATTTTTGATCAGGGAATATGAAAGTCTAGGTATTTACAAAGCTTATGACCTATCATTGGCTGGTTTAAATGACCACATTACACACTGTGTAACATTCATCATTCTGCCAGTGTTTAAACACCCACATTTCCTCAGCTCTTCCATCAGTTGACTTTTGTGAAGTAAAAGAGCTGAAACCTTCATAATGTGATGTGGGTGAGATTCATCCGGCTGAACTAATTCACCTACTAGGCAACGCCTGAAAACAATTAGTTTTTTATACTTCTTAATCCAGTTAATTTGGATAAACTCAAAACATCATTATCATTCCCTATCCGCACCTAATGATGCATAGGGCACTGCATTGGTACACCAATGGAATTAATTTAAGGTAAGTAAAAATGAAGTTTATTTGTACATTATATGTATTTTTTTAAATAAAAAATCACTCCATAGCTAATGATGATAAACATAATAAAACTAAACCGAAAATTCGAATGATATTTCATCAAAATCATTACATATAATGGGTTATTTTAGTTATGTATCGAGTAAAAAAATAACATTTTTATTGTCTTTGAAATCGCATCTTATCAAACTCGTTTAAGTGTTTTTAATAAACAACGTATTTAAATAATAACTGTTAAACTCTGATATTACTTTCTTTTTAAATCTCTTTAAGTGATATCTGTTTTGTCGTTGAATGGAGTCATTAACCTTATTAAATATCTCTTAAAATGTTGTTTCATTTTTTTCTCATAAAATTGTATTTGTTAAACGTTTTCTAATGCATTACAATACTAAACTTGATATTTTTCTATTTTAAATCATAATTTATCTACTGATTTTTTTATGACTAAAAAAAGCGTTTCCAGTTTGGTGAAATATATATTTGTAGTCTAATTTCAGAATCTTATAAGTACATCAATGGAATTTTACAGTACAAGTATTCCTACAAATCGAATATTGAATGTAAGGCTAATAAATTTAATAGTGTTTTAATACAAAGCCAATGAATGATATTTCCTATCAAGTAGATGAAATTAAAGGATTTTACATTTTAGAATATAATTGAATGGTGTACTTTCGACGTAATAATGACTAATTTTGCACTCATCATTGAAGTAATACGTGGCGAGGTGTATGCCATACGGGGAGAGGAGAGAGGGGATACTGGCCAGTTACTGAATGGGAAACCCCGACAAATGGTTGCGTTGAAAAGAAAAGGGACGCGTTTGCAATAATGTGAGAAGGAACGTCATGCTTAAATACACGACACCGTATTATGGAGCGTGTCGCGCCAGTGTATAAAAATTGTTTTGTTGGTATTTTGTTTATAGAGCAATATTAGATGCCTTCGTACGGTTGTAATGCGAAAAATTAAAAAGTTATAGTATCAGTTATAAAAACAGAATTCTTTAAATGGAAACTCCTGGCTACCGTGCTCTCCAAATATCTAACTGTTTATTCCATGTAGCATCCTTTCGTACAAACCATACCCAGAACTTTCCACTTGTGAGCTTTGCTAGAGATTATTATTCAAACTTTCAATCTATTGACCATGTTGATAGCATTAAAAACACTTTTAATATGCGTGCTCTAAAATTAATTCTAAATGCTAATCTTTAGGTTTTTGTTAATATTTCACATTGTTTATGTCCCTTTATATACTCTTCTTTATTTAACAGTTATTCTTATAATGCATTAGTTTTGCAATTTTAAAATGTGTACAAATACTAACTTATGCACTTTATTCATGACAAAATTGATACTTATTCACATGTGCACACACCCTCGCCCACCTTTTCACACCCTAATACATACCCTCATGCACACACACATAGACCCTCACTCACCCACCCCCTCTCTCAAACACACACTCAAATTCTTATTCTTTATCTACTTGTTTATGTATAATGTATTTTTGTGGGTATCAGTTATTAGTTTCCTTTTTTTCCCTTTGTATATGTATATTAGGTGTATTGTTGATATCCCAAATAAATCAAATTAAAATAAAATACTTTTGTTAGTTGGTATTACATTTGATTAGCTTTAATTTAAACACTATAATATACATACACTGTTTTAATGCATATAGAGGCAGGTACATGGACTTAAGGCAATTTCTTTTTATCTACCCAAACCGTTTGATTTGAGAAAGCAAATGGTAACATATTGTAGGTATAGTAGATTTGATTTATAAAATCAATATTTTAAAACATACAAATAAATATGTATTTCTGTAAAATAATAAAAAGATGTAGCAATTAATTTTATTAAAAATTAAAAATCCGTACTATACTATGAGAAGAAGAGAGAGGAGGTAAAGAAAAAACTCAAATATTCAGATAGTAACATTTTAATCGCGATTTGAATATGAATAGTAAAGGGTGGGGTATTCCATAATCATACAGCTACTACCGTAAAAGAAAAGGCAAAAAAATTAGAGCGGTGAATAGATATCGAAAGGGTTATCTCCTTACTAGAACGGAGAGATAGCCCATGTCGTGATAAAGGTTGGAAGAGCTCCCTCAGTTAAACAGGCCAAGTGGGATATTAACTATTACTAATAATTGACATATCCGTTTTGTTCTACCTAGGGGCGTGTAATTGACGACACTATTAAAAGCAACACGGTTAAGAATATCTATATACTTTAATGTATGTACATATTAAAACTGTCGAATCGATCCGAAAACACATGTGTTTAAAATGCCATAACGTAGGTAGGCACAATCGCCCACCAAACACTCCTAGAAACTTCATTAAGGTGTTAGCAATAACCATCTTTGAGCATATACACGATCTTACGTTTATTAGAGGCTCGCTTCGCCCAACCAATTTGTTACCTCCGAATACTGTCCGCGATTTCGCGACATAGTAAAAAGATAAGCTTATTTTATTTTCTTCGATAATTACGGCGGGTTTTAGGTCGATTTCTTTTTGTAAGTGTATCGCTGGGCTGCGTCACTAATTTCCTATTCTGATGGCCATAAGTCAGGTATTGGTATGGAAGGAGTTGGCGGACGTAGGAGGGCGCTGAATACTACACAGGTTTATTTTAACATCCATGGGCGGCTAATGTGGATGGAAATATTTACATAAATGGTTACTATTTATTAAATTAAATTAAATTAGGATGCGGATTCTGAGAAGATTAAATTAATATATACTGAATCACTGGTCACTAGACCAATCATTAGGGATTGTTTGTTATAGCATCTTTTTTGTACATTAATTTTCAGATTCTGGTTGCATTATATAATAGATAAGTATCAGAATTAAGAATAGTCCAGAAACCGCATACGCACATCTAACAGACGGCGACTCATAAATGAGTAGGTTTACGTTTTGACCCATTAGATTCATTGTAGACGTCGCTCAGTACGCAACTCCTGATTCTAATTCAACTATGCCGTGTTGTGTCCTTTTAAAGTGTAGAAATACTGCTAGAAACAGGATACATTTCATGTGTAATTAGCAAACGAATGTTTAAATAGCAAATGCATGACTTAAAAATTGAATTATTTTTCCATCTGTCAGATTGTCGAAGAAACAAAATGGAAATTTCGTTAGTATTGCCAGGGTAGTAAAATTTTTTACCCTACTTTGCTCATATAATAAGAGAAATAATGAAAATTGAACCTCGAATTTAAAAACGCCGTGGTGGACATTTGGCCGACATTATCTTTAAAACATAAAATATTATTTAACATGATATAAAAATATCCGTTTTATGTAAAAGAAAAGTTTTATATTTTTAGTTCAAAGTTCATTTAATCTAACTAATCTTATTAAATGACCATTTATTTATCTACTCTGTTGTGTCAATCAATGTTTCCGAGTGCACAATATTTTTTTCTTTAAATTAACAAATTGTTTTTTTTTTTACCTGACATTTGTGTTATGGTTATATTCTTCGCGATCTGGCAATATTACTCGGTGACTTCAAGTATGCGCGCGGCGAAAGTGTGTCTCAGTGGGGAAATTATTGAACACAGTCCGATGTATTCAAATATGATTCTACGCTCCTTTTGGACTATTCTTAATTCTTTGATCATAATACACCATTAGATCTAATGATTTCAACAAAATGGATTCTTGATTTATATTATTAATAAAGTACTTATGGTTTATTTTGGAAGTGATAACAACCCAGACGATGGAAGATGCAATGCTGTCCAAATCGACGGCAAGGGATTATTATGCCGTGTGTTGTTGAGTAAAAATACATCAGTTAAATAAATTCTTAATCAACAAAGTAGTTTATTGATTTTCAACATGAAAAGCTTTTTCAAATGAAAATAATAATCCTAGGTGCGCAGATTTTTACGGTCACTGTTATCAGAATGTATAGTTTTTGTTTAATTCGTTTCTGCTGCCGACTGTGACACGGTACAAACTTCTTGTACATAAACACATTTGTTTCTGCGCAACATTTTACCTTGAAAATGGCTTCTGCAACGGTAGCAGAAACGTCGGGACGAATCCAACTGACACGAGATCAACCAAAAAAAAATTCTTACGAATTTTTCAATTTTTATTTGAAAAGTAATAAAATATATACGTTTACAGAAAACAGTAATCTGCCTCATTTGAAATAATACTGAAATTACAAAAAATCACACGTTTTATACAAAAGCAGCATTACGAGAACATGAGTCAAATAAGCAAAATCTAGCCAAAAGAACGTGCATTCATTTCTAACACCAATTATTCAATACAAAATACGGTAATACATTTATTACAACAGAGATGGAGAATATGGAGAGGGGAAAACATTAGTTTAGAAATACACAGGGCTTATAAGCTGTCAATAGCAGATTTAAGTAGTAAATTTAATATTTAAATTTGTTCCAATAGAGAGGGAAAACATTTTTGAGAAAGGAATATGGAAATCTAGGCATTTACAGTGCTTATGACCTGTCTTTGGCTGGTTTAAGTGGCCACTTTACACATTGTGTAACATTCACCATTCTGCCTATTTTTGAACATCCACATTTCCTCAACTCTTCTATCTGTTGACTTTTGTGAAGTAAAAACTGAAACCTTTATCATTTGGGTGAGATTCATCCGGCTGAACCAATTTACCTACTAGGCAACGCCTGAAAACTATTTTCCAATTGTGAATGTTACACAGTGTGTGAAATGGCCACTTTAACCGGCTAATGATAAGTCATAAGCCCTGTAAATGCCTTAACTTTCATATTCCGTTCTCAAAAATGTTTGCAATATATGTAAATATAAATAACTCCCTAGGGAGGAAATCCAGCAAGTCTGCAAGCATTTAGATATACTTAAAACATTGTTGGATAAATTTATACCCCATTCTACCTATGTTTGAATATCTACAGTTCGCCAATTTTTCCTTTTTACATTGAAAGCACCCTCTTTATATCCAAATCCAGTTCAGAGGTCTTGTAACCTCCTTTTAGATCCGCTCATTGCAAAAACAAATTGAACCCTTAATGAATGGTTAATTATTTAAATATGTTTATTTTTTATTTATAAATTTAATGCAAAAAAATAATATACATACTTAATAACATGGAATCTATATTACACCAATTAATGTAAAATGAAAACGGAGTGTTCTCTGTTTATGATAGTCTCCATCTAACATGGCACAGCCTGTTCTAAGATGGAGGTTTTCTATCTTTAGAGCATAAGTAGTCCTATACTAATAAAACAATAACATAAAAAAGAAAAACTAAAACTACTGTATGACTATTTGTTTATAAAAGATTTCGGTATTTAGAATAACAATTTACTGCTTTTAATGCCTTTAGCACCATCAGTGTACCTCAGTCTGTGTAGTAAACTTTCCTGTCTTCACCAATATAATTTTCCGGATTTTGACTGCGTTCGGGTAATTTTTCTATTTGTTGAATTTAGCTCAGCAACTGAGATAAAACCTTTTTGAATATGGGTGAAATTCATCTGACTGAATTATTTACCAACTAGGCGTCGATGGAAAATAATTTTCAATTTTTATACTTCGTCTTGAACCAGTTGATATAATAAACAATATTGTTTGATGAAAGATAAATATATCTCATACAGTTTTAGAAAGTGATTAAAGTAGATGATCAGACTATGCCTTAATGCCCATTACATGGCACTTAAAATAATTTATTATTATTACGAACGTTTGTGGGAAGATGCGAACATGTTTCGTAACTAACCCATCGCTAAATCGGGCCCAGTATTTCGTGATCTGATTTTATTGAACCCAAAATCTAATGGAGATTAACTTTGTGTCGAAATTAATGTAGATATGCGTCAAACATATACTGTGAAACGTATGTAGACATATGAGTTAGTTAGTATTTTATCAATGTTTAATGTATGTCCAAATGCTTGCAGACTGGCTGGATTTTCTCCCTAGGGAGTTGTTCATATTTAAATTTGTTGCAACAGAGAGGGAAAACATTTTTGAGAAGGGAATTTGGAGTCTAGGCATTTACAGGGCTATTACATTTCCCTAGGAAGGAAATCCAGCCAGTCTGTAAGTATTTGGACACACTCAAACATTGTTAGTTCTAACGTCGCTACATTTTGAAAAAAATATGCATGTAATTTTACAATATATTATTTGACAAAAGAGATACTATTACTTTAAATTTTTAACTAAATAGATCTAATGATAGAATAACCGGGCCTAAGTAGAAATTACATAAGATAATTTTATGAAAGCTTTTGAGTATACGCTTTTGAGGGTAACGCAATATTCGATAAATCTGAGATGCAGTTAGTGAGGAAATAACGAGTCTATTTATTATATGTCATTGGGTAATATAGCATATCACACCCACGTAGGTTTGGTCAAGGTGTCTACGCCTCACCTGCATTCTCTATCATTGTATGAAGACAAATGATAAATGGCTTTGTGCCTTTTAACATAATATGTGACCAGTAGAGTTAATTGGGTGAAATTTGCATCATTAAAATACTCGTTGCATTCTAGAATTATCAGCACTAACATTATCAAAAAATACAAAAAAACATTCATTTAATTATTAGCATATATCGTGAATATAAAATAAAGGCCATATTTGTAATGACTAGAATGAATACGTGTATTTTCAATAGTTATATATTTTATGGATTGTGAAATGTATTGCAATGTATCACTTATTTTTTTATTCAGAATACAAACAGATATACAGATTTAATTAATATAAATAAAAACTGTAAAAAATGTTTGTATAAAAATTGTAGGGCCTGCCCTCGATGACATGTATTCACTTTATTATAATAAAATAAAGCAACGACGCCTGCGCCGACGGTTTAAACATTAGAAAAAAAATGTGTAATATTAATTAAAGCAAAAGAAATATGGACAAAACAAGAAGATACTGGGAAGGAAAAGAAAGAAATTGGTAAGGAGTGGTGGGGGATGAGTGAAGGAAAGTAATAGTAGAAAATTGGATTTGATTGAAGACAAAATCTCTCTTCTCTGTTATTTTGAATCAAGCCCATCAGTTCTCTTCTGTACATATAAAAACTATGGAAAAAAACTACGTGCAGTAAAAACTTTTTAATTCTAAGTATAGTATTTAACAATAAGGTGTCATGGGTTTATAAATAACATTTTTATCCATTTACTTTTTACTGTCGAGATGGAGTTCCTCCCAAAAAGGTAGATCAATTAGGGTTCCATTTGGGAAATATGGGAACCGCTGCTATAAAACCTCTTTTTACTTGCCAAGGAAATAGACTTACATTTTCCATGATCAACAGTTTGAGAAGTCCCACTGTGCGCTAGAGACGTAACACGTAAGTCCACCTAAGAATTTTCACTCACTTGTGCAATAAACTGGAAAATCATGTCTCCTCCCTTTTATTGAGAAGATAATCATGCATGTTTATTGCAAATCAATTTATTTGTATCCATTAATTATTATTTGATAATTAATAACGAGAATATTAAACGCTTGGTGTTGCAATTGATGTAAATTACTTGTAAATAACATTTATAGCCTCTCTCTCTTTTCATTAATTAACGTTCATGCTTAAGTACAAATGTGATATTAAAGAAATATAGGATAAAATATTACATTTTACATTACCGTAAAAACGCTCAAAGAAAAATAAAACATCATCTTAATACTATCTTACGAATCACAGGTTCAAGCTTCGCGATAGCCGTTCTACTAAACCTCAATTCATATTTTGATCGATATTTACAACAACAGTATTTGGGTTAGTCATAAGTGGGCATAAGTGATTTTGTGGGCAATGGTATAGGGGATTTTGGAGCTGTCCATCAATAGAATTATGGACGTAATCTCTCCATAATCTATTTAATATGCACTGGGTATCGCAATTCCATCCAACTTCTTGACTCTGGATTCTGACTCTTGGGGTTTCCCTGCGATTGCCCTTAGTACTTGCATCTCTGACGTTCTGAGCAGTTATTTAGTTTTTATATTTGGTTTTTTGTATTTTTTTACTTTCTCTCTATCTATCCTCGTATCTATTGTATACACCATGATCTGTCTGACAGACGTTTTGTATATCCGAATTATGTTTCCAATAATCATGTGTTAATTATACTATACGACATTTCTTAGGCATCCAGATGTTTACTAACTGAGATGGATATGTTCTCACCATCACTATAGCTGCATCATCTGATAGGCATGTGATGTTAATGGCCTTATCTCCCTTAGTAGATTCACTAATTTTTTTTATTCTTAAAAGCGTTTTTATTGTATATATTTATTCTGCTTGTGTAAAGCTAGGGTTTCCTAGGACAGCGGTGACCGTATCTTAACGGCCGTAGTGAACGGTGATGCGGTGGACAGCCGTCGTAACGGTGACTAGAGAGTGGTTTCCTAGGAAAACGGTGTTGATAACATTTAACAACACCGTTTTCCCAAGAAACCACTCTCTAGTCACCGTAACGACGGCTGTCCACTGCATCATCGTTCACTACGGCCGTTAAGATACGTTTACCGCTGTCCTAGGAAACCCTAGCTTAAGAAAAGACTTTTGGCGTATATATTGTTGTGCTATATTTAGTTATAAAGGTGCTAAACTTGCTTTGTTTCTTTGTTATTCTCAATATGTGTTAGTTTTTAAATGTCAATATTATTTATGCCCCGAATTGAGTCGTTGTTACTCCTGGGAATGTAATTCAACGTACTATACTTGTAAAATACTTTGTGTTATATGATGATATTTATTTTTTATTTTTTAAGTACTTAACACTTTGTATCCCGGAGCAGTGTAAACACGTGATTATATAATCACGCGTTGTGTCCCGGTCCCGTGTTTTCACGTGGTTTACCGGTTGTCTAAAAAAGTGCATTTTATTGACATCTTGTGACTTTTATTAGTACTTTTTTGCTGCTGGTAAACCACGTGAAAACACGGGACCGGGACACAACGTGTGGTTATTGTAATCACGTGTTTGCACGGCTCCGAGATACAAAGCACAATAAAAGGAGCGAGACCCTGTATATGTGCGAACATTGCAATGTGGCTCTCCATAAAGGCCAATGTTGGCAATTATCATACAAAAATGACTTTTAAATTGTTTAAAATAAATATGAGAAGGTTTGATTTATTTAACCCAGTATTTTCATAATTATGACACTTTTAAGAAACCCTTCACAAATCATGAAATTTCACAAAACTTGGCCGGGCACAGGGTAAATTCTATGTGTATTCGGCCGATACTCAAAGTGGCCGGTGGTACGCAAAGTTAGCCCTGAAATATGTATTTTGTTTTTACAATAGACAGTACCGATGTTTTGCTAAATACGTACTTGCACAGGACATGTTTAAATTTTGCAACTTGTGTTAAGCTTAGACTATACTGTCCAAAAACGTAATCACGTATAACAAAAGTTGAATATGAATTTCAAAGGTTAATTGTTTCAGGTCCTGACTAGGGATGTTCTTCATTTAGGCAGTACCTTTTTTGTTACTATTAAAAACTGACATAATATGAATGACACCTTACGTCTCTATTTCAAGGTTCAACACGTTAAAAAAACTTACGGGCTAATCCGTGAAATGCCTATGAAAAATGGCAGTTCTCATCATCATACCCTTTCCGCATCTAATGGGGCATAGGGCACTGCATTGGTAAATCAATCGCAGCGTAACTTGAATTTTTTTGTTACATGAAGGCAAGATGATCAGTCTTACGCTTCAGGTAAAAATGAATAATAAAAAAAGTTGTAAATTTTTTTTTTTTTTTTAAATTTATTTATTTATTTATTTTTTTTTAAATTCTAAACAATTTTTTTTTTTTTTTAAATTCCCGCCAAACTGCAAAAGCAGTTTTTTTGCAGGGATTTCTCTCTTTAAACATTTTTGTAATACAATATAATAAATGTTTACATAAAATATTTTTTAAAAAATCTTAAAAATATCAATAAAATAATAGTTTTAAAAAAATTAAATACAAGTAAATCAAGTCTTTTTTGAAAACGAAATATATAAAAAATAATAAACAAACACTTTTTTTGACACTGTTTTAAATTGTTTGGTTTCCCCAAACAATTTAATTTCATAATGTTAAAGGAATGGTATGTGAATTAAACGTTTGTATATTTTTTTAAAGATCTGTATGCATTAATTTAACGAAGCATACATAAAAAAGAACGTCATACCTCAATTCGTATTGTTCACAATTTAACTATTTGTGTTGTTTGAAAATGAACCCAAAGGCCCATTTCATATTTTATATGTATCGTGCCAATCCACCCGGCCGCGGCCCGGTAAAATTAGGGTGGCTGGACTTAATTATTATTTTTTTTATTCGTTTTATTTCTTTAGTTTTTACTCTAGGGTGAAATTTTTGATAAAAGAAATTAAGTGGAGATTAATCGGCTTCATGCGTACTGGTTTGTGGTTTACTTGCCAATTAATAAATAAAACAATTAAAAACTTCATTATTATTCGATAAAAGTAAATCCACCCTATGTTTTTTTATCGGGCCGGGTGGATTTTTGTCATCATCGTTCCCTTTCCGCACCTAATGGTGCATAAGGCACTGCATTGGTGCACCAATCGCAGCGTATTTAGATCAATTTTGTTACATGAAGGTAAGATTATCAGTCTTACTCTTCAGGTGCCATTTAAGGGACATAAATATTCTATTGTAAAAACACCCTTTGAAATGAATATTTCATATCAACCATGTCGGGAGTCAAACCCGAGACCTCTTGCATGGTAGGCAAACGCGCAAACCATTACACCACGAGGCCGCTGGATTTTCGTTGTGGTGTAAAAACGGCTAAACGTGTTTACATTCATCTTTACCGGACACGAAGCTATGAGAAGTTACCTATATTAGGTTTAATAAATTAAGGAATGATGACTATTGTCCATGCGATGATATTTCTTCACAGAGTATCGAACATCAGTTATTTCAGTGCCCATTTTTCAGTTTACAACGCCATAATATTGAAGCAGAATGCAGGAAAGATGGAATAATCTTAACAGATATTCACACTGTCGTCAAAAGTAGTTATCACGCGCCATTGTTCTTAGACTTTGCAACAATGGTGATTGGACTCATAAAGGTAATAAATCAAAATCAGTGATCAAACATCCCATTTCCAAGATAAACAATAACGAATTTTTCCGAGTACCATAGCCTTGTACATGACACATAAGGCTACTATAAATACAGGCGTCCAAACATATGTAAAAAAAAAAAAAAACAACATTCCTTTGAATTCTGAAAAGGAAAATAAGTGAGTATACTTTTTTTTCAAAACACTCACTTAACATACAAACGGATTGCCAAATTCTGCTTCAAAAATATCCATGAAATTAGTTTTTTTTGTATCACATTGATGTCGTCGTGTTTGGGCAAACTAGTCAAAATCATGAGTTGTGATGACACCTAAAAGATATCAATCATCATAGGCAATCTAAACTCCGTAAAATTATTACACTATTTATGTACACACAATTCGAGAATTAGTTGAGCCAACATTTCACCGCGTCGAAGAACAGTTTGTTTATTTTTCGGTCACATAAGTAATAAATGAATTAAACAGACGGATTCACAGACAATTAACGACAATTTGCAGAGCGGCTTGCGTAGGCTCGAGTAGGCCAAAATAGCTAACATTACGAGATTTAGGTACAACCACATTTTCGTATTCGACTACGTAGTGCGATCATGAAAATAAACACAAAGAAACTTAATAAGGAAATATCACATTTTAAAAATAATAACGGTCTATGAAATACTGTCCAGTAAAAAAAAAATGTTTATTATGCATAAAAAATATTTTTAAATTTGTAATTTTGAATTCACACTCGTAAACACGGTGGAAATAAAATTTACAATACTAGCTATGAAACGCGTCTTAAAAAAAAACAGCTATACATGACACCTAAAATGACAATATCATTTGGTCAAACGAGTCAAATATACCTTGGTCCAAGGATATATATAATATACCATTTGCCACAAAAGCAGATAAAAATCTTGAGCAATTTAAACTATTTGTAAAAAATGGCTACTTGATTTGGTTCCCGAAAACTGTCTCGAGATGGTCACCCCACCAAAGCAGTAAACTTGTCAATTTATAATTCTTTTTGCTTTCCGTGTTTTGTCTCTATGAATATATGTCATATGCTCGTATATTTGGCATTTGTGCGGATGTTGGGCCACCGGGAGCTGACAGTAGCTAGTTACTTGACCTAATGTCTGCACAGTAGTTAAATGTGTGAGCTGTACTAATAATATAATGTTGTTTTCTTTTTCTTTCTTTTAAATTTTTTTTTTATCTCTTACTATTAAATATGTCAGTGTGGATTTAAATGTGAATATGTAATATTTTATATTTTTTTTATATATATATATTTAGACACTATAAGTATAATATATTAAATCATGTAAATGAATGCCTCGACACAGGTTGTGCCCAGTGAGGTATTCATATTTAAAAAAAAGTTTTATGTAAAAGTGAAATAATAAATAAATAAATTCTCGCAAAAACGGTCATTCCATTGGCCACGCCCCTAATACGTCACAATTTATGTTTATTTGTTCCCGACGATTCAAATTTATTTAGAACATTGTCACGAATATTGACGTCACAACTATCAAGGCCAAACATGCGTGTTTCTAGCGACTTTAAAAAAAAAATATGAATGAAAACATTTGTCCACATTATCCACATTGATTTTGAAAACACAATTAATTGTTCTAAATCCATTTCATATATTTTTATCGGTTTTCGCAGTACGAGATATTTCCCCATTTTACTTTTTATTTCATAGAAGAAACTCCTTCACAAACTCCATAATATACTGCCCAAGTGGTTTAATTGTTGAATCGTCTCCCGTCTATTATCAAAGATGTTTCTACAGCAACCTTGTTTACATCACGTCTGAATTTATTTATTATTATATTGTCATTCACAATGGTTGGATAAATAAATATGTAAAAAAATGTTACTAAAAAAACGTAAATCAAACACAACGCCGATTACGTAAACAACACAATATAAATATACAATACAAATTTCTAACAAGGACAAGATGTTATGAGAATTGGTACAGATAATATTATTTGTGTTAGTGGTGTTATTGTTTTCGG
The DNA here is from genome assembly GCF_059751315.1 of Micrasema longulum. Taxonomy (NCBI): domain Eukaryota; kingdom Metazoa; phylum Arthropoda; class Insecta; order Trichoptera; family Brachycentridae; genus Micrasema; species Micrasema longulum. The sequence goes on along the minus strand of NW_028277491.1, from coordinate 236,071 downwards.
CCTCGTGGTGGAGTGGTCAGTGTGTGTGTGTGTGTGTGTGTGTGTGTGTGTGTGTGTGTGTGTGTGTGTAAGAAATTGCATAATTAAGTATTTTATTTATTTATTCATACAAATATATATATATTACAAAAAAAAAAAATAATATCGTATCCCAAACTCTATGAGGCCAAGGGCCCTGTGTTGAGTTGGGATACAAAAAATGTAAAGTGGAAGCACGTTCAAAATGAAAAAATCGCAAAACTAAAAATTAAATATCATTACATAAACTATATTTTTTTAAATTTTTATTACATCTTTTACTTTATTTTTTAATATGCTGTTTTTTTTTTCTTTCTTTAAATATGCTTTTTGCTATACAACATACATTCATTTTTTTATTATGACTTTAAATATGTTTCTTACTATGTATTCTGTTTTTATGTTTTCACTGCATTTATTACTTTGTTTTAATAATTTATTTTTTTTGCTACGTTTTTTTACTACATTTTTTACTATGTTTTTACTACATTTTTACTATGTTTTTACTACATTTTTTACCATGTTTTTACTCCATTTTTTACTTTGTTTTTCACTTTGTCCTGTATCTTTATAACTGTTTCTATAAATTGATTACTGTTTTTTATATTTTTTTTACTGTTTTAGAACGGGGTAAATAGCCCTAGTTAGACAGTCAAAGCAACTTTACATAAATTATAATTTCGTGTATGTAATATAATGATAATAAATAAATAAATAAACGTACATATATTTCAAAGGGCACCTGGACAAGCTTAAAAGTATATAAATTTATGCAATACCTCGTAGCAGTCTCCTGCTATGGTCTCTTTCCTAAGACAAAATCCAATGTATTACAAGTTTAAATACTAGGAGCAATCAGTACGATATAATATAATATAAGCCCAGTGGTTTAGTTGTTAGCGGGTTTGCCTGCCATGCGAGAGGTCTCGGCTTCGATTCCCGAGATGGTTATAATGAAATATTTATTTGAAAATGTGTTTTTACAATAGATTATTTCACAGTCCCTGGACTGGCACCTGAAGCTTAAGACTGATTATCTTACCTTCATGTAACAGAAATGATCAAGATACGCTGCAGTTGTATCGATCCAGACCATTATCATAAAAAGTTTTTTTTTTTTTAATTTGTTTACAAGAAATTATGTTTAACCTTTTTTTAGTTTTTAAATTCACGATCAAAACAAAAAAACATGCACTACGCCTGTTCTTTTATTATTAAATATTTATATTTCATTTTAGTATTTTTAAATGAAATATTACTGCTTTGTAAAACCAACTCAATGTTGTTGACCAAACGAATAATTTATTATTGTCGTCTCTATAGGTAACTCAGCCTAAGTTGAGGCCATCACAGTACCCACACAGATGTATAGCTTATAATCAGAGTGTTACTTTTCTGTCGTAATAATATTTTATTCTAAAATAAATATAAAACAGTTTTTAATCACCATTTTTTTCTACTTTTTCTAGAGCTTTTATTATGATTAAAATACTTTGATTAATATTTAAAAAGATTTTTTATGTCCAACTTGTGGTATAGTGGTGGGTGCATTTGACTACCGTGCATGCGGTTAATATGAACTATTTATTGAAAGTGACTTTTCAGTGTTTTTGTCAGAAATGTTTCGTGTAAATATGAAAATATTTTTTATGTATTCTCAAGAACAATTTATTTTCTGCGTTTTTTATAAATGTGAATAATATTATAAAAGCAACAGTGATTACTAAGTACTAAGACCCGGACGGTTCATAGCAATGTGGTTTTTGCACAAGCTCATTTGTTATTATTTCAAGAGATCCAATTGACGATTGACTCTGATCAACATTTGAAGTATTATTGGATTTCTTTCCTTAACCATATCAAACTGTGAAAAAAAAACACTTAAATACACAGCGGGATATAAATTATTATTCAATTTCAGATTCCGGTTCAGAGAAACATACGGAATAAAATAAAACAAAATGTTGATCCAGCCAAAAATCGGGCTGGCTACGGAAACCGTCATGGGTTCTGTCTTTTGTAAAAACTCCAATAAAACACGTTTTTTCTATGGCGACAACAGGTTCGCTTGAAGAATTTTCAAACCCAACAAAATGAAAAATATGTTACGGATACTAAAATATTTAAAATAAGGCCCATTATCATCATCATCTTTCTTTCCGCAATCATTGGAAGGTAGGGTGATCAGTCTAACGCTACAGATGCCAGTCCAGAAATAATAAAATATTGCAGTTTAAAAGACCTAAAAAATAAATATTGTACGTCTACTCTGCCGGAAACCGAACCCAGGACTTCAATAATGGTAGGCGAACGCTTCAACCTTAGCTCCGCTCGATTTCTTAATTCAGGATTTTTACCTGACAGTAGCCATCGAGTCGAAAACACTCATCCAGGGTTCTGGTTCTGGGACACAGAGAAAACTTAAACTACTTATGATTAAGCAATAATTTGAGTTTGTCCAAATTTTTGTAGACAAGGACTGGATTCAACTCCCTGGAGAGCTGTTTATATGTTTGTTCAAATCTCACCCGCATAAATAAAGGTTTCAGCTCTTTAACTTCACAAACATCAACAGATGAAAGAATTGAAGGAATATAGATATTCAAATATGGGCAGAATGGTGAATGTTATATAGTGTGTAAAGTGGCCACTTTGACAGGTCATAAGCCCTGCAGATGCCTAGACTTCCATATAACATTCTCTTAAATGTTCTTCATCTCTGTTGTAATATGTTACTTATGATAATCAACAATGTTTCGAGTATCTCCGAATGTTTGTTGACGGACTGGATTTCCACCCTAGGGAGTTATTAAGACCTTAATTTATTGCAACAGAGAAGGAAAACACTTTTGAATGGGAATGCAAGTCTAGGCATTTACAGGGCTTGTGACATGTCATTAGTTTGTTTGAGTGGCCACTTTACACACTGTGTTGCATCGAGTTTAGATCTAAATAACTTAGGGAGGAAATCCAGCCTGTCTACAAGCATTTAGACATACTCAAAACACTGTTGATTAAACTATCTGGTAAAAGAAGTACAAAAATTGAAAAAATGTTTTCATGCGTTGCCCAGTAGGTGAAATAATTTAGTCGGATGATCGATAAACGGTTAAGCTCTTTTACTTCACAAAAGTCAACAGATTTATTTATTTATTTAGAATACAAACAGATGCAGGTTATGCTAGCGAGACGCTTCTTTCAATGCAGTAACGAAGTGAAGAAAATCATATTTACTTCGTATTTGACGTCCATGTATACAGCGGAACTTTGGAACAACTATACGCAAGGAGCGTGGAATAAATTAAGGATCACATATAACAACTCATACCGACAATTATTCGGATTGCCCAGGTACTGCAGTGCCTCTGAAATGTTTACAGCTGGACGAATAAACACCTTCGCTGCCCTGCTTCGCCAAAGAGCCTGGAGCCTATGGGAACGCCTAAAAAAATCTAATAACGAAATTCTCCAAGCCACTGCAGAGTGGATCCAATCACCGTTGTTCAAGCGATGGCGCGATATGTTAAGACCACCATAAGTGCTGCAATATAAAATTTTATTTTATGTTTATATTTATGTTTATTGTTATATTTATGTTTATTGTTATATTTTTGTTTATATTTATATTTATGTTCATGTTTATATGTTCATATGGTAGAATTGGCTCTGCACTTTATAGCCATTTTACTGGAATAAAAAAAAAAAAAAAAAAAATGAATATTAATAGAAACTATAAAAAAAGAAGGTCCTGCCGTCCAATAACATGTACTCACTTCTTTATACTTAAATAAAGCGACGACGGTTTAAACTACGTAAAAAAAAATATACAATATATATTTTTTTTTTAATATTGACAACACAAGGAGATAGTGGGAAGGAAAAGAAGGAAATTGATGAAGAGCGGTGGAAGATGGATGGAGGAATGTACGAGTGGAAAATTGTATTTGATTTTTTTTTTTTTAACCAATCAACAGGCTTATGAAAGCTTTAACAGATTGGCATTATTGAGTATTTATTATATAGTAACACCTAATCTAAACAATTTTAAATTTACAAAGGTATAATTATGGCATAATCTAAGCGGATATGGCAAGTGTGTCATCGCGAATCAGGAGTGACAACACTTTGCTGTAGGAACACATCGACAATACCGTTTAGTGAGATTTCGTTCCCTGTTCTTAGGCTCCTTGGCAGAGGAGTAAAGAATCCGATGTTAGTTTTATAATTTCCTAGAGCAGAGACAGAATTGGTACGCAAGTTACGGCGAGGTACATTAAGGTTTATCTGAGAAAGGATATCACGGGCATCTATACAGTAAGATATCAGTTTGTGCAAGAATATCAAACCAGCCAAAATCCTTCTGAATTTGATTTGATATGACAAGAAATAAAAAGAAACAAAAGACAAAACGTCTATTCTCTGTTATTCTGAATCGAGCCCATTAATTCTCTTGTGTTTCGATTAAATTAAGTGTTAAATATATCTAGACTATTAAAATTCTTGTTAAATGTTTCGAGATATAGATATGTAAAGAAATAATGTTCTTAATAAAATACATTGTGCCTCTTAATTATGTACACACTTCTGTTTGAAATTTTGGTATTCCGGTTTTTGTATTTGTTTATCTTTTAATTTCGGTATCATATAAATTTTTTTGTTTTTTTTTACATTTTTCTAAATATTATTTGAAAACATCTAATATATTGACTTTTTTTTGCTCCTCATATTTAAGTTAGCAGTAATTATTATTAAACAACCATGTAGTGTGATCATACGTTTTCACGTAAAGGATCTTTACCGACAAGCCATATAAATTGGCTCGGTGAGTCCTGTAAAATAAAAAAAATAAAAAAATAAAGTTTTTTTTTAAAGTAATATTATATGTAAATAATAAATAAATAAATACATATTTGAGGGATGGTAGAATGTTTTCTATGATTAATTTCAATGTTAGGAATATTGAAAATATCAGACGGTAGAGTTGAGGAAATTAGGATGTTTAAACATAGGCAGGATGGTGAATGTTACATAGTGTATGAAGTGGCCACTTAAACCAGCCAATGACATGTCATAAGCCCCGTAAATGCCTAGACTTCTATATTAACTTCTCAAAAAATGTTTGACCTCTCTGTTGCAATAAATACTAATAAATTTAGTTTAGACAATCTGATACGCTTTCGTAAATATAATTGGAAGTAGTTTATATAGATTTGTTGGATACGATGTTGCTGATATTGATAGATCCATTTATGATATCGGGGCGGCACTCGTAACATTCTCTCACGAAACGATAGTTTTTGCGTAAATAATATTAATATGCTTCGATTAGCAGCCATGGAATGAATACTAATATTTCTATGTAAATTTTATCGCACGTCTAGTTGAGCGGAACTGCTTCGTGTGAGAAAATACGGCAATTAAAATAGAAATTGTTCAATTGGAAGCTTGGAATTTTGAATTAAGAATTCAGATGGTCAACAGAAAGGAATTCGAACTTTCGTTTCGTGCAGAAATAATCTTCTGAGCTAAGCTGCGGAATCTGCAGAGAAAACAAAAAGAATAATAAGATATTGAAAATTCATAACAATAACAGATCACCTTTGACTTTTACTTTTGTAAAATAAAAAAATTGAAATATTTGTGTATATTGTAAGAACGCTAATATTCATAAAAAAAAAAATGTTTATTTACAACGAGCATGCATATGCTACCAAAAATAAGAGTATACTCATTTTTGGTTCATAAAAAAGTTTGAATTTAAATGTTAACAAGCAACATTAGTTTTAGGTGGATCCCAATCAGATTCTTCTCTTAAATACGAACAATTTATTTATTTTTAATTAATTTTGGAGAATGCAAAAATAATGTCAACTCATGTTTATGTTTATATTTTTAAGACGTTTTTCTATAGTGCACCCCTGTAATTCAGAAGAGCTTTGCGATTGCGCCACTAGGCGTAGTTTGACGTTTACATTTTTTAAATAAATATTTGAATATTAATTGTTTTGCTTTGTTAATCACTCATAAACAAATATTTAGCTATGAAAAGTTACAAAATCCTATTTACAATGCTTATCAGAAAGGTTTTTACACACTTTCATGACACAAGCGGGCGTTTTGGTTACGATTCTAAGCGTCACGCCTGAGTGGAGGTCGAAGAACGACTAAATATGCGTTGGGCATGACTTTTGTTATCATTTTTGAGGGCTCAGGGCATGTGTATTAATATATCAATTATTTTTTAAATATATTTTTACCTATTGAGTTTTTCAATAAAAAATACCAATGACGAATTTAGCATGTGAAATTAGCATGAAAAATCCGTAACTCTTAAAAATCTCTAAGTCTGCAAGGTTTCTCCTAAAGCAAACATTCATCCGGGGAATTGATTTGAAATATTCTTAAGTGTTGGGGGGGGGGGGGTACTGTAACGATCTGACAGTTTGCATTTTTGTCACTTAATTGTCATTTAAAACTGTTTACTGTTAGATGATATAAACATAAATGTAATTAAAGTAATCGTACAGATTAGTTTATATTGAAATTATATAAGGCAACTTAAGAAACATTGTTTAAACCACAGTAAGCACATGCTAATGTTAATTTATTTTAAACAGTGTTTGAGAGTCAACAGTGTTTGAGAGTCAACACTGTTTAAAATAAAATCAAGTATATTTATTTATTTTCGAATTACTGATGGATGAAATTAGTTCAGTTGAGTGAGATTTCGATTCGTCTGGAAGCGAATGAAAACATCACGAAAATATTACGTATAAATAAAAGGCTTAATACTCAAACTGGAGTATTTGAAACTGACTCTTCTGACAATGATGGTGTTAAAGACGTATCATTCAATGATTACTCAGATAAAAATTCCAACCCAAGTTTTTCAGAATATGTAAATATACTGCAAACCACTGTGATTTTGCTGACAAATATATTAAATTTATAGGTATTGCTTGTTACCGAATCTTTTATTCTCCGGTTTGATAAAGTACGGTACGTACATACTGAATTGTACAGCACTTGTAACTACGCTTAACGTGTTAAAGTGATGCCTTTTCATTTAATTAATTAAAAGCACATTTTTTATTTTCAATGATTCATTTTCATTTTCAACATACATACATACATACAGTAATGTATTAAAATATACCATTATTTTCGGAAAAATCCAATTATCATTTTTTTTTATTTTACGAATGGTCCGGTCCCAATGAGGAACTTTAGCCTTATGGAAAATAAGATACAAAAATGTTTTCTTGCGCGGGAAAAATTGGAGCATTAAATTGTAACGCAAAGTTTCTTGAAAATGTTTATATTTTAATGAAAACGCACTGCTTTGAATGACGTCACTAGTTCAAATGAACAATGCATGATATGAGAGCTTTGAAGGATATCCGGTTTGGTCACCGTAAACGAACAAATCGGGAGAACTGTCAGAGAACAACCTCTGACGTCACACGCGGAGTTATTTCAGAAATACAAAACTTTAAAAAATCATAGCGCTGATAATACAAAATATAAAAATAAAAAAAAATAAAAAAATTTGCTTAGTTTAATATCTATTCTATTAACAAATAAAAAAAGAAGAAAAAAAGACACAGAACTTCCTCAATGATCTTTGAATTCAGAGTAAGCGGCATAAACAGTTACTCTTTTTTACTATACTATGTGTTTTGCACGGCAATGTTGTTCGATAATTTTTAGAACACGATTTCGAATTCGCGTTGTATGAGGCGTTATCTCTATTTAATCATACCTAGTGGTTTTCTATGTTTCTTGTAATATAAATATGTAATAAGCTTATTCTGTTTTTGTCCCAAATTTTTGGTTTTCAATAGGACGTGAAATTTAAGTGGGTTTATTTAATATTGTAAACAGCAGGTAGGAACTACAAAAGTGTAAAGTAAAATTCGCTATTTCTATGTTTTGTGAAATTAACAGCTGTGCAAATCAAATTTACGTGACAAAGGTAAAAATGTATTTGTAAAACTGGTTTGCAGAAAGATAGGCAAACACATTGAAAAGATAATTAAATCAATTTGAGAACTTGACATGGAAATAGAGATGTACTGTCGATTCAAAGACGCAAGTGCGTGAGTTTCTCTACATAAACGAATTGTTTACAATTAAAAGGTTACAAATAACCGGTTCAAAGATGGCGTAACAAACCAACATTGTGTGGAGATTTTTTATAATGTGACAAATTAATTATGAACGCTTTCACCATAGAAATTGACCCCCATTATTTAAAACCCGATGTCTTATTGTGATTGCGCAGTCATTCTAATTAAATACTCCCAGTCAGTCTTACCGACGAATCAAAGAGTGATATGATATACGAGTAGGTACCTGGGCCGCGATTGTGACCGCGGTATATACGAGGCAGTATAAACAAATATCGATATTTATGTACGAAAGTGTGTACGAGTATATCAAGGGCGAACCGTGTATAGAAGCGATTTTGCGCAGCTTACCATTATATTTGACTAACCATCATAATCTTTTATTGTAACTTTATTTGCAGAAAAACAAATAAATAATTACCATTTATATTAAGTCATTTCCACCGTTTGTATTTTTATCCTAATATAAATATTAATATTAATATTGATATGAATAAAGGGGTTCAAACTGTCAGTAGGGTCGCAGTGAGTCACATCTTGCTAGAGGATGCGATTCTATAAAATGCTGCGAACGCCCAGTTGCATTCTACCGGCAACACTACTGACTAGTCCAACTCGTTAGCGTCCACGTCGCGAACCCTGGGCAATGGGATAACACTCATAGCGGTGTGATCACAGCAGGTAACGAGAGGATGAAAGGCGAGTTTTTGGCGCCTCAAAACCAAAACCAACCAGCTAAGGGAAGGTAACCCCGACAGATAAATCCACCAGAGAAGGCATCGGGAAACCACTCTGGTCATCTTTTCCCAGGAATCACTACGGAGAGTACATCAAAACGCAGTCGTCCTGGCTGCGAAGTATAAAAGTAGCGCAGGACAGATACATATGCTTTCCTGTAGTGATCGCCAACGTCGGGGGGACCCGGCAAGGCACTAGGAGAAGAAGATAAATAAAACGCGCCCAGCGCCGAGGTGAGCCAAGAAACTACCCGGTTATTCCAGCTTATTTTTTCATACAAATAAGTATACTATATTTTGAATGTCTTAACCCCAGTAAGGGGTTTTTCTCTTAGATTAAACTCGCAGATTACACAAATTATTTGATGATTCTGGATTTGGAAAACAGTATTTCAAACATTGTTTCTTAACGACTATTTTTCTTTGAGATGGTACTTTTGACAAAAGACCATAATTACTCTCATGCGTCATATTGCAGGACATATAGCGCTCCACGCAGCCGTTTTCAGCACTATTAATTACTAGAACAATTCAGCCAGTTGACATTTCAATTTTTTTTTTTTTTTTTTAAAGGAATAACCCGCTAAGCCTCTATTTTGAGGCTTGTCAGCAGGTGGGATAGAGGGGATATGGAAGAAGGTAATGAAAAATACACCACAACACCCAGATCAATTGAGAAAAAAATCTTTCTTGGATTTTTTTCTTGCAACTGGCGGGAATCGAACCCGCGACGCCAGTTTCACAGATAGCCGTCTAACCAACTGCGCCACGGCGCCTAATATCGACTGAATTCATAGTGGTATTTTTTATTTATTTTTAAATGAATTATAATGATGATTAATGAATAATATATCTATATAATATAACATATCACGAAGTTACATCGTTTAGAGTTGATTTCATGGATGAGAGTTGTTGTATCACCCAGATCCACAGAAAAATATCAACTTATAGTATATATTACTTACATTATATTATGTACCTCCTATGTAGGTACAAATATATGTTTTTTTTATGGCTTACCTGTTAAGAAAATCACGCATTCGCCACTGGTGTATATAATGTTTAAAAAAATCTCCAAAAGCGGGTGTACCTCTCTGGTGATGATATATTGTGTGACCCAGGACGACAGCCACCTATTGACATGCCCGTTCATGGAGAATGGCCGCACACCTGGACCTAATTGTGGCAAACGACAAGACGATATCTGTCGCCGCATATTTGAGTGGCAGGATATAATCCAACCGGACACAATAAGTAAGTAACTATTTGTGTGAAATTTCAAAATATATTCGTCTGTAACATGTTATTGAACATGTTTAGAAAAAAAAAGTAAAAATATTGTATTTTTCATAGAGAAAACTTCATTTAACTCTCTAGAGAAAATTGAAGATAAATTTTAATTTAAATAACTTCCCATCTGAATACGTTACCAGCAAGTAGATATTAAATTTCGATTGTAAAAACGATACTTCACTATGTTATACTTGTCGGAATACTAACTTTTATTACTTAATGGTTTTTCTTCTTTTCTTTCTCCTGTGTACGAGAAAAGAAACATATTATGCATAGGAAGTCAATAAATCAAGCTTAGTAAACAATATAAATATATATATATATATTTTTTAAACCAACTTAATTGTAGTTATAAACAATACACAAAAAATAACAACAAATAACAAGACCAATTACGAGTTTCATATAGGAACAAAAATGTTTGAAAAGATCCGTTTGAAAATGCCGTAACAAGGCGAAACAATTGTCACAGAAATTTTTGTTTTTATATTTTTAAATTTGTAAAAATAAAATAAAGTATTCAGTAGACTCAAATCAGTGTTTGATTTCTAATATTATAAGTTTAAAAACATACGTCGTTTAAACCACACAATATTCAGCAACTATCACAAATAATAATCGAATCCATGAAAGAATTTTCTATAAAAATGTACACATTACTACTGAGATTATTTCAATTTTACGGATACGTCTGTTTAACAAAATTTAGGACCGGGGTACTGACCCAATTCAGACTGGCAACGACACTACAGTGAAAAAAAAACAGGTTTAATATATGGATATACTTGAACCGGGTTGTGGTCCCGTGGTAGTATTGAAGACTCACGGGCCAAAGGTCTGAGGTTCAAATCCCACTCTAGCACAACTCGATTTCCATTTTTCCAGCACAAGTAATTTACGACTTTTAAGAAATGGTCCAAAATTTTTAATATTTGAGTAAATAATAAGAACTCAAGAACTTATCCTTTAAAAAAAAATTAAACATGTCCTTCCTGAAACGGGGCTGTCAAGGTGTAGTTTGTGTGGATTTATTTAAAAAGTTGCTAAGTTTCAGTTTAGCAGTCTTGTCTTGTAATTCGGATGTGTATGTTTATCTGTTTTTGTAAACTGCTATGTAAACAAATAAATAAATTGTCTTTACATGTTGGTACTAGTTTATTTCTTTAGATTTGATAATCAAATTTTTTCGAGGAAAATAGACTACGTCAATCAAAATGATAGATTAATCTATCATCGAGTTATTCGGATTGTTATAAAAATGTCAGTTGCATAGAGCCTCGTGAAAGTGACATTGCAAGTCAGCAATAATTTTAAAGTGACGCAAAAACGTTATGAGATGTGGGAACATCGGTTGCAATAGGCTACAAACCATTGTGCCAATGCTATCTTCCTGAACCAAGCTTGGGAAAATTCTTCATGAGCGTATAACGTACTTAAACTCATAAATAAACTTCGTATTGGGAGAATTATTTACGTGTTGGAAATTCTTACTAGTTCCTACTAGTATTACAGTTTATTAACTTCGCGTACTTACATAACGAATATGCCGGATCTACAAATTAATGTACTGGATGTAACGTAAGTTACAATGTACGTACACTGGTCAAATATCGAGAGCAGCGTTGGCAGCTTTATTCCCTCGATTGAACGCGAACATAAGGTGTCGAAAATTCATTTCGTCGACATTTCATTTGGAAGGCTAGTAATTAAACAAAAGGATACATGTAACCTAAAAGCAAACAACAACAATATCCGGTAGAACAGAAAATTTTCCTTCGAATCACGTATAACTTAACCATTTTATTAACTTTTGGGGCTCATTTTTGTATTTGGAAAAAAACTTACCAAAATGAAGTTTACACCTAATAAAATCCGTTTATCCAATTATACGAATTTATTTACATAATTTAAAAAGTTGTTCGTCTATTTTCATATAAATAATTTATTTATATGTTTATTAATTTATTGTATCATTATATATAATTTCAAAGGAAAAATAATTATGTATGTTGACAACATAGGACTATTTCTGAGAAATCGAACTGACGTTTTTACCAACAAAGACATAAACAATGACCTTTGTATGTTGACTAAATGGACAAACACAAACTTACTTACACTTAATGAAAAAAATGTAGCATTATAAATTTTAAATCTAGAAAAAAATAAATACTTACTTAAACGAAGAAAGACTAATTGAAATTTAACATGTTAAATATTTAGAACCAACAATAGACAGACAATTGACTGGCTGGTGGCTCAAATAGGTGGCTGTCGTCCTGGGTCACACAATATATCATCACCGGAGAGGTACACCCGCTTTTGGAGATTTTTTTAAACATTATATACACCAGTGGCGAATGCGTGATTTTCTTAACAGGTAAGCCATAAAAAAAACATATATTTGTACCTACATAGGAGGTACATAATATAATGTAAGTAATATATACTATAAATTGATATTATTCTGTGCTTCTGTGTGATACAACAACTCTCATCCATGAAATCAACTCAAACGATATAACTTCGTGATATATTATATTATAAAGATATATTATCCATTACTTTATTATATAATTCATTAAAAAATACTACTATGAGTTCAGTCGATATTAGGTATTTAATTGAAATGTCAACTGGCCGCACTGTTATAGTAATTAATAGTGCTAAATCGGCTGCGTGGAGCGCTATATGTCCTGCAATATGGCGCATGAAAGTAATTATGGTCTTATGTCAAAAGTACCATCTCAAAGAAAAATAGTCCTTAAGAAACAATGTTTGAAATACTGTTTTCTAAATCAAGAATCTTAAAATAATTTGTCTAATCTGCGAGTTTAATCTAGGAGAAAAAACCCGCACTGGGGTTAATACATTTAAAACATAGTATACTTATTTGTATGAGAAAATAAGCTGGAATAATCGGCTAGTTTCTTGGCACACCGCAGGCACTGGGCGCGCTTTATTAAAATTTATATTTATATTAGGATAAAAATACAAACGGTGGAAATGATTTAAAATAAATGTTAATTATTTATTTGATCCTCTGTAAATAAAGTTACAATAAAACATTATTATGGTTGGTCAAATATAATGGTAATCTGCGCATAATTGCTTCTATACACGGTTCGCCCCTGGTAAGTAGTCACGTTGTTGTTTATTTTTTCATAAAAATGTCTGCCTTAAAATAGGTTGTACCTTATTAGGCAGACTAGGCATAATCCAGAGTAATCTATTACCTAAGTATGTATGTAGTAGATAAAGAAATTGTAATGTAAAAAAATATGAAACAAGAAATCATTGGTGCAAAAGAAAATGAATTTCTTATCGAAATCAAAATTTTGAAGGAATAAGAAAAGTGCCATTACCACCAGGTAGAAATTTAAAGAATCTAAAAAAGCTATTGTGATATTTTATCTTCGGGTATTAAGTTAGTTCAGCTCCACCCACAACCTTAGACGCACAGCGTGCGGCACCTGCGTTAGGTCATTTCTGTAAATACCTGTGTTGTTCTCGCTAACATCTAAGTATAGATAAACTGCAAACCATACATGGATAAATACTCAAAGCGCATTGTAATATTTGAATATAACGCAGAGCCGTGTTGTGAAGTAACGCATAGTCAACGTCAGTTAGTTTAACTGCCCATTGTTCAAGGGTTATTAAAACAACATATTTACAGCAATAATGGCTGTATCCATACAAGAGCAAGTGATGGTAATTCTGGATTATCTGCCAATGAAGAGAAAATACTTATGTTTAAACCATGTTAAGTTTAATATGTGTGAACAACAGATAGGATTATTGTTTCCATCTTTGAACCTAGAACTGCTTCAAAGCACTGTTCGCTATATCTGCATATTTTAAAAACGGAAATTCCGCTCATATAAAGTTATTTATATATTTATAATTATTTTATTTGCTAACAAAAATGTAGGTAGTTTTATCAACAAGTAGCGGATCTGACAAGACGTTGTCCTGCCCGAACGTTGGCTTGCCTGCTATTAGTTTGGAAAAATACTTTTCATTGATAAGTGAGTGCCTAGGTACTTGTTTATGATTAAATTCCAAAAATAAAAATTATCAATATTTAAATATTTAATTTAAGTAGGTACCTTTATAGGTACCTTTTTATGGTTAGGTTCCAAAACATAAAATAATCATTTTTTAAATACAGAAATGTTTTTGCAAATATCAAACTCTACTCTTTTAATAACAGGGGCGCACTATATTTAGGATTGCGATTCTTAAATTCGTATCGAATGTCAGTTTATATTATTTTATTATTACCAAAAATCTAGTTAAAAGAAGTAAATGGGTAGAAATTATAGGGAATTTAAGGAAATAATCTGATTGAAATCCACAAAAAACGAATGCTGTTCGTAAACATTCAAATATAAACTTTTTTGTATGCAAAAAATAACATCATCCCAATTTTTTAGTTAATGCATTCTCGTCAAATGTAACCCTGGTAGGTCAATGAATAAAACATTTATGCTCCTAACTTTTTTTTGCAGATAAGATTTAAGATTTTAAGATCTACAAACGTGCGCAGCGCAAATCTTATTATTATGCAAAAAACCACACGTAAATCGGTTGAGCCGTTTAAGAGGAGTTTAGTGACATCAATTATATATATATAAAAGTTAACAAACGTGAAAATCGTACTGGCAGTTGTTTTTTTTTTTAGAATCTCTCTGAAACTTCTAATTGTAGGCTCTGCGGAGCAGATAATAAAACACAAGCATTTCATGCGACTGTGACGCTTTGTATCACAAAAGAAGCCGCATCATCCCATTGGTAAATCACACTGGTGAAAGCACTCGCTCCCTACCTAATAGAAATATTCTTTATTGTGAGGGTCATATTAACACGGACCTTGCGCGTCAACGCGTCACTCAGCCGCATGGCTCTTTTTTTTAAAGCACATTTTATTAAAAAGTTGTGAAAAAGTTAATAATTCAAACTAATGGGGAATGAGGTAAATTGACAACGTTTTAAAGGTTAGACTGAGGCGCGGCGGATATCCTACTATTCAGTACTTAGGCTTGTAGGAGGACATTTAGTCGTTGTTGATTAAGGGCTTGGAGAGCCACACAGCCAGAGCTGGTATTCCAAACGCTCTCGCGACCGTAGAAAAACCATTTATGTCGTGTGTTTATATTTATTTACCGACATTGTCCATTCATACTCATTTATCGCACCAAGAGTGTTCAATATTTTGGAAGAACGTATTAAGCTCTCAAGGACAAAAAATATTTTCAGGAAAGTTAAGGACTGGATTTTCCTTAGTGGGAGGGATTTGAGTAGGAAACTCCTTGATGATTTTCCGAATGCTTGTGTTTACTGTTTACCATATTGATGTGCCATATATGAGAGGGTACTACTTGCAAACCCGGCAAACTCCATCTTTCTTTATTTTGAGCAATCACAAAAAACTGATACAATACATAACATCAACTAATTTTTAAAACTTTTTTTTTGTTATAATCAGTATATATTTTATGCGTAAGCAGTGATGACATAAGCATGATTATGTCAAGAAACATTAGTGAATAATAAATTTAATTTTATACATTACCAACTTTGCAATACTCAAGTAGAGGTTGCCATGTTTGCAACAAAGCAGATAATTTAAAAGTCAAGTCTTACAAATTAAGCCGTATTTTTACTGACAATGTTAAAATTATTGTAAAAAAATGTATTCTGACTAAGTTTCAATTAATATCTCACTTTTTTTAAATATTGGATTTGTACACTCATATATGTTTTTTAAATATTTTTTAAAATTATTTTTTTTGTTTTTATGTCATATAATTGCTATTATAATTGTCTATGTCAAGTCCCAGTAATGAACTAATCTTCTGAACACATCCCGTGGTCTTGTCCCCTTTTCCCTCTCTATGAATACCGAATGG
The DNA here is from genome assembly GCF_059751315.1 of Micrasema longulum. Taxonomy (NCBI): domain Eukaryota; kingdom Metazoa; phylum Arthropoda; class Insecta; order Trichoptera; family Brachycentridae; genus Micrasema; species Micrasema longulum. The sequence continues at coordinate 219,976 of NW_028277491.1, read as the reverse complement.
AGTTTCTCGCTTCTATCCGTGGCCCTGTTATAGGTCTTGTCGGATAAACAGATCCGGTGGCTTCCAAAAATAATTTCAAGGCTTTTAAAAAGCTTTGTAATCATTTCGGCGAATTGATCATGTCCAATCAATTTAATCCCAGCCAGTGAAGAATTCACTTCCCTCTTTTTCAATCCAATGAAGTACATACTTCTGGATTACTTTCTTTCAGAACAAAGATGCTAAGGCTACCAGATTATAGAGAGCTCTTTCGGGCAGCTTTTTTTGTTTGACAACGAACACATTTTTCGTGTATGTGGGCACCGCCAAGGAGACTTGTGTCCTCAGATGCGGTGTGCGGTATGTGGTGGGCAAGCTGTTCTAGTAATGATGGCACATCGATTATACCATTTTATGTCCCGAACATATAGATTTATTTACTATTTATTTATTAACGGTTTATATACATGTACAATAAATATATATATATATATGTTCATAAAAGGGCGGGTATATTGCCTTAAGGCAATTTCTTCCTACCTACCCAAACGGTTCAGTTTGAGAAAATTACAAGTACATGGACATATTGAATCTTATGATTTTATACAAAATTAAAAACAAAAATAACTTTAAAAAATATATAAAAAAATTAACACTTTACTATGAAGAGAGGAGAGGGGATGGGAAGGAAAGAAAAAGGATAAAGAAACAACTTAAATATTTAGATAGTGATATTTCAATCTTGATTAAATGTAAATAAAGAAGGGGCGGCTCTAACATTAGTGGGTAGATTATCCCACAATCGAGCAGCTACTACTGTGAAAAAGGAGGCAAGAAAGTTAGCGCGATGCGGGTATTAAAAGGGTTCTTTCGTTACTAGAACGAAAAGATAGTCGGTGTTGTGATAGAGGTTCGAAGAACTCTCTCAGATAAAATATATTTGGAGTCAACATTAGTTCGATTAGAAATATTCAACGTTGACTCTATATCGGCTTATGAATAGTTACATCTCTCTTGTCTGAGCATCCACGCGACAAAATACTAAAGATAAAGTGATTTCTACGGCCGTGAGAGCGGTTCAGAATAGCACCCCAGGAGGAACATTAGAGTTTCATAGAAACAGTTTAAAGACAACGTAGCGAGAGGTAATGATTGTAATTACGAACGAAACGATTGAAAGGAAATGTCGAATCGGAAGACAAGTGATTGTCAATACTTGCCGAACGGGATTACGATACAGGCAGTGATCACTGATCGCTGATCACTGATCACTCTCTCCTCGTGCCGAGAGAGATATTGTAAGCTACTTGCTCTACAGTATTTAATTCTAACGAGCGAGAAATGCAGGCTAGATAAACATTAATTAACTGACAAAATTTTTAGTATGGCCAAATGTTTTTTTTATTTTTTTTATTTAAAAATAAATAAAAATATTTGCGTTCTTATGATTTACCCAAATATTTAATTTTGAGGGCCATTTTCAACGAGTTGTAAATAACTCACTATTAGAAAATGGGAATTAAGTTGGGGTAGAGTAGGATTCGAACCACGGACCTTTGGTCCGTGAGTCCGAGACACTAGCCACAGGACCATAACCCGATCTGTCAATACGTAGATAAGGCTGGATTTTAATTTCCCTGGGGAGTTACATTGAAATTTATTTCAATAGAGAGGGAAAGCATTTTTGAGAAGGAAATATGGAAGTCTAGGCATTTACAGGGCTTGTGATATGTCATTAGCCGCTTTGAGTGGCCACTTTACGCGATGTGTACATTCACCATTCTACCTATGCTTAAACAGCCATCTTTCCTCAACTCTTCCATCTATTGACTTTTGTGAAGTTTGTGTGTTTAATTTGTTATCATTTCAATGAAAGTAAATTCTCTCCGTTTAAATTATTTGAATTTTTTTCATTATGCATAATAAGCGTGATGATAAATATACAGTGTCTCATGAAAACAATAAATTGGTATAATTTAAAAAATAAGAGTATTATTTATGCCCTAGACTAGCGTCCCTTCCACAGACCCTTACCACACCCCCCCACCCAACCGTTTCCCTAGTCCGCGCCGCGCCGGTGCGTATCGTTTCGTTGGTCAAACACGTTTTCAAAGGGAATTTTTGTATATATTTGAAAATGTGATTTTCCAAAAACTTCATTAGGATGTTTTTATAAGTATAAGACCATAAAAAATGTTCCTCCAGAGTTTTGCAGTATGGTCCTAAAAACCATGGTTAAGATTAAATTTATTATATTTATCAAATAAATGAAAAAAAGTAGTTTATTTTATCACAACAGAGATGAAAAGATTTCAAAGAAGGAAATCTAGGTATTGACAGAAGGGCTTATGACCTGCCAGTGGTTGGTTTATGTACCATTTTACTCTGTTGACCTTTACCATGTGGGTGAGTTTCATCAGGCTGAACCAATTCACCTACTAGGCAACGCCTGAAATTTAAAAAAAACTTTTTGTACTTCTTTTTATACCAGTTAGTTTAATTAACAATGTTTTGAGTATGTCCAAATGGTAGAAAGCAGAGGAATTGGTTCAGCTGGATGAATCACACCCAAACGATAAAGGTTTCAGCTCTTTTTCTTTACAAAATCAACAGATGGAAGAGTTGAGAAAATTAGTATGTTTAAACATAGACTGAATAGTGAATGTTACACTGCATGTAAACTGTTATAAGCCCTGTAAATGTCTGGACTTCAATATCCCCTTCTCATAAATGTTTTCAACAAATTTAGATCTTAATAAATCCCTAGAGAGGAATCCCAGCCTGTCTACAAACATTTGGGCATTTTTTTAAATAGGCTTTTAAGAAAAAAAATGGCCACCACAAAAGAATACCTGTATTTCACATGTCATATTTTGCTTAATGTAACACGATGTTAAAACACCGCCTTCAGGGGGTCTTTTAAAAAGCTCTATTTATCTACAATATTTGAGTTTGTCCAAATATTTGTATACAAAAGACTGGATTTTACCCCCTCAGGAGTCATAAAGATTAACAAATTACAACAGGGATGGAGAATACCTTAGAAAAGGGAATATGGAAGTCTAGGTATTTATATTGGCTGGTTTAAGTGGTTTATGACAGGTCATAAGCCCTGTAAATGCCTAGACTTCTATATTCCCTTTCTAAGGTATTCTCCATCCCTGTTGTGATTTGTTAATCTCTATTTATCTGTAAGCGGAATTCGTCAAAAGGAAAGAAAACCTTGTGCTTGACTTTTGGAAAAGGTGAAAATGGTATCTTGTTATTTACTTCAATTGATAAAGCAGGATAATGCTTTTTCTTCATTGACTAGAAGAAAATCACCTCGAGCTTTTATAACGTTCATATTCAACATAACATTATTGCAAGATTAAGTGTTTACACCTTGACATCTGTAGTTTTATTAAATTGTATGAAATAAGTGAGTGATATACGACCAATCAAAAGTATTTAGAGATGAAATGTTCATATCACAAGAGGTTTTCCTAAGTACCTGAATCTCACTCCCATTTTTATTTCACAAATAAACCTTTAATGTACGTCTTCGTTAACTCTTAAAAGACTGTGGTAAATAATCCCTTTGCGCGCGGTGATGTAACATCGTGTTACCACTAGTAAAACACGCAATATTCTAAAGTTCAGACATTTGAAAAAAAAACCACCTAAACATACTGTTTAATAATTCCTTTATCATTATTTACGAAAATAAACATTCAATTTCGCCCTGTTATAGCAAAATAAATTAAAAATCATAAATACGCCGCTCATATTACGCGCGTGCGTCCCCCATCACTGTCATCAACCGGCTGAAAACTAAATATGTTTTACACTTTACTTAACTTGCGCTTGTTTTTATCTCTTTCACACTAACACCCGCCACAGAACCACGTCTCTGTCTTCCTTGTGATGAGTTCTATCTTCGTGCTCTATCTTATACAGATGTGTTGCTGAATTAGCGGACATTTATTCTACGCGGAGCAAGGATAAATATTTTTTGTGTTAACATCCAGCATAGTTATTCAAATTTGACTTTCCAAATCCGGTGTGAAAATGTCCATTTGAAGATCACAAAAGATACGAGTGCTTCATTTTAAAAAATAAGAGAGATAGATCAAGTCTTGTATCCTTTGTCGACTAGTGTGAAATCACAGCCACACAAGAGTTAATTGATATAAATTATTTTTATAAAAAACTATTGGGGATTTTTATAATTGTTTTGAAAGTTTTAATACACCATTGACCGATCTGGCTTGTGAACAATGTTTCTATGTACGTACCAGAGTTACACAATAAGTATCGCTTTCGTTAATAATAGCTTGTGGTTTGGACTTGCGATACGAGACGAAGATTGATTATTGCTTAAAACAGTATATTTGCTTATGACTTGTACAATGTAGTTATGTAATCATTTTTGTAAGATATAAAATAATTTCATTTTTTGCTTTAATTGAAATTTGAATATTGTAGGTGCTAGATATAAGCCAAAGCTTGAAAAAAACGTACGCAATAATAATTGTGTGTTTATTCCGATAAAAAAACACACGAAAAATAATATTTATTTATTTATTACTATAACTAACGCCGTAGCCAATTCGTTCAAAATTAAAAATAAATACAAAGTTTTATAATATAAAGAAAGCATGGTTAATTGTTATAGTTAAATTGAGTAAAAGTAATATATAGTTTAAAAAGAATAAAAGATTTATAGTAAAACAGTGTAATATAGAAGAAAAGTAGTAAAAAATAGATGCATTTTAGGTTTATAAATCTAATATAGGTACTAGGAACACATTATTAGGCACACAAATTCAGCAATAATAAAATAAAATATACCTTTACATGAGTATTTATTACCTCCATGGAAAACGCAAATGTTAACAATTATTCTTTTCTCACTTGAAATACTTATTTATTTTTTTGTCACATTTAATGTTTATATCGTTTGAATTATTTATGAAAGCTTAATTGGTATTTTTATGTTAGAAAAAGGTTGTTTTTAATACTTACTATGTATGACGGTATGTTTTCTGAATAAAATAAAAATAAATAATAACAGACTGAATCTCTGTTTAATCGGTTATTGTTGCAAAGTCAGTAGTACCCACTTCCTATGTACAACCATATAAGCATGAACCTATCTAGGTAGCAAGTATGACTGCTTGTGTATACAAATAATGTTTCAGGGGTCTCAAACTAATTATTTTATTTTTTCTATCTTCAATTACAGAAAATGCATATTAAAAATCAAATAAAAAGATAAAGAAACTACATATTAATTAAGTATGTATAAACCAATAAGATATAATTATTATGTAGGTTTTTCGACCTCGTGGTATAGAGGTAAGGGCGTTTGCCTGCCATGCAATTGGTCTCGGGTTCGATTCCCGACATGGTTGATGTGAAATATTTATTTAAATCGGTGTTTTAACACTGAATATTTCATAGTCCCTGGACTGTCACCTTCAGCGTAAGACTGATCACCTTCATGTAATAATGATACGCTGCGATTACATTATGCACCATTAGGTGCGGAAAGGGAATAAATAAATTATGTAGGTACCTACATCAAATCACATATTAATTTGGTCAGAGAAGTAAACATTTAACAAGAATTGTAAGGTAAATAAGGTTATATTTTAATTTTGTTGACATTATGTTTGCTGTTAGTACCTAATTAGGTTTTAAAGTAGAAATTTTTGATCACAGTGCTACAATTATCATTCTGCCTACGTTTGAGCCTAAATATGTCTTTTTACTATTTACCTTTACCTATAATGACTTTTTACCCTTTGGTTTTCAGAAATCATTATTTACAAAACCACACTCAGGAAGGATGAGACACCAAAAATAAAATAAAATACTTAAACTCATTAAAATAGCATTATGTCAATTCATTAGTTAACCCATAGAAAATTTGTTGATAATGATCCTTAAGATAAAAATAACTTTATTTAATTTACTTACATATAACTTTGAATTATGTATCCTTACCTCTGTTCTGTATAAATACATGTAACTTTTTAATAAAGATACCAGTCTCGAAGATGTCGCGAAAGCGATGAAACCGGTCACTGGATATTCTAAATTTGTGGATTAAAGTATCACTCGTGTTTTATTTATATAATAAATTACAATGAACTTCAATCAAGAATTTTCACTTACAAACTTAAATGTTTTTATATACATAGGTACCTAAGTCAAAAAATAATGTTAAAACGCAAGACATTTTACAATAAGCAGATATGAAATATTGTCAGATTTCTATCTGAATTCACTGACGTTGTCGATCGTAAATCGTTTAATGTATTGGAGTCATTCATTTATAGAGGTCATTAAAAGAAACTGAATGCACGCACGTGAGGTCTTTACTTGCGTTCGGAATAATAATTATTCCATTCAGGATGTTGGCGGTCATGGTCAAAATAAGTCAACGTTGAGACAGAATGACAAAACATCGATCTAAATAACAACAAATACAACAAGCGGGTACCTATTTACCTATGCAGTTTTGTTGAAGGGAAAGTTGATTCGATTCCTTTATTTTAAATTTTCTATTGTGTGTTTTTTAAGCGCAATACAACTTTAAATTGAAATAAAAGAAGCAAATATATGTTGGAAAGAGTTAGTATTCATTTTGTTCGAAATAATGAAAATAGATTTTGACAGCTCTAGTTGTAGTGACTCTGATTGGGATATTGAATATACACCTCCGTCCGCCATGATGGGCCTGAAGCCGAGGAGGCCGACCTCGGTACACGCGGAGACGCGGTACTCCGAGAGTGACTGCGCGAGGAAAGTGAAAATGACCTCAGGAAAGGGCCTGTCCGCCGAAGCGGCTCTACCAAAAATAACGCGTCCAATGTCTAGGCTTAGATGACCGCGGGAAAAAAATTACGTCGCTATGCGCGAATTCGTTTGTTGTGTTTGGTATGATTGTTTTGAATTTTTTTAGGCGTTAAAATTTTGAAAATTATATCCAAAAATTTGAGTATTAGAGGCGAACTTAGAAATCTCCAGAAAAATTGGTTGAAGATGCCAAAAACCTACCTACTTAAATAATAGCGTAATTTAAAACAGTCTCTAAATCTTACAAAAACAGATTTCAATTATACTACTTGACACCGCAAACAAAGCATTCTCCATTGAGTTGGTGAAGCGTAATTAGAAATCTCACAACTCTTTTTTCAAAGTTTTTCGCAAATATCTTAGTAACTCCTTCAATGGAGATTTCTAAGTTTGCTTATAATACTCTCGAATGTCCTCCACGATCCGCGACTGCAGTTACGTAGTGCAGTATAAAGTTTGGCCACTTTTTCCAACAAATCCTGTGTTATTTCCCAAATTTTACGAGGTATATTGACTTTCATACGGTTGTTGGTTTATTTCCATAGACATGGACTTTGGACTTAACGTAGCCCAATTGGAAATAATCCATTGGCGTTAAATCTCAGGATCGTGGAGGCCAATGAACGTGACCATTCCTAGAAATAATGTTGTTGCCAAACCTTTCACGCAGTAAACTCGAGGTTTCACTGGGAAACCTGTACGTTTGGCAAACTGAACACTTATTTTTAATTAAATTTCCACAATTGAGGACCGTTTTCACAAAGTGAAATTTCTACAAAAAAACCAAATTCGTTTTTTTATTGAAATGGGTTCTTCCGTGTGAGCTTTATCGATTGGTAAATTAAAACTTCGACAAAACGATATATATGTGAAGTTGTAGCGGTTCAAATTTCGTGAATTTTTACATAACGAAATAACTACACTACATTGAGTTTTCGCAAAGCAAAATATCTGCATATTTTTTTGGGGTGTTAAGTTTTTTAAAAACGAAAAAAAAATCACCAACAAAACATGATTTTGGCCAAGAAAAAAGAAGTATAATAATAATAATAAAATAATATTATTTGATATATATTTTGTTATCACTTCGTGTTATTATGTATGTAAAAAAATATATAGGAGGTAAATACCTAAATGTGTATTTTTACATAAGTACTTAGATATGTCAGTAGACATATAATTTTACAAAAAATCAGTTAACAATAATTTCATGCAAAAGTAAACTTATTTAATTCCCAACATAAATCAATTTTCCATACATTCCTGTCACAAAAATATGTAGATATTTATTTTCTGTGAAAATTCGTGAATTTAGAACAATTTTTAAATAATTTTACTGATTTTACACTTTTGATTCTTAATACATGTGTAAGAATTTTATATATCTATAAAGCGTAATTTTTATTTAATTTAAATCGTAATAGTTTTATTTTTAACATGAAAAAACCTACTTCTGGAAAATTCACATTTTGTAGATATTTCGCTTTGTTAAAACGGTTCTCAATTTGCAAGCGTTGTTCGAGTGCAAAAAGTTTCATTGTTAATTTGAGTATTGTTATAGAGCACAAATGTAAAAAAAAACGGTCGTCATAAGTTTGATAAGAGACAGTATTACCAATCGAAAGTTCTATCACGACAAAAAAAACATCCGTTGTAACATCTATTTTATTTTTACACAGAAAACTATTACAAAAATGTATCTTGAACGCCATTTTCTCTAGTAAAAAATATATTCATTTTAAATGACATATTTTGATAATAAGCATCTACTTTCTTTGTAAAATGCATTCATTTATTATATAATTAACTTCGATGCGTGTCTATTTTCTTTTATTTTTTAATATACCGACACATTTCTACTGATGCGGCGTTTTCCCATAAGTTACGGTGTAATCCGTTTTGATTCGGTTAGTTAGAGAGTTTAATTGGGAGACGAGTAAAACTCCTTACACGGAAAATCATTATAAATTAAGTCATCCAATGCATGACTTCATGGGAGTATCGGGAACTCGATAATGGAACCGCTTTAACCCGTAATTATTTAGAAATAATTACGACAAAAAATTACGAGGAAATCAGAAAAACGCAATAAAAAAACATAATAACCTATAGGTACAGTATCTAAGTACCTACATAGATAAACCGCACTCACATTTAAAAATAAAAAATAAAAATACAGATTCTGAAATAAAAGTAGTTTTTCAATTACGATATTTTAAGAATAATCACAGCATTTAAAACATATAAGTAGGTATACTTTATTTAGATTTATGTGGAGCTACGTGCAGTGGTTATATAAAGCAACGAAAAAAGCTTTCTTACTTTCTATTGCTCCAGCCTAGAGTCCTTGCAGTACCAGAATTCTCCTGATTCAAATTTTAATCTTCCAAAAATAAATATCTGCAGAGAGCGGTGCTTTTCAATTCAGTCCACAGCTACGCTGATATGAGAAGGAACGTTTTGGGAGCTAGACAAGCAAGCCAGGAGCAAGAGAGAGGAATATAGCCTATTTTACTGCCTCCGTGGGTAGCTCTACATTTAAACCAAAATATACATGTAATGCACTGGAACCTACCCACAGAGGAACATCAAATCTAAACACTACTGCTATACTCACACGTAAACTATATTTCTTATAACAATAGCGTTTAATATTGTAATGTTTCATAGTTTTTTAGCTTGTATTATGTAGGTATATGTAATTTTTAATACTTTTTTAAGCTTGCTTTGTGTATATTTGTAATTATTTAAACATGCATATACTTTTTTAGCTTGTATTGTGTATATGTAATTTTAAATGCTTAATCACTTAATTTTTTTTTTTTTTGTATAGGCACCTAATTAGTAATATTTTCATACTTTTTTTAGCTTGTATTGTATATGTGTGTTATTATTTAAACATTAAAACGCTTTTTTAACTTGTATATGTAATTTTTTATGTTTAATTACTTACTTTTTGGCTTGCATTCCATATGCGTACCAAATTCTTAATAATTTAATGCATTTTCGCTTGTATTATGTATATGTAATTTTGAATGCTTAATCACTTGCATTCTGTATGCATACCTAATTCATAATAATGTTATGCTTTTAGTTTGTATTAACATGTAATTTTATATACTCTTTCATTCACATAATAGCTTAGAATTAAAAAAAATAAGTTTAAAATGTACATATTTTTTTGTGTTTTTTGCAATTAAATTTGAATTAGAACACGTATCATAATTTTTATTTTGCTTTTGTAAATAATATTAAGGTTGAACGTATAAAAACTTATGTAAATAAATTAATATTGTTATCTGCATGTCCCTAAATAAGTTTTTTCCAAAAACTCCTTTGGAATATTATATGAGATTATGCATAATATGTACTCCAAATATGTATTTTTAAATAATGAGACTAATTAACTTAAAACTTGTGAAAATCTATTTTATAAAATTTTGTACAATGCCTTAGATAAAAATATCTAAATCGAATGGGTAATGAGGTCGAAAATAACTCAAATTCTCATGTTATCATTTTTCTACAGGAAAAAAATCAAAATCACTCACCATCAGTCTCATAGGAGTCCCTTCCTCTGGAGTGACCTCTTATCTGCTCGTTGACGATGTTGTTTCCCTTAGGGACGTTCAGGGCACTGCGGATCCCCACGGAGGAGTTGTCCAGGTGGCCAGGCCCTATGCGAGGCACGTGGCTGCAGCAATATACCTCCTTGTCTTCTTGCCGGTGCTGGTTGTTGTAATATGTCTGGAAAATGAAAGATTTATTTATTTATTTCATTTTATTTGGGATTTTTACAGCTATTACATAAACAAAATAATTAGAAAAATCTTAACAATACCAATTTAAAAAATCCACTGTAAATATAATGACACATAATATATAAGAAAAGAAGTTTAGTAATTGTATTTGTGTGACGTTTGTATTCATGTGTATGTGAATGTGTGTATGCGTGAATGAATGAGGGAGAGGATACATGTGCGTGTGGGAATGAAAGAGGGAGAGGGTGCGTTTGTATGGGTGCGTAAGTATGAAAATAATATATTTGCTTAAAACTTGTAAATTGTATTAAAAATGGTACAATAAAGAGCTTAGTAAAAAGTTAGAAGCCTTTTTGTTAAAATTCAAATGACGAAATAATATAAATTGTTTTTTTTTTTTTTTTAAGTATGTTAAATTTCAAAACCGTATTCTGAAAAAAAAAGCATTTTATTTTTTAAATTTAACTGATACACATCGAATGAATAATGTGCGACGAGTCCTATACAATACAGTAGGTAACCACAAAATGCAGTAAATACGAAATAATGACAACAATAAAATAAGGTTTGACAATACGCGAACGTTGATTCAAAACGAACACACAAATGCATATTATATGCACCTACATAATATATAAATAAGAATAACATATAAGTTTAATAGAAATGATTCGGATTATAAAAATCAGGTGTCACAAACAGTTGGCCCGCAGTACGGGGATACATAATTATATTAAAAGATCTTCTCACTATAAAACTTATATATGTTCAGGGATAGAGAGCAACGGAGAGGAGGATGCGGACAAAGACAATTTATTACCTATGGCAGTTTTGATAAATTTAATATTTTTGGTAAATATATCTATTTCGTTAAATTTCCTGTTATACGTATCCATAATACGGTTAATCGTAGCGTTTTTTGACGAATTTGTTCTGCATTTAGGTATGTGGAAAAGTTGTGTATAACGCGTTTGTCTCTGTGGTACCTTAAGATGAATGCGATTAACCAATTCGGGGGAATCTATTTTATCAGATATTATGTTGGTGAGTAACACTATATCAGCTGTGGTTCGTCTATCAGCGAGAGTTTGGATATTATGAAAAACGCACGCTTGGCGATAATCTGGAAAATTGAGATGTAATCTACGGTTTAAATTTTTTATAAACATTTTTTGAATTCTTTCAATTTTGCAGGAATGAATTTTATAATAAGGAGACCAGACAGGTGAAGAAAATTCTAGTAAACTACGAACATAAGAAAAATATATTTTTTTAAGAGTATCGGTATTTTGAAACGGTTTGCCTGTGCGTAGTATAAATCCTAGTGTTCTAAAAGATTTTTCAGTAATATCATCGATGTGACGATTAAAAGTTAATTTTTCATCTAAGAGGATACCTAAATCACGGACTGTTTCGACAGATTTAATACGAGATACCGAAGATACCGAATCAAATAACAATACAAGTGCTGCGCGTCTTGATCGCCTGTTACACGAAGGTAAGGTGATCAGCCAGCCCAGGGACAATGAAATATTAATGTTTTATATCGACCTTACCAGGAATCCAACCCGGGACAAGTATGGTGGGTGAAAGTGCTAATTACTACATAATAAAGCAGACTTATCTCCTTAATCGAATTTCTTTTTCAAGAATTTTTTTCCATGTTTAATTTAAATATATTTTTAATATGTAGACATTAAGACGAAAACACCCATTCAAGATTTTTTTATTGTATTTCACACACATAACTGTAGGTGTGCTTTATACGTCCAGACACGGAATTTTAATAATTATATACTAATTTCTTTCAATAAAATAGAATGATGTCCATAGCAGCCGAAGAATTGCCTTCTGGACGGCGCCCATCTGGAAGACCCCCTAAGCGATGGAAGGATAAATGGGCCTCATCACAGGAGACTGAGTAGTCTAAGTAGAACAGATCGTCAGATCTACAAGAAGACAAAAAAGTAGAAGAAAAATATTTGAAAAATACTTGTAGAAACCAGTAATCATATACGTACTTCCATGACGGTGAATATGTATATTATTAATATTATTTACTAGTGAAAATTTGTATCTATAAGATTTGAAAATTTGTATAATTTGGTTATATAAAAAGCCGGCCTAGTGATGTTATGGTCAGCGCGTTTGTCTACCATGCGACTTTCTAATTTATTTATTTTTAAATTGGCTTAGTTTGAAAGCCTATAAAAAAAACATGAAAAAACCACCAACTTTTCTCATTGTAGGTGTATTGAATATTTTGCAAAAACGCTGGAAAATCGATAAAAAATAAAGAAGCCATGGAAAAAATAGTGAAAACGAAGGTTTTCCAATAATTAAGAAAATTATTATGGTAAAGAACATACTAAATTTCAAATTAGCATGGTAAAAAAACAAAAAAAGGTAGTCGCGAAGGTTTTGCTTTCGACCTAATAAAGCTTAGCCGAAATCAAGTGAGGGTTATCACTAGAGCTCTTACAAGGCACTGCAGATAAACAAACACTTTTCTAATGAACCTTTTCGAAACTTCTAGACGTAGGTTCTGCAGTGCACATAAGGAAACACCTACACACATTCTAGTGAATGTGATTCTTTACATTATAAAAGAAGCCTCATCCTCGGGGGACCACTGGTTAAAACCGAGGATTTTAAGGAGCTCGCTCCCTACCTGATAGCCCGATTCTTTACGGATTTGGGTTTAAAAGGAAAGATTTAGCAAAATAAGAGCTCTCGTCTTTCACAAAGTTCGGCTCTTCAATGACCTGGGCTTGAAGGTGAGAGCTATTATCCGGGATCCGTCGCAATAGATCTTTAATGGTCGCCGTGGCGTTAGTAGCTTGAATAGCACTGACAATAATAATGGTAAAGAACAAGTCATTTCTAAATAGTAAATATTGTTTTGGTTTATTTATTTATTTATATACGGCATTTTTGCCATTTACATATATGTAGGATAAAAAATGCTTTAAAATAAAAATATTAAAAAATCGAGTATGATATATTAATATACTCGTACTATACATATTATAAATTACTTGAAATACATTCATATTGTAAATAAATTGTACAATAACAAAATACATTAATCAATCAAATTATAACTATTCCAACCCAATCTCCTGAAGTTGATTTGCTCTTTTTGATAAAAATATGTTGGTCACTTTATTTTTTAAGTTAGGCAGAGATAAACTAAATATTTCAAAATATGATGCATATTCATTCCCGGTATTCTGTAATCTAAAAATAGGTAAGTTATATTGAGCTACCGTTCGAGAATTTTGACAATAAAATATTGTAGATGTTCTGTTTAACCTAGGTGGTACACAGAATGAAATCAAATTCAGTAGATCAGGGGTATCAAAAATTAATACATCTAAGAAATGTAAATATCTTATGTAAATATCTCTATGGATTTAGTCTATTCACAAACAATCCGCGTAATCGAGAATACTGGGGCAAGTACGCTTACGTTTCGTGACTGATATTCTAAAGTCGTGTTGATTCATCAGACTAGAAAGTTATGCCGTGCAAACACTGTAAACTACTTGAAAGACACAAAACACAGAATACTTGGCATTTTTATTTAGGTGCCTCGGTGCTTTCGTTTCCATCGACCTTGTATGGCAGCGTTCGCGATTTGCATCGCGATCGGCGATGCAACGCGGTCGGGAATCGCATCAAATATTCTCTCCATACACCGAGAAATCAATTAAACAAACTAATATAAATGGAAATCTTCACGATGTCTGCTATACATACCGAACGATACCCATCTTCATTTGTACATATGCATATATATGACTATTGGAGTCAGAAGTAAGTTATTAGAGTAAGTAATGGAACACTTTTTTTGTTTTGATAAATTATGAGAAACGGTTCAATTCAGAAATATTACAATGCATGCTTAGCGGAAATTATTTAAAGAAGGCATTGCGCACTTAAGTAAATGAAATACTATCTACAAATTATTATAAAGTTTTAACTAGTTCAAAAAGACCGTTGCTTTGCTCTGTTAATTAACTATCAATTTTAGACTGTTGCGTATAATATGTAGATCAACGCAGTGTCAAGTTTCTGCTAATGTCGAACAGTTTATCTTCAATGTATTTTGTATGAGAGTATATAACATTTTAATATATATGCATATGCATTTTCAAAATACTTAATGCTTTAAGTGATGTCCCATCTCTGTTGCAATCAATTTCTTTTCATGTTCCCAATCGTATCACCAGAAGTCAAAATCTGCGATTTATAAAATCTTCTAAAAGCAACTTTGTTTTTTATACCCCAATGTCAAGAATGTGTAGTCAATTCATCACATGACTTGGAATTCTTTGGGATAGATCTTCCGGCTTTTCGTAGATCTCTTCGCGACTAAACAGTGTGGGATGAAGTTAGATTGGCATGGTTTAGCTCGAAGTCTTAGGTCTTTCGTTTTTATGAATATATTGTATACAATTATTGTTTTACCCTTGTTTGTCTTTGCTAAATAGTTTTATGTTCTTTTTGTTCAGTTTCTTGCATTTATGTTTCGTCATGTAACTGTTGTAATTGGCTTAGGCCGTATATATAATAAATAAATAAATATGAAAAAAATTAACGAAAATCGCAATGCGAAATGCATGTCTCGTGATTTACAGATTAGTGATTTGCAATGAAATGTTGATTTTTATAGTACCGTAAGACTGACCTTTTTCTTTTTAATTGAAAATAATTCAGTTTTAACTCTTAAAAAAATGTGCTAAATAATTCCTTCGCGCGCGGTGATGTAACATCGTGTTACCAGAAGCAAAAAAGGGAATATTCAAAATTTCAGACATTTGAAAAAAAAACATGGGAGACTGATAATCATATTATTTACCCCTGTTTAACGAAAAATAAATTTAAAATCATAGATACACCGTTCCACTATCAATAACCGACTGAATCTCTTTCACAGTATTTTACACAAACACAGGCCACAAAACAGCGTCTCTTTCTTCCTTGTTATGAGTTCTATCTTTTTGCTCTTTTGTACATATTTATTGCTGCATTGGCGTCACATCCATTCTTCACGTAGCAACGATAGATATTTTTTGTATTAAAATCTAACATAGTTATACAAATTTAACATTTCAAATCCGGTGTAAAATTTCCATTTGAAGATTGCAAAAAATACAACTTCCTCATTTCAAAAAATAAGAGTGATATATATATATCAAGTCTTGTATCGTATGTCGACTAGTGTGACATTACAGACACACACGACTTAAATCATTAGACATAGATTCCGGAAAATCCGACTTAGAAGAACTTTTATAATAGTTTTTAAAGTATCTACAGTTAAAAATTATATTTATAATTCGTTTTTAAATAGCACTTATTAAATACACTGTGTATTTTGTGGTTTTAGGAATGTTTATAAAAAAAATAGAAAGGAAGCGAATCGTAATATAATATCACTCTCCATTATTATACACTTTTATTTTACGTAATGACAAACGTTAAGGAATATATATTAACTTTCCTTAACTACATTGTATTATTCCGTAATTATAAGTTCTGACCAAAGACAATTTAAGACTTTGTTTTCAAGACAGTGGAAAGCCTTCTTACTCTACACTGACCCTTTAACAAACACTGAGTAACAATTGAATGCAATTATTCCACAGGAAATTTAAGAAGAGACTTTTGACGTTTATATGCTCATGAAGTTCTGTAAATATTGTCAGTTAAGTGTGAAACAAATTCCGTACTTAATTGTTGTAGTCGCCGCAATAGTGACGTGCCGCCGAAAACTTCACTATCGATCGACAAAGTCGGCCTTATATAGAATATCGATTTATATTGTTTGTATTTATTTTTAGGAGTTCGCGATGCAATCAATTCAATTTATTCGACGATAATTTTGTACCTTATTTATGCGCCCATTAAAAACCGAAAAATAAAATACACTATTATGCGCTATGGTCACATAAAACAAGGTACGAGTATGTTTACAAATTAGTAACAAAGCTTTATTTTTCTCACATTGTCCATTCCCACTACCATCCCTCATCCCTACCACCATCCACCACCCCCACCACAATACTTAAAATCACTATTTCACTCGCGATTATTATTATGTGATCCTTTTTTCAATCATAATGCAACCGAGTTGATCTAAATAAAACAATGTTACTTTTATTATAATTGTATATTTCTATTTCTGTTACTATTTTTGTTGACCTATAATTGAACGTAGTTATGTAGAAAGCAGCCAGCCATAGAAAAGTGAAACTGACATAATAGTACTTTTATGAAAAGAGTGAATAATTAAATCTACATAATAACTGCAATGTTTTTGACTTTGACAAATGATGAACAGTGAATACATTAGTTTTTTAATATCACAAACAAGAATCTTATTATGCATTTGACCAATTTTAATAATTTTTCAAGTACCCTAAATTTGTATGGTATTTTGGGTGTTTTCTGCAAATTGAAAAATACCGTTTTAGTGATCGACACTATTTTCAGAAGGTGATTATTACAGTTTTTTTATGAAAGCGGTTTGACTGTTTTTAGCAGAACATAGAATTGACCTTCCTGCATCGGATAACTAATTTTCTCAAAATAGTGGACTGGCTTCTTTCTGCACAACTACGTTCAATTGTAGTGGGAGGCATATTTAAACTTTATCTCTTGTACTTTTTGATCATATTAAACAAACAAGTAAACTACTTTTATATTATTTTTTTACTTAAACGATTGTACTTTTTAGTTAGTATTAAGCTATTCAGTCGTAAATATGAAAACCCATTTCTGTTCACCCCAGCCGACGGAATTTTTAAAATCAATATATGTTATACAAAATCGATTTGGAAAATCGAAAGAGAAAAGACTGCAACAACACTATTGTAATCTGGCAAAAGTATCTTCTTATTTTTCCTGAACTGTAGTGCATGTTTTTAACGCGCGGTTGTCGCATCCCTTCAACTGTCCATGTCAATAAATATTTTCCGCAACATTAATACTCATATGTATACCTACGTATACTGTGGTAACGTTGGTGAAAACCAAGGCTAAAAGACGGGTTCGCCTCAAAACCCTCACTAACATTAGTTTAAATGTTCGACCTCGGAAAATTGTTTTCAGGCGTTGCCTTGTAAGTGAAATAATTCGACCAGATGAATGAATCTCTTTACAAAAATAAAGGTTTCAGCTCTTTAACTACACTAAAACCAACATTAAAAGCCAAACCCATTTACCCGCATTTGCTTTAAAGGTCTGGTGGCCTCTTTTCAGATACGCACATTGCAAAAAAAATGTTTTTTAGCTGTAATGAACGGTAATTTTTTTTTTTTCAAAAATTATTCTGTTTACAAAATATAGGACGGAAGTTTTCAATTATTTACCACAAAATCTACGTCAAGAAATAAATTATGGAAAAATTAAGGATACATTAAAGAAACGTTTCCTTACATAATTAACATTAACCGTATTTTGAAAATAAAGATATATTTATAATATGTGCCTATGTATATCAATTTATAAATTTTGTGTTTTTATTTATTGATTTATTTTTTATTAGTGTTAAATTTTCCCAATTTTTACAATTGTTTTTAATATTTTATTTATTGTATTATTTTGTTTTACATTTTTTGTTTCATTTTTATAATATTTTGTTAACTTGCCAAACACAAGAGCCAGACTCTTTTTTGGCAAGTTCAACCTTAAGTTCCATTTTTTTAATGTATGTTTTTTTTATGCTAATAAAGGTTTTTATTGAAAAAAAAAAAAAAAATTTTTTTAAAAAAAAGAAATATTTGCGTTCTTATGATTTACCCAAATATTTAATTTTGAAGGCCATTCTCAACGAGTTGTAAATAACTCACTATTAGAAAATGGAATCAAGTTGGGGTAGAGTGGGATTCGAACCCCGGACCTTTGGTCTGTGAGTCTGAGACACTTGCCACGGGACCACAACCCGACTTGATTAAAAATAAACATATAAAAAGCATGGTATCAATTACCTTGAGTGTCAGTTTGGTCCCGCACACAGCGCACTTGAAGCACCCACTGTGGAAGAAGGAGAAGTCCTTCAGCGGTCCAACCCTGTCCACTTGGTACACGACCTCCGCACAGCGCAGACACGTGCTCTCGTAGAAGTTGGGGCGGTACATCATGATATGGCTTGGCCGGGCAGGGCTGAAGTCACCGAGTCGCTACACTGTCACTCCTTCTCCCAGCGAACACTGAACATGTTTTAGTATCACCACTTGCACTAAATTGTCGCCGACTGTCGATGCTTTTACTTGATTACTGTTTCACCGCGGGATATTGTCTACCGTGCGTGGTCCGTCCATATATTGGATGGAACTAATGCTTCCCTAAAAATATGACCTCCAAACAATCAGTATATACTTTATTTTTATTTAATAAAATCAGCTTTAAGACCACTAATCCTTTAAATAACTAAAAGAAAAAAAATATTATTGGTTTGTTGTTTTAAGCCATCTAAGAAAGGTTCGATGTTCATTCATCAATAACTTCCAAAAAACTGCGACACCCCACACACAACCTTTCGACCGCGCAGTTATGCGCGAACCGGTATAAAATACACCGCGCTTTATCTAATTCTAGATTATGGAACTACGTAAGTGCTTTAGTTCTTTTAGGGCGGGCCGTCCGTACAGAATTTTACAAGTCCGCGCATGCGCAAATATAACTCATTAATATCTTTGGAAACAATCCTAACAAACACATCCAGGTTCATTTTGTGACGGTTTTATAAGAAATTTAGCATTAAAATCGGTTGACACGATGGCATTATAATATTAAACTATGATAAATGACTCTTTTATGCTGAAATTATGTCATAAATTTGCTTTATAGATTATTTCAAAGCACTTAATTTGAATTTCTGTGTTACTAGTAAACACAAATTTCACCTATATATGTACTTAGTACCAAATGACTGCTTCCCTAATCGAAAACATCACCGCACGCTCCTGTTGTCTATATATTTACTATGGCCTAGAAAGGGAATTTAATTAGTAACTAAGTATTGTCTTACCGTGGTACATTCGCGGTTTAGAGGTCTGAGATTCGAACTACTGTGATTTGATACCCGACTTCTTGCAAAGTTATTTATGTGCGACTGATTACACATGACCCAAAAATTGAAATAATACATATATTGTAATAATATACATATGTACGCAAAAAAGCATTATCTATATAAAAATAAATATTGGCATAACATTCGTGAATCAGCAGAAGTTGTCATGTTTCTTTCAGCATATTTTTTTTCAACAAATCATCTAGACGCGTGCTAAGTATACATAAATAATAAGGCAAATAAGGTTAATAATCAACAATATTTTTAGTTTGTCCGAATTTTTGCAGACTAGGACTGGATTCAACTCCCTGAGGAGCTGTTAATAATAACATATTACAACAGAGATGAAGAGCATTTTAAAGACGGTAATATATGTCTTGGCATATACAGGGCATATGATATGTCAATGGCTGGTTTAAGTGGCCACTTTGCACACTGTATAACATTCACCACTCTGCCCATATTTGAACATCTTTATTCCTTCAATTCTTTCATCTGCTGATGTTTGTGAAAAGTTAACTTTTTAACTTTTAAAAAGTTTTGTAATCATTTCGGTGAATTAATCATGTCCAATCAATTTAATCCCAGTCAGTTGAGAATTCACTTCCCTCTTTTCTCAATCCAATTAAGTACATATTATGTACTTCTGGATTACCTTCTTT
The DNA here is from genome assembly GCF_059751315.1 of Micrasema longulum. NCBI lineage: Eukaryota > Metazoa > Arthropoda > Insecta > Trichoptera > Brachycentridae > Micrasema > Micrasema longulum. The sequence goes on along the minus strand of NW_028277491.1, from coordinate 199,643 downwards.
CAGCACAAAGATGCTAAGGCTACCAAATTTCAGAGAGCTCTTTCGGGCAGCTTTTCTCGTTTGACAATGAGCAAATTTTCCGTGTATGCGGGCACCGCCAAGGAGACTAATGTCCTCAGATGCGGTGTGCGGTATGTGGTGGGCAAACTGTTGATGTTTGTGAAGTTAAAGAGCTGAAACCTTTATTTATGCGGGTGAGATTCACCTAATTGAATTATTTCACCTAAATACTAGGCAACGCCTGAACATTTTTCAATTTCTATACTTTTTCATGGACCAGATGATTCATCAACAATATTTTGAGTTAGTCCTAGTTTTTGTAGACAAGGACTGGATTCAACTCTAATATAAGGTTAACAGTGTTTAGTTTGTCCAAATGTTTGTGGACAGGCTGGATTTCCTCCCTAGAGAGTTATTATTTATAGAGGAATGGAAGTCTAGGCATGAACAGGGCTTATGACCTGTTATATGCTGGTTTAAGTGGAACAGTGAGTATGTTTAATTTTTTGTAGACAGATTGGATTTCCTCCCTATACGAGTTATTTATATCTAAATATATTGGAACACTTAAACCAGTTAATGTCAGGTCATAAGCCCAGTAAATGACTAGACTTCCACATTCCCTTCTTAAAAATGTTTTCCCTCTCCGTTGCAACAAATTAAGTTGTAAATAAGGTTTCTGAAGAGGGCTGTTGGAGACCCTTTTTTTAAATCGATGTTTAAAAATGTTTTGTTTAAACATTGCTTCTGAACCCCATTTTTTTGTGGTTATCGTGTTTGGTCGCCAAACACGATATCCGACAAGATTTATTTATTTAAGAATGTGTTTTATACTTAATTATTTGTATCGGTATATTTAATGTCAATGTTCATTTCTCATTTTAGTAATTTATTTTAACTATTAAAAATTTATGATATTTGCCATTTCTAACTAACAACGTCATCTTCATTTTTATTTGCCTAAGTATGCAAAGTTTAATTTATCGCTTATGGTATTATAATATAAATATGTATATGTATAACTTGTGTGTATAACTTTTCTGTCGTAATATGTATACTATGATCATATATACTATATACGTTAATGTATTATATGTTTTGTTTATAAAATACATTTGTGATGTGTAAACTAATAAAATAAAATTATATGTTTTAAATGTTAGATTTGTGTGTTTTTTCGTCGAATAAATTTAACAAATGTAAAAATTAAATTGACATTCACAATGGCAAAAAAAACATGATATATTATGAAACGTGTTCGTCTTTGGATTGTTGATATTTAAAGAGGTCCAACACTGTGAAAGTTTAAATCTAATATCATTGACATATTACAACAGAGATGAAGAACATTTAAGAGAAGGTAATATAGAAGTCTAGGCATCTACAAGGATTATGACCTGTTAATGGCTGGTTTAAGTGGCCACTTTACACACTGTTTAACATTCACCATTCTGCCTATATTTGAACATCGATATTCCTTAAATTCTTTCGTCTGTTGATGTTTGTGAAGTTAAAGAGCTGAAACCTTTTTTTATGCGGGTGAGATTCATCTAATTGAATTATTTCACCTACATACTAGGCAACGCCTGAAAATATTATTTTTTCAATTTCTATACTTCTTTATGGACCGGGTAATTTATCAACAATATTTTGAGTTCATAGGTATAGAAATTGAAAAAATAATATTTTCAGGCGTTGCCTAGTATGTTGGTGAAATAATTCAATTAGATGAATCTCACCCGCATAAATAAAGGTTTCATCTCTTTAACTTCACAAACATCAACAGATGAAAGAATTGAAGGAATATAGATGTTCAAATATAGGCAGAATGGTGAATGTTACACAGTGTGTAAAGTGGCCACTTAAACCAGCCATTGACAGGCCATAAGCCCTGTAGATGCCTAGACTTCCATATTACCTTCTGTTAAATGTTCTTCATCTCTGTTGTAATATGTTAATATAAACAGCTTCCCAGGGAGTTGAATCCAGTCCTTGTCTTAAAAAATTTGGACAAACTCAAAATATTGCTAAATATCATTGATTAGAATATCCGATTAATTAAAATCTTTATTTTCATCAAAAACCCAATTATTTATTTTAGATATTATAGGCTGTGTAATGCGAATAAATCACCGTACCATAGTGAGAGTTCCATCAAAATATTCATTAGGCACATATTACTAGAAAAAAAACTATATAAATCAATTGAAAAAACGATTTTGAAACAGTTTTAAAAATAGCGTTGGTATTTATGTCACTAGAAATCGCGACCACCTGTATATTTTCAACTACACTGTATAATCAGATAAGATCTAAAGAATGTTTAAATGACTCACAATCACCAACCTGTGTGTATTATATTTAAATACCTCGTACATAGCTCGGATGCCATTTGTAAATAATAAAAAAAAACATAGGCAGAATTTGTTATTACTTATTTCTAAATATGCGTATACAACATGAATGGCGTTACATTTTGATGGGTGATCGGGACTACGGTTAGTACCTACCTGAAAATACTAAAGAACTAAAGCCGTTATATTATTGACACAGCTACGAGCATTTATCATTTTTCTAATGTATTAAACTTACAATGAGCACGGCCGTTAAACGGGGTTCGATAAAAAATACAAGGAATATGAATTTAACTGTTCATGAATTAATAATTAGTCTATATAAATTGGTTATGTTTTTACGAATATTTTTGTTTTTTATTTTGTTTATTATATAAATTATAATTAGGTTAATTGGTTTAATTACGTTTTTTTTATTGTTCATATTTTGTTAATTTTTTTAACTTTGTTAAATATATTTCATAACTTTGTTAAATATTATTTTCTTAGGCATGTTTCACATTTTTGTAAAATGTTTCCCTCGGCACGGGACACCTCAGTGAGGGAACATTATTCTGTATAAAAAAAATACAAACAATGTAAAAGTATAAATAAATAAATAAATAGATAAATAAAAATAAGTAATTGTAGGAGCAACAATGTTTGAGTATGTTCAAATGCTTGCAGACTGGCTGGATTTCCTCCCTAGGGAGTTATTCATAATAAAGGTTTCAGCTCCTTTACTTCACAAAAGTCAACAGATGGAAGAGTTGAGAAAATGTGGATGTTCAAGTTTATTGGATTAAAATTATACTTTATTTTTTATAATATATACAAAGGGTATATTGTGACGCATTTCGTCTTGTTAGGAAAAAACTCGAGTTCAAAAAAAGGGTTTTTTGAAAATGTCCTAAAAAGACGAAACGCGTCACAATATACCCTTTGTTTATTTTATAAAAAATAAAGTAGAATTATAATCCAATAAACTTGTTTTATTTTGGATACATTCCCAAATTGAATATGGAATTCTACCAATTGTCTGCATACACAATAAATAAGAATGGTGAATGTTACACAGTGCGTAAAGTGGCCACTTAAACCAGCCAATGACAGGTCATACGCCCTGTAAATGCCTAGGCTTCCATATTCCCTTATCATAAATGTTTTCACTCTCTGTTGCAATAAGTTTAATTGTAGGAGCCTTTTTACCCCTAGATTGGTACGCTATGGTATAGTTATTCCGTGAATTTTCGGCCGTTTGGAGTCGCAGTTATTTTTTTATGCTTTATTTAGTTAATCCATACACTCGCAATATCTTAATAACTACAATTTTCTCGAAATTTCGACAAAAATCATTCCATCATTTTATAATAATGGAATGATTTTTGTCCGTATGGGTGACTCTATTATCCGGTGGTGTATTATTACTACAATTTGTAAACAGTGCCCAGGTACCTTAGAATTGTATGTTTATTATTTAAAAAAATAAAAAGTAAAAGTTGTTTTTACAGATACAATGACATAATTAAAATACGGGTAATCCAAATTTATGGATTAAAATACACATTTTCTGCCTACCTATAAATAACGATTAACTTCCGATTTTTTCAAAAAAGCTCTGATGTTAAAATACATTTTATATTCACATCTGAATAATATTCTGTCTTGTTTTTTAATATTTTAATATTCTAACTAATTTTTAGGTAGAACTAAAATTCGAAAGGCTTATTTTCAAAAGATCAATTAAAACATATGTAAAAAAGGAGTTACATACTACTCAATTATCATTGTATTATATTTTTATCAAACTACAGGGTGTAACGTGTAACATATTTTTTTAGTTGGGAAAAGTCATCGCTATATAAAAATGGCTACGCTCACATAGTGAGCGAAGTGTAAAAGATGTTTTAGCGTAGGCATTTTTATCTGGCGACGACCTTACTTATTTGAAATTTTATCAAATAATATTTTTCGGAATTTTATAATTGAACTGAATTGTTTTGTGAATTATTTTTTAAGAAATTATCCAGAATAGTAAAATAGTGGTTTTTACTAGCAAACTGAATATTCATTTCGTACGCTGGAAGAATATACGAAGATTTTTCTGCGGCACGTATTAAATAATAAATCTTAATCACAAAGCTCTTACAAGAACTTTTATTTCAAAGGCAACTAATCGTTTTGTTTTGATTGCAAATAGTGTAGATTGTTAAAACGCGGCAGAATAAATCCAGCGACAAGAAAAAAGAGGATTATATTAATGATTACGTTCACGCGATGAATCAAAAACGTAATTTCGCGGTTGCAGGCGAAAAATCATTATTTAAAAAGGGTTTTACATGTCGGTTTTTACATTGATTTTTTTCGTATTTAGCCTTTGGTCATATGTATGTATGTAGGAACGTTAATTATTATTAAGTTATCCGAGAAGCGATCAAGTCGTGGTAATTAATTGACTTGACCTCAAAGTCCATCTGATTCGGTCAACTGTAAAATATTTAATAATTCAAATTGTTACAGTAATTACAAAGACAATCAATTTATTTTTCAGCGGGTTAAATAAAATGATACTCATTTGTAATTATGACAAAGTATATTTTGTTGGAAAAAAAAATATCGTCATGATTTACCTAGTTATTTTATTATTTTTCTGTATCAATGTGAATGAAGAATACGGTTCTGTGGGTGAAATAGAACCAGAATCCTGAACGAGTGTTTTTGACTCGATCGTTACTCTCAGGTAAAAATCCTGAGTAAGGAAATCGAGTGAGATAAGTCAGCCTCGTTGTGTATTGGTTGACTCGTTTGCCTACCATTCTTAAGGTCCTAGGTTCGATTCATGGCAGATTGGACGTGAAATACTGATTTTATAGGTTTTTTTTTACTGCGGTATTTCTTTTTTCCTGGACTAGCACCCGAAGCGTTAGACCGATCACCTTACCTTCGTGTGACAGATGATCGAATTACGCTGCATTTGGTTTAACAATGAGGTGCCCTATGCATCACTTGGTGCGGAAAGGCGGACGGTCATTTATTTATTTTATTTTTATTTAATTATTTAATTTTACAATACGCCGCCCGCCCAATGGGCATTTTCAAAAATTATTAAGGCAAGTACAAACATAGTTAGTATTAATTTTAAAAATAAACAACACTTTTTTGTATACATGTAGAAACAAAAAAAAGCATGATGCAATGCAAAAAGTGAAACTTTGCTTAGTGAAAAAGAAAAAAAATATGGTTATAAGAAAAATGTTTGAATTAAAAAGCAAATTGTAAATAACTTGTAAAGAATTTAAACAATAAAAAAAATTAAAAATCTGATGGTTTACCCAAATATTTAAATTTTTGGTGCCAATTTTAATGAATTCTAGATAACTCACCGTTAGAAAATGGAAATGAAGTATAGTGGGGATTGAACCTCGGATCTCTGATCCATGAGCCCGCGACATTAGCCGAGGGACCAAAACCAGGTTAAGAAAAGAGTAATTTTCATTGATAAATTTCTAATTTTTTTCCTGAATAATATAGTACATAATTGAATACTTCGGTATCTTAAGGTACTTATTTCATATATACACCTGAATTCCCCAATAATTCCTTAATTTCCGTTTAGATGTAAATAAAAACTTCATTCTCTGTTGAGATATTGGTATTTTAATATTGATTCTACAGGGGTTAATTTCCAATCAGTCTTTGGACATATTTCAAGTTAGTAGTTTTAAGTATTTGTGTTTTTAGGATACACTGGAATCTTGTTTTACGCGGTTTCATGAAAACACGGTCCAAAAACATTAAAAAAATAATAATATTAGTTTAACAATGCGTAATGGTAATATAAATGATTATAGTATTCTATAAATGCTCTACATCTCTCGTTTACTTTTAGGCGTATAATATATTATGAAAGTGAATAGGTTCTCATTGTCACAATTTTTAAAAGTATTTTCATGTCACGTTGTATTTCAGAAAAAAAATTATTGATGATTGATCTTTATACAAGGAAACCTATCCAATATTGTTCATTTTTTAGTATACTTTTTCCTACGGGTTTTTTTTACACGGTACTGTGTGTAACAGATTCCTTGTGTAAAAAGAGGTTGCAATGTACTTTAATTAAAAAGTGTGCGAAAGTTCTTACATACAATTTTGACATATTTCGTAAATCTATTTAGCCAAACCTAACTAATTATTTTATAAGGAGCGTATAAAGGCAATCAGATAGTATAAAAGTTACATAATTAATACACACTTTACATTTTTAAGATACCTTAATACACCCAACAAGCAAATGACTTTAATAATTTTTGTACGAGTACCGACTTACCTGCATTTTGATTAGTCTAATAAAAAGTAAGTAAATTATTTTTTCCATTTTAAAACGCCGTTATTTGAAAACGTTCCGTTGAATGCGCGATATGAATATAAAAATGTTGCTAAAATTATACTATAGAAATTAAATACATACAAATAAATTATTATTAATAAAAAAAATTTAAAAAAAACTTTATTCCTTGTGTTTGAACTAAAATCCTAGTTTAAGAAAAATACCACAAAAATTTAAGATTTTGGTCGGAGCACTTTTTATATTTATTATATTATCTTCAAATAATTAGAACTAATTTTACTTATATATATATATATTTATGAGTACCAATGGACGTAAGTTTAGTTTAAATTTCATGAGTCGTAATCTGCCGGTTTAAAGTAATTATATTTTAGTTGTATAAAGCTTTTAAGAATATTTAGTTTAAAAAATACATACCATAGAAAAGGATTGTTTTTATCTAATGTTAATTTACTTTTTATTTTTTAGAATTTATTTCAATTCAAAATAAAATATATACCCACAGACAGGCCATGCCTTTGTGGGATTTTTTCTTGTGTTAATGTAATAGTTTTTTTTTGTATTTCTATGTATACCTATTTTAAAATGCAAAGAAAAAATATAATAAAAAAATAATATATAAATAAATAAATAAAGATAGTGTATAATACTGTGTTTTGTTTTTTTTGTTGTTTTCTTACTGTTTTGGTTGGTATTAACTGATATTATGTATTGTCACAAAAATGTTACAAAATTCTCGAAACCCTAGATTTCCAAATAATTTACCTTAATTACAGATGCAACACAACTGCGGCTTTTAATCATTATTCATATGTTGGGTAAAACACTTTGATAATCTTCCGGAAATCTTAAAATCAATAGCACATATTAAAACATTTAAATCTAAATTTAAAAGACACATGAGACCCACCCTATCCTAAACTACATACAGTGGAAAATGGTGTATGTTTTAGAATCTAATAACTAATTTGAAGGAATATGTTATATTTAGTAAAAATAAAAGGTAAATAAAATAGAATACATATACAGGTAAACGTTGTTTTGCGCCGGTTCGATTTACGCCGATTTACAATTACGCCGGTTGGTGCCGGCGTGAGATTCCCCGGTTCGGCCGACACCATATGACAGTAGGCGCCGCGATTCTAATAACAGACACACTTTTACACGTTGTTTTATTCTATTACCGTGTAAACGAGCAGCCTATTGTATGTGTGAAATTGTTTCCGAGTTAATTTTCGTTTTGTTTTTGAGAAAAATAAAAAAAGTATGATTATATTTACAATTTTATTATTATTAAAATTAATTGAGCATTCAATTATTTGCAGTTTATGCTATGATTCTGCAAGAAAGAAAGCACCAATCAAAGCAAATGAAATTGCATGCTTTTTTCAAAAAAGGGTGAGAATTTAATTTAGTACCAACGAACTGGTGAGTTAGTATTTACTATAAAAAAATCATCATTTATATCAAGAAGTTATGGTTTATTTTGTAAAAGAATTGAAACTGTATTTATTAAATACATTTAATTTATATACGATATCTATCAAATAAACATGTTAGATTGTCCTTAGAATTTCGACACGGAACCTAACCTTATAAATATCTTCCATTATATTTGTGATCATTTCACACCGGTGCCTCTCGGAACGGAACCCCGGCGTAAAGCGACGTTTACCTGTATATTTATACATTTATATATTTTTATACAAACATGATATGATATATAAATATAAAAATAAAAATTAATGTTAAACGAATTTCCTCTCTGAACACGAGTTTTCACTGTATTAGAGAGGTAGAAACGTTATTATTAATTATGTATGTATGTACCAACCCTTTTGTAATTTTATACTTTTTTGTAAAATTTTTTAAAAATAAATATTTAAAAAAACAAATATAACTATGGAATGAAAAAACATACGTTTAATTAAACATCCGTTTTAAATGTACTTTTTCTTACTAGGATTATAATAGAAACCTCTTGGAATTTGTTGAATGGACACTAAGAAAGTATGTCAGTGCGTAATGATGTCAGTTGTCATGTTTTGCACTTGTAAAGAATTTAGTGTTAAGGTGCTATGACGCATATGTTATTATTATTATTATTATTGTTTGCGTCACCGACCTGATGAGTAAGATGTTTTAAAGATGAGTTTAAAATGTTACTTACTCATGTGCTATGGCAAAAAGTTTCACGATTTTTAAACTGCTAAAACATTCATTGAACCCGTAGACAGAAAGAAAACAAATATCGTACTGTAAGGAATATATAATATTCCAGCTGCAGTTGAGGTAAAATGTAAATATTATGAAATTAAATATTTTGTTATTAGTTAAACTACATATATGGATTCGGAAAAGCGCTCATTTTTAGATTTAACCATTGCATTAAGAACTTTATCTATAATATGCTTACACCTCAGAAAAACATTGGTTTCTACCACTTCTTCGTTCGTTTGCTTTTTGTATGGACTTTATGATTACACTGTGGATAGTATTCTGTAAAAATTAATGAATTAAAACTGTACTGTCCTTCATACTAAATTAACTCCAACGTGCAATTTGTTTTTATATTATTACAAAATGAAAAATTTGTAGAAACTGTAAGTTTAAACATGGGCGGAATAGTGAATTTTACACATTGTGTAAAGCGTTCACAAAGCGGCCACTGACGGGTCATACGCCTTTTAATTACGTAGACTACCATAAAACTTCCTCCCTGATGAGGTTCTATATTTCCGTTGAAATTTGAACTTTATAAAGTCGTGATACTTGGATATATTCAAAATGTTGGTTTTGAATAATCGTTTGTTACGCCAATTTGTTCAAAACGGGGCACAGAAGAAGTATATTAATTTTGATGACACCCGTTTGATTGATGCGTCAACATGTATGAGATCAAGGCGATCAATCTTACGATTCGACATATTAACTTGTTGCACTTTATCACACAAGTTTGCGAATAAATGTAATTGGTTTTCTAAACTAGTTTATATTAGGACTGTGGGCAGCTATACGAGTACATGTGTAGCGAATCCAACCTACACAAGTCGATCAATTTATTTATTATTATACTTATCACGTAACAGACTAAGTTGGGAATGCATTTAGTTAGCATCCAAACGGGCGTTTTATTTCAATAAAAAAGTATAATATGAATCATAGTCATTTTCTATAAATTAAATAGTCTATTGTTGAATTTTGGTCGTGTCCGGACTGGTTAAAAATACATTTCTGTATTCGGAGTAAAACCAGAGTCCTGGACCCGTATTACAATGGGAAATTAACATTTATCTACATGGTGAAATTCCGTTTTCTGCATGAAAAATATAATATGCTCACATTTTTTTTAAACATGTTCAATAACGGGTTACTGACGATATCTTTTTTTTATATACAAATTTTCGTACATAAATACCGACTTTACTTATACTTTATATCGTCTCGATATCTATCGATGAAGAAAGCGTTTGTAATCGCGGCCCTAGATGAGTGCTTTTGACTCAAATTAAAATCCTGAAACGGGGAATCGAGTAAATATATGTCTGTCGCGTAGAAGCTTTAAAATAACTTCCTTTAGTACTGATACTACTAAATTAGTATAACACATAAATAAATATATTTTTCAACCAATACATACATATTTTATTTGTCTCATTTTACTTTCCGTTTTTATTCGTGTTTTTCGATACAATTTTTTTTTAAACTGCAGACTGCAAATATATTTTTTAAACTACAAATTAAAAACACACTTTTTAAAGTTGTTTGGTTCTATATAAAATCTACCGCATTTGTAGCGGCCTTGACTATCAAAACCTACATATTATTATTTATGATACAATATATTTATGTGTTTAATATTGTCATAATAAATTTAATAACTACCATTGATTATGCGTAGGTATCCAAATAAAAACTTGAATAAAAATGTTTTTGTTTTTAATTAATTTGAGGTAGATACGCCAACATCCATAATAGTAAAAAGCCAGCTGTGCGTTCAAAAAATTATCTACACGTTTATCGACAGTAATAAACACTAATTTCCTATTATTTTTAATAAATTAGTTAAGGATAAAACTTTGATATTGTTTCGCTTATATTCAAAACCTTTTGTGGCAGCCGTTTAACCTTCTTAGGGCATTGTCAAACTGCCATGTAAAGAGAACCAAAAACACGTGTTGGTTTATATTTTCTACATGAAAATAATACGAAATGAAGTTTTTTTATTACCACTGAGAATAACTTAAAGTATAATGTATTGAGTATTAAGGTACATTCATAAAATTAAATTGCCAAAGTACGGATAATGAAACCGATCATTTTTATCACTTAAAGACCTCAAAATTTCATTTACTAAATAAAGTCAATATAATATATAAGGAGCCTGGAATATCGTTTTGGCAACATTGAAAATGATTACGTCGCATTTTTGATCAATTTTAATATAGAATCACTACAAAAAAGGCGCCTTACATGTGATTTAATTTTTCTTTTCAAAATTCTCAATAATATAGTTGATTCGCCGTATCTTTTACAAAATATTGGTTTCCGTTTTCCTCTTCGCTATATTAGATTAAATTCCCTTTTTCATGTACCAACTTGTAAAAACAATTATACCTCGAATTCATTCATTAGACGTACCTGTATAAATTATAATGGACTCAGTATTGATGTAGACATTTTTAACTGCACGTTGCATTTGTACAGAAAATTTCTTCATGGGGTCGATTATTTGGGATAGTTGCTGAATGTGCATCTTGAGTGGTTTATGCTATGTATATGTGCCGCATGTAATGTATAATGTTTGTGTGTTTTACATGTGCGTTCATGTGTATGCGTAAATGGCTCGGAGTGTACATTCGGTATTTTTATTTATTTTAATTTATTACCTCCATGGAAAACGCAAATGTCAACAATCGTTCTTTTCTCACTTGAAATTCTTAATCATTTTTTAATTTTTTGTCACATTTAATGTTTATATCTTTTGTATAATTTATGAAAACTTAATTGGTCTTTTTATGTTAAAAATTGTTGTTTTTAATAATTATTAGGCATGAATGTATGTTTTCTAAATAAAATAAAATAAAATAAAAATAAATAAATAATGACTGCTTGATACTTAGTCTGCTTATTTTCAAATTGCCAGTTTCATCGCTCTTAAACCGTCTTCAGACTGTTCTTTTACTCTAATTCGAACTTTTTCTTAAAACAAAAAAAGTTATTTTATAATGTGTGCAAAAGCTTTTATTAAAACTATAATGCGCCTTCTTTAGAGGGACCCGACCTGTATGATGGGAACTTTTTTTATAGCCTTTACCATTCCTGGTAATATTAGCCATAAACAAACAAACAATATTTACAAATATATTTGAAATAAAACAGTTTGTATACTTATATAGACCACACACGAGTTTAATATTATAACACAACTAGTTGTAGGTATTCTCATTACCCATCATCAGGTGTAACTAACTAGTTGTGTTATGATATTTAACTCGTGTGTGGTCTCCATATACAGCGTGTTTTATTTTAAATATTTTAAAAATATTATTCCACAAAGCAAATGCTAAAACAATACATAGTATAATATTAACAAATTAATATTAAATGAGAGTAATACAATATTACTGAAAACATCAAATAAAACAGGAACATTTTACAAATTTACTAAAATAATTTAAAGGCGCATTAAAATATAATTTAAACAGGGGTAACACCTATTTAAATCGGTCATTTTAGTCTTTTACTAATGTTTAAAATTTGACCAATTTATATAAATTTTGACTATTTTTTTAAATACATATTATAAAATTGTGTTTTTGTTCGTAGATTTATTATAGTTTTCTTGAAACTAGAATAGAATAATTATTTTAAACATTGGCATTTTTTGGAGTTTATTTTTACGTTAAATAGAATAATTATTCTAATCATGGACTCATTACAGTTTTTTTCAAACTGAGATAGAGTAATTACTTCAGTCTTTAACTTATAACGGTAAGCCAAGGCTAAAATTTTTTTCGGAAATAAAAAATAAAATTTACTTTACTTCCAGATATAATTATTAATGTACTGTTTTTAAAGTAAATAGAATAGAACAATTATTATTTAAAACTTCGCCGATACTACGAATTTATTCTTCATTTGATTATGTACATAGGTAAGTAACTGCCTACTCTGTAGGTGAGTGTAAACAGATGTTTGTTGCGGGTGTAGGTTTATGGAGAGATCGGGGGCGGCCATCGCTATTATGACATCACGCCCAAGAGGCCCATATTTTGAAAAAAGGCATTCTAGAAACTAATTTGAAAATTTAAATAAACGAAAACTCTAAAAATAAATTGAAAACAAAATTGTGTTTTTTTTTAATGGTAAGAGGCAAATAAAATTCAACTGTATGTGATTAATAAAAACGTTCATAATCATATCCCTATCCCTATCCGCACCCTGTGGTGTATAAGGCACTGAATTGGTACACTAAATGCAGCGTATACTGCCGTCATAAGCAAAATGGTAGTTTTTTTGACAAAAATCTCAAAATGAGTTAAATATGAAGTAATGTTCTGCAAGAAATTTTGAACTATTTCACTATATAGCAATAAGCAGTTAAAAAATATTTCAGTACGAAAAACGATATACTGTTTTTCAAGTTTTTTAAGCAATAACACAGTATCTAGAGATCCATAAGCAAAAACTCAGTGTAGATATGACACACCCAGGTTTTATGCTTTAGAAACAATTGACATGCTAATGATTATTTACAGTTGTTTTTAATTTGCATAAAGTTAATAAATACCAAAAAGTGTCATATCTCAAAATATGACTTTTGCAAATAACTGCCTGTTTGCTTTTGACGGCAGTATATTGATCATTTAAATGTACCTACACTTAAGATAATACTTAGTTTTATAAAAATTATTCTTACACTGTATAATATTCACCAGTCTGAAGATGCCCATTAGAGGGTGAAAGCGCTAATTGGTCAAATAAATAAGTGTAAGTGTATTTAAATTAATAACTTAGATGTAAATATAAGTTATTACATCATTACAATGGAATTCCATTAAAATTGTCAATAAATAATTTAAAAAAAATAAAAAAAGATCATTTATACTTTTAATACTTTTTTTAAACCATAACAGGCCAGGAGGCCCAATTAAAGAGGTGAATTACATTAAAGAACCAGGCTTGAGAAAAATCATATTTAATATTTGTGTTCTCACCGGGAATCGAACCCGGAACCTTCCGTGTGTGAGTCAAGCGTCTTAAAGAAAGGGCGATCAGTCTTATGCTTCAGGTGCCAGTCCAGGAACAATGAAATATTGGAGTGTCACCTTTTGAATCGATGTTTAATATCCTCCTTCCCGCTCCGAGGTCAAAGATTTGATTCCTGGGAAAGTCAGCATGAAATACATTTTTAAGGAGTTCTCAGACCCGTTGTTAACGTTCGTTTGTGCAACGAGTGTATATCCGTTTTTAGCACCGGAACATTGTCAGTTTGGACAGTTTTATATGGACTAGTATGAATAAATGGATCGTCAACGAGGACTCACTGACCCGTTTTCCGGGTATAAAAATGGTTGTCAACGAAGTCCTTTACTTCGCAAAATTTTAAACTTTCTGAACTGGCTCTTAAATAAGACTGATCACTTTACCTTCTTTTAACAAATGATCGAGATATGCTGCATTTCGCTGCCCTAGATCTTGTATGTTCAATATACCATTTTGCAATTTTTACAAGATACATTTTTTTGTTTTTTAAGTCAAATGAGAAAAATCAGTAAGTGGAGATTGGCATTAAAAAAATGCTTGAAATACTATTTAATAAGGGAAAAAATGATAATTCTTTATCTACATGGACGCGTAATAAGATATTGACATTCATAACTCAATTTCGCTAAAAATGCTCTATTAAACATACAAGAACTAGGGCAGCGATTTGGCATACCAAAGCAGTGCTCTAAGCACCACTAGATGTATTTCTAGTTTCATCATCTAGTCTCCTTATAGCATAGTTTACATTTAAATCAAATTTGTTTACATTTCTTAATAATAATTCTCTATTTTCCTTTACGCACATAATGGTGAATTTGGTACACAGACATGTGAGTATCTTGATCATTTTTGTTACATGAAGGAAAGATTCTTAACATGCTAATCTTGGGACTAAGAAATATTCTAGTGTAAAAATAATATTTCGTGTCAACCATGTCGGAAAATGAACCCGAAACCTCTCGCATAGTAGGCAAACGCACCACAAGGCGGACAACATCTTCAAAATAATTAATAGATTATCTCAAATTGGACGGTTTGGGTAGGTAGGAAAAAAAATCCTTAAGGCAATATATCCACACTCACAATTAAATCGGTCTTTTGAGAAACCATTTGATTTTTTTACCGTGTCCAGGTTGGTGATGAATACAGTTCTGGGTGTGAAATAGAATCAGAACCATGGACGAGCGTTTTCGATTCGATGGGTACTCTCAGGTAAAAAATTCTGAAAAAAAAACCGAGTGACGAAAAGTGCGCTTCGTAGTGTAGTGACTGACGCGTCAGCCCGCCACGTTTGAGGTCCTAGGTTCGATTTCTGCTAGGGTCAACTTGGAATATTTATTTTGAATGTGATTCGTCGCAATATTTTAAAATCACTTCATTGGCACCTGAAGCGTAAAACTGATCAGCTTACCTTCATGTAACGTATGATCAAGATACGCTGTACTTAATGTTACAATGCTGTGGCCTATGAACCACTGGGTGCGGAATGGTTAATGATGATGACGCGAGTATAAAAAAAAAGAATTTTGAAGATTATGGTAAAATTTAATACCTAAACTCAATGTATGAATTGTTAAAAATATTTTTTTTTACACAATAAATTACTGGCAAAAAAAAAGCTTTGATTTAAGAAACTGTTATGCGTTGAAACTGGTATTACAAAACAACTTGCAAGAATTTGGCTACAAAAATTCTACCACAATAAAGCGCACATAATTCATACCTCATACCAGTATCCACTTAGATTCCTGTTTGAAGATGCTTAGATTACCACCGGTACAGAGCTGAATGAATTAATGAATTAATATTGTATGAATTTAATAGCGGTAAATGAGGCCGGCATAATAAAGGGTTATAACGAAGCCATTGCGAATTTCGTGATCTCTTCAAGTTTAACTATCACAAACATTTTCCAGATTCGCGTCTTAAATCGAGGTATGTTTTAATTCAAAATATAGAACTTAGTACGTGTGCCCGACAACTTTTCCAGCTCAACTTTCATTTTCAAGACGTCTTAACTTCCGATATAACATAATCAACACTCGTATTGAACTTATTTATGCTAATTTTAATATGTTTAAGTAGGAAAACGGATGCATCGACGTGTAACTAAATTATTTGTCAAAAAAAAAACATTTGGCATCTATTTGGTTATTTTTGCACTTCATTCTATTCGAGATGAAAACGATTCCGCTAAAAAGTTTTTAAGATTAAGTTCAGTTATTTTTATGGTATAACAAAGCATTCGTGTCTTCGGTTTAGAACGCTATTGAATGTATAATAGTAGATATTATACTCGTGGGTGATTTCATTCCTCAACAATCCATTCTTTGGCCTCTTGCATGCACTGAATTTACGAAATTACCACCTGTTGTATGCAGACAATAGTCGTTCGCGTCTGTCACTCGCGCGCCGTTTACCGAGCTCGGTTTCAGTATTTATTTACTCACTGTAATGAGAAGCAATTGTGCAATATTGTTGTTAATGGCGATGTTTTCAGACCGTTTTTAAGTTTGACCAGGCAAAACACGAACCAACGACGACCGACCCGCGTACTGTGCCGCCTGCGACTGCCGACGGGGTGGCGCTAGTGTAGAGGCCGCCATGTTGAACAGGTAGGCGAGCCAATGGCGGCGAACTGAAACATTATTTCATCACTTTAAAAAATATTGCGAAATAATATTTTTACAGATATTTCAACACAGGTACGGAGAAAGGAATAAAGAAGTATAGTTTAGTTTATAAAGCTTGTCATAAGCTGATTAACCCACCGATCAACAGCCCAAACATCAAAATTTCTTCAACATTATCGATCTCTTTATTTTTGTAAAGTAAGAGTGTTCCACGCATTGAGATATTTAACTAGAGTAAACAAAAGCGTTCAACATATGTTCTCTCAACATGCGGCCAATTTGCATATGTTTGATAAAACGGACTTTAGTCTGTTGCGAGCATTCCCCGGCTACTTTTTCCCAACTAAAATGTCTATATGTACACTATGATACTATCTATCTATCTATCTATATGTCTATATGTAAAAACGATGGGGTAACCTTTCACCGCCAAGCAATGTTTTAATCATAATCAATACTTGTTTAAAGTAGCTATTTTAATGTTAAAAAACGTTTTATTAATATGTTACCAGCTATCTCATGTATGTTGTATTAAATGTAAGTTTGTAATGTATATGTTATATTTAAATAAATGAATTGAATTTAAAATAAGTTATTCTTTTGTATCTGTCCTGCTCAGTTAGTCGAAGGTGACGCGTATGCGGCAGGGAGCGACATACTGTATAGAACTTACAAAAGACCCATGTAAAAAGTCCGTGTTTTTTACTGTACTACTTGTTTTGCTTGTCAAAGTCGACGTGATATGACGTGACAATACTTCCTCCCTCCACTGGTCATTCCCTTTCCTTTGGGGATGACTTTTTAGCTCAGATTTGTAAAGAGTGTTATCTGTATATGCGGCACGTTTTGCTTTTTTCAGAAATAATTTTCATGTTTGCATACCGTACGTCCGAAGACGGCATACAAATCTAGGTGCTAGCTCCTATAAAAGACAATTTATCACCAACAAAAAAACAAACGATAGGGACGCGTCAGTGAAAAAATCATTGATTTAGTACCATAATCCAAGGAAAAAATGGGAATACGTTCGAATGAAGAAAAATAAGATTGCTTATCGTCTTACTGGTAACCATTGTTTTATGATTGCGGAACAATAAGTTTTTAAATGAATCATTCTAGTTTGTCTACTAACAAAAACGAAATTCGTATGTTTACTTGGTTCACCGATAAGCTTAACTGACAATAACCGTTAGAAAAGTTGTTTTTTTTTTTTAATTTTTTTTTATTATTTACATACAATATTACATTTTAATTGTTTTGATTTTTATATTTTTTTTACAGGACTTACCAAGCCAATTAATATGGCTTGTCGGTAAAGATCCTTTACATTAAATCATATGATAGCACTACATAGTTATATAATTATAATAATTACTACTAACTTAAATATAAGTAAAATACAATTTAAAAAAAAAATACAATTTATATCATTTCGTCATTTGAATTTTAACAAAAAGGTTTCTAACTTTTTACTAAGCTCTATATTGTACCATTTTTAATACAATTTACAAGTTTTAAACAATTATTTTTTTCATACTTACGCACCCTCTCCCTCATTCATTCCCACACGCACATGTATCCTCTCCCTCATTCATTCACGCATACACACATTCACATTCACAGAATACAAACGTCACACAAATACAATTACTAAACTTCTTTTCTTTTATATTATGTGTCATTATATTTACAGTGGATTTTTTTAATTGGCTTTAGTATTGTTAAGATTTTTCTAATTATTTTGTTTATGTAATAGCTGTAAAAATCCCAAATAAAATAAAGTAAAATAAATAAATAAAATATGGAACGAAAAAATACATATAATTTATGCTTTTAAAAAAAATATTTAGAAAAATGTAAAAAAAAGCAAAAAAATAAGTGAATGATAACGCAATTATAAGATAAAAAAATAATAAATACAGAACCAACGGCCAACTCAGAAACTGGCGTCTCGGGATCGATTCCCGGCGGTTACAAGAAAAAAATCCAAAAGATTTCCTTTTAGATACATTTTTTCGTACATGCTAACCAGGCCTCTGAAATAGACTTACTGGGTTTTCACTCAAATTAAAAATAATTAACCGTCATTCGTGTTATTTACATATGTTTACTTTAATTATTTAAACTTTTATAATTTTAAATTGTTGGTTCGCAACTTTTAATTGTATTCATATAGCTTTTCATGCGTGGTTGAGTATAAAAGTACTTGTAAAAAACAATCAATGCTAACTGAATATCGCAAGCTCAGTATCAGGCATGGAAGAAACACCCACATTATATCACTTCTTCAGTATATTTTTATTAATTGCACTTCTCCTGTTTACATGAGAGAGCTCTTTCAATCTCTATCACAGCATAAGCTATACCCATTTACCCCTCTAATTTTGTTGCATCTTCTTTCACAGTAGTAGCTGCTCAATCGTGAAACAATCTACCCACTTATGTCAGAGACGCCATTCGCATTTAAATCATTTTGAATATCACTATCTAAATATTTTAGTTTTTACTTTCTCCTCCTTCTTTCCTTTCCATTTTTTCCCCTTCTATCTTCATGGTAGTGTAGATATTTATTTAATTTCTCTTTTCAATTTTCTTATTTAAAATCCATGTTTTGTTCTATAGTTCCAAAAAAATATTCTAATATACTTACATTATGTCCATGCACGACTTATTTTCTTAAATCAAACGGTTTGGGTAGGCAAGAAGAAATTGCCTTAAGGCAATTTCATAGGCAAAGTTTAAATAAATAAATAAATACTATTCATATTATTGCTATCAAAAACATTTTTCACTCAGTGGTATGACATTTTAAACTTATATTTTTATAAATACTGTTCACTTAAAATAAAATTATGCTTTTTGTGTAAGAAATTACATTTTAATTTTTTTATATTTTTTACGCGCCGCCTTTGTCAGATTTCGCCCGCATACCAACGCGAGCGGATCACCTGCACCAGGTGAGGGGGGTGTGAGAGGCGAGGCGGGGGATCTCCATACTATAAAGTAGTAGTATAGGTAAAGCCTGAATGTGAGAAAAGGACACGGCTCTATGATAGACTAAGAGAGAAAATCCCTATTATATAACATTTGAGAGACATCAATGCTGCTGTACGTCGCAAATCGGGATGAAAAATTAATAACATTTTATTTTCCTTTTTTTTTTTCATAGCTCCCTCCCATATCCTACTTCCCACCCGCTGACAAGCCTCTAGAGAAGAGACTTAGCGAATTATTCATTTTGAAAAGGTCACATTGAGTTAATACATTCATTATCATCATTATTTTATCGACTCCAAATGGTGCATAGGGCAGTAAGTTAGTATTATTTAATTAGAAACGGGCTGTGGTCCCATGATTAGCGTTGTGAACTCACGGATCAGAGGTCCAAAGTTCGAACCCCACTCCACCTTAAATTGATTGTCATTTTCTTATTATCGTTGAAAATGACCACCAAAATTTAAATACGAAGGTAGGCTGAAAATAAATGCACACATGGTTGTAGAACACGAACGAAACAAATAGCAAGATCGGGACTTTTGTACATCATACATTTATTTTTCAACATAGTCACATGGGACTTTATAGCTGATTTCAGCTCATCATCCGAGGTGTAATGATAACTTTGATCGTCTCTCTTGAGTAGAGAAAAAATCGATCGTATACCCCTACGAAGAAATGGCGTGTTGGTAGTAGTAGTAGTAGTAGAAATGTCTAGACATTAATTAACAGGGCGTATAACCTGTCATTGGCAGATTAAGTGACCACTATACATTGTGTTACGTTCACCAGTCTGCGTAACGTTCACCATTCTGCGTATGTTAGAACATCCGGATTTCTTCAGTGACAAAGTTTCGAGCTAGGGAAATAGGATGCAAAAAATGTTTTCTTACGCGCGGTAAAAATTAGATGATTTAATTGTGCGGCAAAGTTTCTCGAAAATGCATGAAAAAATTAATAAAATTGGTTTTAATATAAATGGACTAGGTACGTGAAAATGCTTGTGAATCAACCAATCAATTGCTTACAGCGTTGATTTTCGGTTTCCGGGTAGCCGTTTTTTTCAACGTTTAGTGTATTTTGGCCTTAGAGTAATAATACGCCACCGGCTAATAGAATCGCCCATACGGACAAAACCATTCTACAAGTTAGCTACAGTTTACAGCAATACAACGGGCTTACAGGTTTGCAGGTTGAGAATTGCAAGCGCAAACCGAAACCGTAAAGGGCTTCGTTTTTAGCGGGAGTGAATTATTACTCTAAGGTTTCGAAGCCACGGGGTTCTACTTTTAAATGTAAGCAAAACTCACCGACAACTCGTGATGTCACGGACAGAGTTATTTCAATACTACAAAATTTCATGGCATTATAAAATCATAACGACGATTATACGATACATTGAAATACTTTTTTAATTGGCTCAGTTTGATGGTCTATTAATACATTATTTTTTAAAAACACACCTTACTTTATGATTACAATGCAGGTTTATCTCGGATATTTTCATGTTTCTTCAAGAACACATTGCAATTATTACATGAATTTTAACAAAAACTTTGTACGAAATGTTGCAATGTGGAACTCCCATAAAATAAATATTTCACTTCCACCCTCCGGGAATCGAACCCAAAATCTCAAGCGTGTCGTGCGAACACCTCAACCACTGCACTTCTAAAAGGACTTCTCCACTCGATTTCCCTTTTCAGGGTTATTACCTGAGAGCAGCCATCACGCTAAAAACACTCCTCCAGGGATTTGATTCTATTTCACACAAAGAGCTGTATTTTTCATCCGCTTAAAAAAACAAAACACACCATAATTATTACAACGTAAAAATACTAAATTATTAAATATTCAACACCTTACTAGGCAAAACAGCTGTTACCAAAATAATTTAGTTTTGCTGGCTAATAAATCTTTCTTAATTTTCTTTATTTTTATGATATCAGCATTGTCGGTATCCAAGATTCAATTAGATTGATTTTATATATGGTTACCTTCTTAAATACAATGGCCTAATTTGGCGTTATTTCTCAACGTATAGGTACTCGGTATAATGTTTTTAAAAATCATTTTTGATCCTTTTAAAATTAATTGCCTATTTTGATAGTGTCCATCACCTGGGGTGCTATTCTGAATCTTCTCTTCCCCAGAGAGGGATTCATTTGTAGATTTTTATTTTTTGTATGCGTTTACACTTTGCTTTATATCTAGCCACAGTGATGATCAAACGTTTAGTAAATATACACTCGTGAAATTCAACATGATGAATTTTATTAAATTTATAACATTATTACGACTTTACCCAAACATTACCCAAAACAACTAATTAAGTTGAATTGATCTAACCGTATTAGTTTTTTTCAGTTTTTAAAACAGTTTTTTACATCATTTGTTGTTTGATCATCAATATGGTCATTAAATGAAGCAAAGAGTCATCGTATTAAAAAATAATCCAAACAAACCACACTCTAGGGGGTAGAGATGATTCGGAATATCACCCCTGGTGTAATAGTAAAAGCGATTCACCACTTTAAATATAAGACCATGTTAGTGAACTAGTTAAAGGAATTAGAAAATGTATATACATAAATATGTATATGTAATAAATATTAGATTAAGGAATATTTAAAAATCAATAATTTAAAATAGCTAATTACTCAATTGTACAATGTTTGTTACAATATGGTATTGTAGGATGGGGTGGTTCATACGCCTATATATTAAACCCTCTTAAAATAGTAAAAAGATTAATCATTAAAGTAATTCTAAAGAAACCCTCAACATTCAATACGGAAAGTCTATATAAAATATTTAGGGTCCATTCAGTAGCACTCTTTATAAAATAAATTCTATTATACAAATTTATAAAAAAGAAAAAATTAAAGAATTTGAGATGAATAAGTCACTCAGATACCAACATAATATTAAATTTCCTAAATTCCACACAAGTCATGGTCAAAATAGCTTTATCTTCAAAGGTGTTAAAAATTATAATAATCTTCCCAATGAGCTAAAAACTTTAAAAATAATATATCAATAAATAAATTAAAAGTAAATCTAATTTTTTCAACACGTGTAAAAACTACATTAAATTTTAATGAGTAGAATGTTTAATTGTTTTACGTTTTTTCTTTATATATCCTGTGTTTTTTTTCTTCTCGTGTACTCGTATTTAAAATTATATAAACTCTTATAAATAAACAACTACAACAGTGTAAGTCACTCTCCAAGCACAAGTAATAGTCTCTTTTTTGGAGAGTTACAGTGGTAACATTTATTAGATGTGAAAAAGTAGATATGTATAGAATTAAAAAAAAAACATGTACTTTTTATGAAATTAATTATAAAATAAAGGAAGGGTGATATCCAGTATTTTTTCTACAAACATTTGGACAAACTCAAATATTGTAATAATAAAAAGTCATTTATTAAAAATTGACATGAAATTTATCTTCTTAAAAATAAATTCAACCTTTTAAACTCATCTTGTAGTCTTGTCCCTTCCCCCTCTCTATGAATACTGAATGGAGCCTCTCGCTACTATCCGTGGCTCTGTTATAGATCCTGTCGAATATACAGGTCTGGCGGCTTCCAAAAATAATTTCAAGGCTTTTGAAAAGTTTTGTAATCATTTCGGCGAATAGATCAATCAATCAATTTAATCCTAGTCAGCGAAGAATCACTTCCCTCTTTTCCTCAATCCAATGAAGTACATACTATATACTTCTGGATTACCTTATTTCAGCACAAAGATGTCAAGGCTACCAGCTCTTTGGCAGCTTTTCTCGTTCGGCACAAACTTTTCCGTGCATGTGGGCACCGCCAAGGAGGCTTATGCCTTCAGACGCGGTGTACTGTATGTGGCGTGCAAGATGTGTAAAAAATGAATTAAAATAGAATTAAAAATTAAAATCTATTTACAAATATAATATTTTTTTATAAAACGTTGAACGTTCTCATTGTCACCAATATAATGATGGTATATTTCTTTATAGTTTAGAAATTTGGCTTAAAAGGTAATAAAAGAAAAACAGTTTTTTTAATAAAGCAATTAATTAAGATTGACTGTTATAACAATATTCTTTGTTCTAAGGTGTGCGTGGGATACTGCCTTGTAATTACATAATATAATATTTCTTGGTTATTGTCAAGGCGTATGGCAAGGACTAATTTTTTGCGTGAGTAAATCTTTGGGTCATTATATTGCGACGAAGACACCATGCTTGCACAGTGGCTGAGTGGGTAGAAAATTAACATTTTATCGAAGAATTAAAAATTTCGTTAAATATTTTTTTCGCATCTATTACATGTTAGCAAATATATTTAATTTTATTTATTTAGTTATTTTAAAGAAACAAACAGTTGAAAATGATATAATAACATTTAAAAAAAAATAGAGTTTAAAAACAGACCAGCAAAGTATCTAAATAAAAATCATACACATTATTAAATTGTGTTACATCAAAAGGATGTGTTTATGTGTGTTTGTATAAGAGTAAGTTTAGATGTGTGTTTATGTGTATTAGTGTGGGAGTAAGTGTTTAGGAGTGTGCATCATTAAATAGTAAGTGGGATCGTATCGCAGCCAGAAATAATAAGTCTTAATTTATTTTTAAATAAATTAAGGGGTATGTAAAAATATATCAATAGATGAAAAAAAACATTATAGTTAGAGCTAGAACGATAGAGGAAAGAGTGTTGTGCATAGTTAGTACTACATACTGGCAGTTGGAATAAATACTTATTTCTTGTCACGCAAAAGGGGACATTATTATTATTATTAAGATTAATTTTGGAGATTAGGATAAAAGAGTCTACTTTATTATTTAATAATTTATGTAAATAGCATAATTCAGACACAGTGCGTCTATTTTCAAGGGTAAAAAGTCCATTTTGTTTGGCTAATTCCGTAGATATAACGCGATGGTGAGGAAAAGTGAAAATCCAGGCATTTAAAAGGCTCGTGACATGTCATTGGTTGATTTTACAATATCTGTAGCTCAATCACTAATAACTATAGACGTGCTAATAAGCGACGTGATGACAATTTCTCTCCTTGGTTGTTTATCGTATTCGCGATCTCAATGGAACATCCGTGAACACCTAATATTAAATGTCAAAATATTTACGTTTCGCAACGTATGATCCTGCTGCGCAATCACATATTTGAATTTCACTGGCGTAAATATGGAAAATATTCCAAAATTGCTATTATTATTTATTTATTTATTATTTATCATGCTAATTATTGCATTTAGCCGGCGGTTGGGAAGCAAAATGTCAAGAAAAGCAGTCGCCATAGTAATTGTAATTTAATTTTCACTTTTTTGTATAAGATACTCCTTACTTTTTTGCAAATGCAATATATTGTATTATTTTTTATAGTAAACGCTGATTTTTTGCCAATGAACTATATTTATTTACGAGGAAAACAAAAAACAAGCCGACACGAGCGTTGACTTATGACTGCGATAACTTAAGCATGTTCATAATTGTTCATTATGATCGCTCAAATGCTTAGCATGTTTTTAAGCACGTCGATAGTTATTTGTGATTGAGCTACTGGGCCGCGATTATGAACTGCTATCTTCATCGGTATATACTGTGACGGTAATATTGATAATAACAATATTTACTAATATCGATATTTACATTTGTACGAAAGTGTGTATATGTATATGTGTATAAAAATTTAAAGTATCTTCGTCGAAAACCGGTAATTGAACATGTTTAGAAAAAAAAATGTAAACATGTTCTATTTTTCATACAGAAAAACCTAATTTTACTTTTTATACAGGTGTTCTTTAAAACCCTGTCACATCCGATGATCAGTATGAGCAAGAAGACATATTGGCACATTAAAATATTTTTTTTGAACGACGAAAATCTTTAAAAATAAAAACAAATGGTTGCTTACTCCTGTAAGGGAGAAACGAGGAGGGGGAGGAGGGAGCCTGATACGCTGTCAACCGCACAGCCGCACTCGCTTCTCTTCTGCAGAAGTAAGCAACCATTTGTTTTTTTTAAGTATTATTTTTTTTTTTCTTCGTTCTAAATATGCTAATATGTCTTCTTGCCCATACTGATCATCGTGGTTTCAGATGTGACAGGGTTGACATGAACACCTGTATAAACTTGAAGTTAAATTTTATCTTCCCATCATAATCGAGGCCCCGCTATGGGTTTTATAAGTGATTAAGTACTTCGCCGGTTCTACGCGGGTTTGAATCTAGTACAGAACCTTTAAAGTTTATTATTTTTATTAATAATGAATAGTGCTTTAGCCCTTACACAATACTAAGTCATATAATATGGTTCTTAAAGTTTATATTGTTTTAAATTATAATAAATGCTTAATTAATATTTTAATATATACTTAAATCATAAAAAGTAATTTTTGTTATACTAACGTATTTTTTATATATATTATATTATATGTATTTTTTAAGATTATGTGCAATGCGGCCATCGTGAGAAGTTCAGCAACTTTTACCAGTAAAAAATAAAATATATATTACAACACTTTAAAAAAATACGGGTACCTACATTGTTTGAATACTGAAGAAGATGAAATTTTGAATTGTGTTTATAAATTTCTTTTAAGTATTTTTTGCAATCTACTTCGAATGATTTTAATTTTATTTGCTGCTATTTGCAGAAAGAGGAATTTCAGTGTTATTTAAAAGCTAACTAATCTAAAAAAAACATTTTTTATATTTTTATGTATCGTATTATCAGCGCTACGATTTTTTAAAGTTTTGTAACTTTGAAATTACTCAGCCAGTGACGTCACGAGTTGTCGTCCGTGAGTTGTGTTGGTTGATGGAGTTGGCTTTTAGGAAACAGGAAATCTATCACAACACTATTATTGCTTGATTCGGAAGAACCTGTGACGTAGTTCATTTTTATTAAAACATTATAATTATTTTTTCACACATTTTTGAGAAACTTAAGGCTGTAGTCGGGAAAAACGAACGCAAAATTAGGAAATCACACGATTTTGCCATTTAAAAACGAATGTTTTTTTTTAATTTTTCGTGACCAGCCCTTCCGAAAGCGATTAGGGCTTGTCTAAAGGTCAGTCTAAAAGTCAATAAGATATTTTTTTAAATTGAATATTACAACGAGAATATTATTTTTTCAAAAAAAAATAATACAATCCTGTAAAAAAAGGTTTATACTGAAGTATTTAATTTTTTATTTTTTTTAAGTAACACCGAAGGCATAATTTTAAGTAGAAATAAAGGAAAATGTCACAAAAATGTATGTGATTTAAAATGCTTGTATTTTTTTTCGAAAACAAAAAAAATTAATTTGGTTACGGCGACTTTTATGTTAAATGTATTATCTTTAAATTATGTTTTTTAAATTTTGTTCAATACTTAGTCTTTAATGAGATCCCAGATACCTGAGTTGAGTCTAAATTTAAAATGGCGTAATCTGCCGGTCTAAAAGTAATTATATTTTAGTTACATAAAACTTTTAAGTATATTTTTAACAGAAATACTTTTAAAAAATATTGTTTTTATCTAATTTATATTTTTTTATTTTTTTTATTATTGCGCGATTTAAAAAAAAAACTTGGTTTTAAAATGGCTAAATCGTATGATTTCCTAATTTTGCGTTCGTTTTACCCGATTACAGCCTTAACAATAAATTAATTTTAATTTGTATTCGAAAATATATTTTATATTAAATTTCTCGTAGCACTGAACTTCCTTATTGGTCTACCTGGTGATTCTAAGCATGGGAACTCCATATCCGGCGATCGTACTGTTTTAAAGATCTCTCTCATTATTTACTAATTATTTATCAATAAACTTGTCCTGCTATGATTGTCAAGTTTCGTCCCACGGCGCGGGCGGCTGCGACTGTCACAAGTCAGAATGTTAACTTTAATATGGAAACAGCTATGGACACCCACAGCACCGAGGAATGCTACACTCTATTATAATGCGACCAAGGTTTCTTGTGATAATCTGCATATTATAATAATCCACCATTCTGTCCTCCCGAGATGGAGATGGCTCTCAGTCGCGATTCTGTACACTGGAAATATGAACCTACACTTTTGCATCCAGTTTTAAACTCACGCGGAAGTTTTATTAACGGGTACAGGCAACATTTGCTTTGTATATCGCAATCACTATTTACTTATGAAAATCATTGAAAATGTATACGTATCTACCTACTTTCTCAATGCATTTTTGAATCCTACGTTTTTGTATTTAAATGGTTAAAAAAAACAGTTTTGTAAATTTTAATTTTGAAGTATAAACAAATGTACAGTTTACAGGTTTTAATACTTACTGTTAGAGAAGTCAAAAAATTAAAACACTTATCAGGGCCTATCATCCAATTACTTATCGACGCTGGAAAAAAAAATACCTAGCAACATAATATAACAATTTTACGGGAGAGCCAATTAAAGATTAATTATTTTTTTAATGAATAAAGTTTTTTTTGATTATGTAGGGATCACGCCAGCGTAATTCATATGCATGATATTTTTTTATTAATTAAAAGAAAAAAAAACAAAAATCATTTCTTCTTCGTAACTTTTTCCTTTCCAGCGTCGATATATTTACATAAATTTTACAAAATAAATCAACGATTTAAACCGTATAAAAAATAAAATTATATTTAATAGAATCAATATTTCCGATGAAAATAAAAAGAAAAGAAATATAGACAAATCCAGGAGACAGTGGAAAGAGAAAATAAGGAAAGAGACAAGGAGTGGTGAAATGAGGAACAGCCCTACGGAAAATTGGATGTAATAAATGTTTTCTTGCGCGCGGTAAAAATTGGAGCATTAAATTGTAAAGCAAAGTTTCCTGAAAATGTATAAAAAAAAAACCTTTGAATAAAACCGAACTACTTTGAACGACGTCACTGTTTCATATTAATCAACCTATGATAACAGAGTTGTGGAAGATTTCCGGTATGCTTACCGTGAATGGACCAACGGGGAGAACTGATCGAGACTTAGCGGAAGAAAACCTCTGACGTCACACGCGGAGTTATTTCAGAAATACAAAACTTTAAAAATCGTCGTGCTGATAATACGATATATATAAATAAAAATAAAATATTTTGGCTTAGTTTAATAGTCTATTAACAAATAAAAAAACCACTGAACTTCTTCATTGTTGTATTTACCTTGTGAAACGTTTTTTTTACTTTAGATAAAATAATGTATTATAGAAACACAAAATTATGCATATTATGAAAATTCATTTAAATTATTTTTTTAACAATTTCCTCATGTACCTACTATAGTTTTTACCCAGGACCGGTTTTAGCACTACCAGCGCCCTGGGCGGGATTTCTACGGCGCCCCTTATCTTCCACCCCTTTATATCCAAACGAAAAAAGCAAGGTGCGAAGGTTTTCACGGTCACTGTTATCAATATTATGTATCTTTTTTGGGTGATACCGTGTATGTTGGATTTGATCCGACGTTTCGGCTACCATTGCAGGAGCCATCTTGCGACACGGTACAAATTACTAGTACATAAACATAATTATTCTTTCCTACAAAACTAGAAATGTGCCTACTGCTGACTGTGACACGGTACAAATTACTAGTACATAAACACATACATTTCTCTATAAAACACACAGTTTTCCCTGAAGATGGCTCCTGCAATGGTAGCCGAAACGTCGGTTCAAATCCAACATACTCGGTATCACCCAAAAAAGATACATTATATTGAAAAAAAGCAAGGTTTATAATGAAATAACCATTTATTAAAAAAAATACTAATAAAATTGTACTTTTCTAGCCTTTCTATCAACGAACTCTTTTATTTAAATACTTAAGTTTATGTCTTCCGAAATTTC
Source organism: Micrasema longulum (assembly GCF_059751315.1). Lineage (NCBI taxonomy): Eukaryota > Metazoa > Arthropoda > Insecta > Trichoptera > Brachycentridae > Micrasema > Micrasema longulum. Next base: position 170,211 of record NW_028277491.1, on the reverse strand, counting down.
GTTTTCGATTGACAAAGATGCCAAGTTTGTCAATCTAGATTGAGATATTGTCGATCGTAGATAAGTTTTTATCAGTTTAAGCTTAAAAAAACTCCTTTCCCCACTAGCAACCGTTACAGGTATAGTGATCAATATTCGCAACACTATCCATACATTTGGATACAGTTCTTGTAAGTTACGATCTTTCATAAAATTCAAAACAATGAAAGGATTAAATACATTCTGATCAGGCAAAAATAAATTCAGACTTATGAGTTCATCTATAATCTACTGTTTATTTCCATTGGAAATTACCACAGAGTTCTGGTTCAAGGACCGGTTTTTCCAGAATCGTTTTTATATTGTACAGAAAAGATCAAGTTTTCGTGTACTAATTTAATTTTTCAAATCTTCCACTGTGTGAAATTAAGGTAGTGTCGAAAAGGCTGTAGAAAAATTCAAATTCAAATATCTTTTTTAGAGAAATAAAAGCTCATCATGGGCCACTATGGCGAGTTTGTAGCTAGATTTAGGAAATTCACTAGTAACTTGGACTCGCTCGATGAGCGAGAGGATAAAATGGGGCGCCTGCAGTGCCCCTTTATATCTGGCGCCTTGGGCGGTCGCCCAACCGCGCCCTACCCTAACGCCGCTACTGCCTACAATAGTTATCCTTCGATCATTGCCTTCCTCGTCTTATTTATTTATTTATTTTATTGCGTAAAACAGTATGTACACAAATATTGTCGATTTATTTGTATATTAGAGTAGGACACTCATGCACACACCAAAAACTTTGTTTACACTTAATATAAAATTTTCATAATGTTAAATATAATGAATGTAAAAGAAATGAAATAAAAAAATATATTTATAGTAATAAAGTTAAATATCTGCTTCTCTCAAAATTTCTATGATTTTTTATCTAAATTTACATACATTGTCACAAAAAATATCAGCCTCGGTAAATCTATTATTACATTGGTCGCATATTCTAGGTATGGTAGATTGTTGTCACAAATATAATGAGAGAACAGGTTACACAGTAAAGAGAAAAATAATATATTATAAAAGACATGAGAAAAAAAAGAGCCCTTAAGAAGGTAAAGGATGAGGAAATAGAGTGGAGGAGTGGAGGAGAGGGATTTTCATAATAAAGTTGACCAATTCAAAATTTTGATATTATAATAAAATAAACATAATTAAATGAACCTAAACTTATTACACACTGACAAATGTTTTATTTTACAGAGTTTCAAAAGGTTTTTTTTTGAAGTCACAAAATTTTGTATTAAAAATATCTAAATGGGGACAAAGTAAATTAAATTTAGAGCAGCTACGATAAATAAACAAGTTTTAAACATAATTTTTTTTGGGCAATAAATTATTAAAAAAATAACTTGTCGTGTTGACTTTACGGGACAATTGATTGAAATACGCTCCAAGAGATATGGACTATCGATAAAAAAATTTAAAATTTTGAAGAGGAAAGACAGATCAGAAATGCTTCTACGTTTAGTAAGGGAAGTTAAACTATGAAAGCTTATGATTTACAAACAAGTCAATTCGTTTCGTACAGGCAATTTGTAAATAAGGTAAACATTTGCATCTCGATACTTTATGATGTAGGTGGATATAAATAATAAATTTTAATTGATGCACGCAGATTTAAAAAAAATCTTGGATAACATCTTCTTTGAATTAATTGTCAGTAAATATAAATGTATGCAAGATCGTGCAGGTATTTTACGCTTCAGTAATGATTGTATTTAAATTATTCTAGAAATTGAGGGATTTCTCGTGTCATGTTGTTGTATGATTTTTATCTTTATTATGATTAGAAAATCTTATACCTATGTAATAGTAAATGCATTCTTGCATACACGTCAAGATGCATCTCATTAGCGATTTGTTTACGATTGTCGATTATGTTCAAAAGCAATGTAAGTAGGCAGAACCCGGCGTATCATGTTGGATATAAGCTTTCTTTGTTTCTTTAAAGATTGTAAATAATCTAATCGATAGCCCACAAATTGTTGGAAACATTTCGTATTCCTATCCGTAAAACACGTCATCCTGTATTCTTTCGCGCTTACCGACTAATTAACACGTAAAACAGCATTTTTTAAATAATACAAGCTACCTGCAATGACAGTTTTAGTAACATAGGCATTGTTATTAAATAGTTATTCAAAGTCCATTAATCAAAAGATTCGCAACCAGTCACAAGAAAAGTGTAAAAATGAATTGTCTAGCAGGGACGAAGGAGCATATGAAGCAAGTGAGGCTGAGCCTCACTAAGAAATTATTACTATTTACTAGTACGTAATATGTATTTTAATTCGAATTATCAACACATTATGAGGATAAAAAACTACCAACCAATATTAAAAATGCTCAAAGACACCTACAAACATGGTCCGTACTGTGTTGTTTACTGTAGGTACCTACTTAACATTTACGCATATTATACTTATCCTTCAAATCTGAGCTTCACTAGAAATTTGGTATCAAAGACGCCACTGCTGTCTAGGGTCCCCCAGGTAGCAAAGGTTTGTTTTTTCAATAATTATTTAAATCATCAAATCGATTTAATTTTTTGCATAATCCTAATCCCAGGTAATGTTAAAAATATATCAAAATTATTAAAATATTTTTCTCCCCGTGCAAACAGTTAACATTACGATTCATCGCTCTTCAATTTAATAATCATTGATATATAAGTCAGTTTGCACATGCGCTTTTTGCTATTTGGTCGCTTTTTTCCAGCCATAACCACAATAATCTGGATTTTGTTCTTCAGATTTAAATGTATTCCCCCCCCCCCCAATTTCCCGCTTTGCCAGCTCGCTAACGCGTAGGGAGAATTTAATTCAGTTCTGTTCAACGTGTCACAGCAAGAGCAGCGTGATGTCATATACCATCCTCTTGTAACAGTATTAATGATAAAATGCATGAATTTGTAAGTACCTATTTTGTGATAAAATGTATGAATTTCGCAGAAAATCCGAAATATTATAAAACAGTTTAATAAACACTAACATGAAAATATTGATACGTTTTTTTAAAGTCATACTCATATCATGTCATACAATTTTATCTGGGGGTACCTCCCGCAGCAGCTCGCGGGTTTTTCCGCGTTCAGGCTCAGATACGTTAAGGAATATTAATCGATTGCTGATAAATATAATCGAATAATTCAGTGTGGTTGCCAGTTATAAGATGTTTCAGGAATTTTTTCGTTTTATTCAGGACGGATTTTTGAAATATTCGTATTTGGCAATAATAATGGTGCATTCGGGTGTTAAATAGCCAATAACGCTCATATTACATATATCAGACAGAGTGACAAGATCTTCTGCAATAATTATTGTGTCAAATCTTGGGCCACTTTATCTGCTGTTTTACATGGAGCAGTTACTTGGATCGAAAATTGCGCGTAAGCATGCGCAGAACATAGATGCTTTCGGCGCCATGACAGATAACGGACAGAACGTTTTCGGTTTAACAATAGGCGTGTAACAGATTCTCGACCATTCTTTTGCTGTATACTATAGCTAACTTCGTGATTGATAGTCCTAGAATGATTTTTGTCCATATGGGCGGCTCTACGGAGTTATTACTCTGAGGTAGGTATTAAACGACGCAATATAAATATTATGTTATTTGAATACATAAACAAAGGCTATTAAAAATTAGAATGGACTGGATGCAAATTTCTTAAGCCAAAAATAAAATCGCGTCGTTTTTTCATGACTTTTGCATTAGCATTCGTATGCGCGCGCTGAATTTAAATGAAAATTTAGATCGAAATCGGGACATGTTCTAAATTTTATGAGATTTAAACGAATTCGTGTATTAAATGACATGAATCGGGTCGTGATCCCGTGGCTAAGTGTCACGGACTCGCGAAGGTTTAAACCCCACTCTACCACAACTTAATTCCCATCGTCTAATTGTGAATTCATTATTTACAACTCATTGAAAATGGGCACCAAAATTGAAATACTTGGATAAATTATTAAATAGAAAATATTTCTTTAAAAAAAACTAATGTTTTCTAGATCGAAATCTAACTACGAAATCTGACGTCCACTGCTGATTGTCTGTCGGCAAAACTGCCAGAACTTCATAAACATGTCAGAACTTCAGGACGAGAAAGTGACGTGGGAGGAGCCACAGGAGCTGGCAGCCGATAGAGATACATGGAGGCACTTAATGGATACCATATAGTCCAACTAGGGAGCGGACGTGGAATGACGATGATGGCTTACATATTTACTAATTATGCATATTCACCTCGATGAAGTACAATTGTACAAACCAATGATATTTACTAACAATATGTACCTACTCACATCATTCCTAGAGCTAATGAGGAAGTTTAGTGCTACAGGAAGTTAGGTATAAAAAATGTTTTCTTAAACGTGATAAAAATTAGAGCATTTAACTGTACGCCGAAGTTTCTCCAAAACTTACAAAAAAATTAACTACTTTGAACTAAGTCACAAGTTCTTGAGAATCAGCCAATAACAGCGTTGTGATAGATTTCCGGTTTTTGGGAAGCCAATTCACCAATCAGGAGAACTCTTCAGCTAGAACTTATGACATCACAGGTGGAGTGATTTCAAAATAACAAAACTTTAAAAACTTATATCACTGATACCATCGTATAACGATACATAAAGAAAACATTGGTTCAGTCTGAGTCTAGTCTATTCTAATAAGGCTTGGATACTTTTCAGCACATGAGCATTGTAGTTCTGTCATAACTTTCATCTACTGTGATTGCAAATGGTTACAGTTATTGGTTTACAAATAAAATATTCTATTAAATAAAAAGTAAGAAAGTCAAGCAGTTAAAATGCTTCTCACATGATTTTTTTACCCTTGGGGAAGTTTCTTTTTTTTTTTCTCCTAAAAGCAGTAGTGCCTGAGCAGTGTTCGGGCGCATTCCGGCACCAGTGCACATCTGATCAGTGCTCTATTTAATATTTATAGAAAGGGAACAAATAAAACAAACTAATAAGTAAATAATCATATTTATTGCTAATGAGATTTCAGTAACTTTTTTAAAACTACAAAAACTCAAATATATGCAATGATACTTCACAAAGTCGGTAGAAACATACACACAAATACACAATCACATATTTTTGTGAATAACCTATAATATTATTGCTTATCATAATAATCTAAATAGTATAATAATTGCATGAGCTCGGCTCTAAGTTTACAATATCTAAACTAAAGGCACCATTCCGTAAAAAAATCAAGGCTTCAAAACATACATGAACTTGAAAGACCATTCATGTGATTTATTTAAATCAGTTTGTTACAGTTTACAAATACTTTTTGCATCGAGTTATAAAAATAATTTTTTTTATCTTGTTCAATTCTACAAAAATTATGCAGAAGTGAATACACATCGAGCCATGATTGCCAAAACACCGTAACCTACAAAACAATATTTTACAGAAGAAAACTTCTTCCTTTCAATTAACAAGGAATCCACTTTGAAAATCAAACCCAGTCTCGAAATAAAACTTGGTTCTCAAAGTATTTTCCTTAATTAGAAGAAAAAATATTATTCCGTAAAATATTGCTCATGTCGATTACGATGTTTTGGTGATTTAGATAATAATTTTGACACCGAGAACAATCAAATCCTCAGCTTGTTTGGTTATAAATTATTTTATTTACAGTGGAATCTGCTTACTGTGATCACTATGGGACCTGTAATTTTTATAAAAATAACCGGTTGATAACAGGATTTAAAAAAAAATTAATATAAACCTTTATTTTCACAAAACAATAAATCTTATTAAAAAAAAAACTGATTTATTTTTAAAATTCATTGATGGATGTTTGCCTTTTTTTGGAGATAATTAACTCCTGAATGTAGTCATTGCTCGCAGAAAGTTATGAACACTACGATCATTTTGTAGAAATTTGTAGGAATTTACACTTTTTATGTATTATAACAGTAGAACCTCGATTATCCGAATTTTCAAGTATCCGCATTGGATTCGACAGGCAAACAAAGATGACTGTTTTTTATTGGGAAATAAAAAAAAAACTCTATAGATAAGAGAGGAAGAGTATTGTTATTACTTGACAATGAATCGTCGCATCCATCAGTGGTAATATTTCTTCCATCAAATGTCACGCCATTAACACAATCGATGGATTAGGGTATAATAAAAACATTCAAGCGCTTGTATCGAAAACAGATCCTTCGAAGATTATTGTTAGCAGATAAAAATAATGAAGAATCTATTATCAGTTTCAACAAGATCAATTTAAAGGACTTTTGCTACATGGCAGCAGAGTTGGGATTCTGTGAATGTGTCAACATTAAAAAAATCATGGAACAAACTTTTAAAAAGATCGTTAGTGAGTTCCAGTAACAGTATTGCCGATCTCGCTGATTCGGTTAATATAGAAAGTATCACAAATGCAACAGAATAAATTTAATTATGCATCGAATGCGATAAAAAAGATGTCATCGAGTGGTTAAATTGCGATGCAAACGATCCTGGATTCCAAATTTTAAATGATGAGGAAATAATTAAGGAAATATCTGACACATCTTCAGAAGAACAAGATCAACACAATGTGGAGATTGCCAATAATTGTCAACAATTTTAAATTAAAGTTTTATATCTACATATGTATGTGTACATATTTTAATAAAAACATTCGCAATAATATGTACGTATTTATATTTTTCTTTCCCCTCTTGGTCATTGTCTTTTTTTTTCTTTTTCGATTATCAAGATTTTTGGTTATCCGAACTACCCTCATCCTAAATTATTTTGAATTATCAGGTTCTACTGTAATTATATTACATAAGTGACGGTGGTAGTTTGATCACAATATGCAGATTATATTTATATATATGGTTTTGGGAAAGACTGATTTTGACAACAATCATCTGGATTCCACATAGAATTTACAAAAAATTGACATATTTTGAATATATTTCATTTACCCTGTGCCTCTTCAAAAGAATACAAGTTCTTTTGCTTGGAGAGGAACTTACACTGGTATATTATAATTGGCTCTCAACAGACGAAACAAATTTTTTCTTGCAATAGGATACAATTATTTTTCTGTATATTGTAGCCTTTCGATTATTGAGGATAGAGACGTTTGTGTAGTCCACGGAATGCAACATCTATCTCCAACACCACATTTCAAACGCATTGAACATTATGCCTTTCCTTTTTCTCAGTTTCCATGTTTCTACTCCATACAAAACAAAGAACACCACAAATTTTAGTACAGGACTATGATTCAATAAACCTTAATCAAATTGTTTTAAATTGATATATGTATAAGTAGAGAACATAAAGCCAGAGTTTACCGCTGGTACGGTTGTATTAGTACCAGGTTTGTATCAGACACTTCAGATAATGATTTTAAATGTTTTTTCCTCGTGAAATATACTATTGGGATTATTAAGAACCTGCTCATTCCGAGGTTTTTATAATAATTGACAGATAAAAAAAAGGCTTACAAAAAATAAATAATCATCTGGCTGAATCATATTAGCACAGAATATAACTGAGAGAGAATAAACTCTGTACAGTCCTCTTTAGAACAAGTTACCCTAGTGAGAGGGACTGATCAATTTTGGATACAATTTTTTTTTTTTAATAAGAATGCTTTTTAAAATAATCAAAACACAAACTTCTTGAAATTGTGCTTAAATTTATGTCTAGAGTTAAAATAATAATACGGATAATTTAAAAGTAAAAATATTTCAAATAAGTTCACAATCATTCTATAAATACAAACTCGTATGGATTTTTTTTAGGTATTAAACTTATTAATGTAAAATAATACACATATTATAAATATAGAAAAAAAGAAATTAAAAAAATCAGTATAATTATAATATTTTGAGCACTGCTGACATTGACATATCAAGATTCACAAGGAGTCTAGGTATTTACAGGGCTTATGACCAGTCATTTCACCTTTTGCCATTTCGAATGGTGAATGTTGCACAGTGTAAAAAGGTATCTCTGTTGCAATATAAGTAAATCTTGATAACTCTGTAGGGTGAAATCCAGCCCATGTCTACAAAGATTTAGAGATATCAAATTATTACTGTAAACATTATTTAGTAGAACATAACATTATGGAAATAAAAGATAACAATTTAAGGAACAAAAGTTCAGAAATAACAGTGGCAAAATATGATCACTTTGCCATTGTGATTTCTGAAAACCTTTAAAACTAGGTGGCCATAAGTGAGTTGACTTTAAGCTGTGCCTTTGTTTAACTAACTGCTGTCATACATATTTGTTTGAGTTGTGCCATTGTCATTCCCGGGGTGTGATGTATTTAGTACATACATATTCTTAATATCATCATAATACCTAGGTAATCATAATTAAAGTCAAAACGTTCTAATTTTTTAACTTACAAAAATAAATAATTTATAATAAATTTGACATAGTACAGTATTTTTATATAAAATGTATAAAACAACATTTTTTTTATTTTTTACACCCAAAGGGCAAATTACTAAAATTATAGACATTAAAATAAAACTAATAATAAAAATCACCCAGTTAAACCGTTTCTCAGTCATCCCTACCTCCATCATAAAGATTAAAAAATAATAATGAACTGGGTGATTCAAATTGTTTTTAAAATCTAGTTATAATTTTTGTTCTTTCGACTCCATTGCAATTACCAGTTTTTTATTGATTTGTTTGCATCATTAATGGTTATTAAATAACCATGAATAAAATATGAAATAAAGTAGATTTTATTGAGAAATACTCAAATGCATAAATAATATTCTTTTCCTGTGTCCCGGCGGAAAAAAAGAATGCAGTTCTGTGTGGGGAATAAAACCAGGAGAGCAATTCTAAACGCTATTTTCTTCAGTACGTTCCGAGAAGTGTGTTTATTTTTTCTAAGACCTTTTTTTATCGAGGTATTACGAGTCAAGCTCTACTACTATCGATGAAAGAAACTTAAATAAAAGTATTTATGTTTCATAGTGCCAACATTTCTTTTGAAGTGCTGTTCATATTGTCATCTCAACTATCAAATTTTACCATGCCCTCGAGTCAAATATAAATTTTCTTTTTTGTATTTCCTTGTGTGGAAGCCACATCAAATTTATTTAAACTACAAAAATTCACAATAAAAGTCAAAAGCACTCGCGCTTGAACATAATTATTATATTTAAGTATCCATGAGGCACATAATTCCTTCATAGTTATCGATGTCAGTACCTCTTCTGCTGTCGAAATTTAAAGATACAGGGTCAATACAGTATCTTCGGGAAAATTCATCTTCAACTGTACTATCATGAAGATATGCGTTCTGTATCTTCCAGTTGTAATCGCCCCCCTGAACCCATATCGAGTGTGTTCTACTCAATGGCTGCTCTCAGACAAAAATCCTTAAAAAGGAAATCGAGTGAAGATCAGTCAGCGTTGTGGTGTACTAGTTAGCGTGTTTGCCAACTGAACCTGAGGGCTCGGCTTTATTTTCCGCAGGTTAATTAGAAATTTGTTATGTGTTCATTTAATATGTAGTCTTTACTGCAATATTAAGTTCCTGGACTGGCGCTTAATCATCTTACCTACGTGTATACTATAAATGATTGATAATACGCTGTGATTAGAGTAAAAATGCAATATCCTATATTGGGTGCAGATAAGGGAATGATGATTATAAGCATTATAATAATTATTATTACGGCCTGTAAATTATGTCAGTCTTAAAAACGAATTAATATTTACCAATATTGAATGTAAATATTCTTTAAAAAAACTAAATTAATTAACCTCTAAGAGAGTATGGCCATACCTTGTACATCTCAAATAATTTTAGCATAAAGGAGTACAGACATACATTGTACAGCGTCGTTTGTCGAAAATATTACATCAATTTTATTCCTAAAAATGAAGGATATAGGTGATAATAATTCAAAGAAAAATGTAGATTTATTTTTTAACGTAACTACATTATCTCTCAAAAACACACCCGCTTAGAGGTTAAATATTCTAATAGGTATTTTTATATTTAAACATAGTATGTTTCCTATTTACAACTTATTATATTTTACTTCTAAAAAATCAACAGATGGAAGAATCAAATAAATACATTAGTTCAAACATGAACAGAATCACTTAAAACAGCTAAAGACATGTTTTAAGTCCCATAAATGCCTAGACTTCCATATTCCACTTTGAAAGAGGTACTTCATCTGTTTTGAAATATCTATCAGCAACACACATTATTTGTTTTGAATATTATTTTTATATCACTCTAAATTTTAATGACATTAACATTACATTTTTTTCACACTCATATTTAAAAAAATATTGCAGTACGAAACAAATAAGACTAAAAGAAATTCTCAAAAACATACCATGTATTATATAATAACATACTCTTTGTTTATCATATTATTTGTGACACATTTAATTAATTTTTTTAAAATATCGTGGCAAAAAAGCTAAGCGACAGCTAAAATTGAGTTATATAATATACCATTATTCTTAGAACTTTAAGCAGTGTCATATGAGCGGACACCTACGAATATTGGATGTTAAGTTATGCGGCAGGTAAGAATTTTGACAAATAGATATTTGAACATTGTCTTTCTTTCACTTTCTCGCAGATGTCTTCCCGATAGAGTGAAAAAGGACAACTGGACAACGCGACAGACTGTTTTCGGCCAACTGAAATCGAAAAATTCGCATTTAGCTGTCCGGTTTTCCGCACCTCAAAACTGAAGCGATTTTGATGTTTTTTTTTAGAAAAAGTATCAGAATGAAATTTTCTATGTCGGTGTACCTTCTCAGTTTCCCGTATTAATATCCCGGATAATTACTACAACTCCCTAGGTAACACCAAAATCAGAATTGGCAAGTTAACCACTAAAAACAGTAATTTGTATTCTCCCCATGAATACTACAAATAGACAGGTTTACAATTCAAATCACAACATTATCATGATTTTTTTTAAATGCCAAAAAGTTTTGAATACATATATGGTTTTATCAGGACCTCGATTACGGAGACAGTAAGAAATGTATCATAATATCATCACACCGGTCCAGAGACGATGAAATATTACATTGTGAAACCACCCTTTAAACTAATATTTCATGTCAACCAAAATTTTAAGCAAAAATAAAAATAATTGAAAGGAAATTTTTAATTGATATCGACAAACATCAATAAATTTCTTACTCTTTCTATTTTCAAAGGCTCTGAAGTTAGAGTTTAAAATCGATAATTTAAATTACTTCAAAATAGATGCCAAATGAAAAAAGACAGCTAAAATTATTCAATACTTTTATCAAATAATATGTAAACTTTTATATTTACTTTAGCTGCATCTAGATTAAGTCGTGAAATTCAAGATAATACTAATGTGCAGTAAAACTTAACCTATATTTATAGTCCACGGCTAACCATAGAACCCACAATGTGACTCTTTACATATTTAAGAATTTCGGCTTATACAAGCGAAACAAGACCAATTAAAAATAAACCTACCATAATAGACGTATCATATTTAGTAAATATAGCTGCACTATAATAGTTTATCATGTAAAAACTTATTTAGTAATATGTACATATCATGGGCCAATGAAAAAGTCATGAATCTATATTTCAGCCAGTTTTGAGTCATATCACAAAAGTCAGTTTTAAAGAGAAACTAGAAATGAATCATTCAAATGAAAATAATTGAACGCATTCCATTCAATTTATTGAAATTAAAGTCTTAATGCAGAAATTTATTTGAAACCATTAAAAATTGTACTGAGCAAATGAAAATACATAGTAATCATTCATGTTAGTATTTAACCACTTGTGGTAAAATACTAATATTTACTAACATTAATTAAAATGTTTGACAACCAAGTTAATGCTGTGAACCTTAATAATACATAGTAATCAAATTGCAGAAACTTCAGATCAAACTAATTGATTTAAAATAAATTAGAAGTTCCGGAACAAATGAATTAATTTGATTGCAAATAGACCAATAGGCACATATAATAAATTTGTGCAAATAAACAATTTATTAATTTATAGAGAAATTGCTGCAACTTTATACAAATATACTAATCGCCAAAGAACGATTACAAAAAGTGGCGAATACAAAACTGTATAGTAAGACAGACATTTGACTATGTTATTTAAATTGATGGTTTTTCCGTATATTATGAAGTTGCCTTAGTACAATTTGAGCTTGGAGCACGAGATTTAGCAATAGATGTGAGAGTACCCTCCCTCCACCAATAGCCTGGCTCTTTAAAGACAGTGAGAACTAATTTACGGTCACCCGTCACAATAGATCTACACAGGTCGCAGTGACGTCAGGAGCTCATTCAACACTGACCTATCTCACTATAATTAAGAATAATAGTACAATTTAAACTATACCAGCAACAAAATGGTGATTTTGCCGACTCATGATTTTGGCACTGACCCAACGATACAAAATTTTAGTGAACATAATCGAATATCAATAAGTTAAGATGAAAAATGAAGATGATAATGAGAAGTATTCTTGCAATCTTTAAATAGGAAAGTCAGATGGTAAAATAATCTCCATTGAGTTGCGAAGGAAATCTAAAATAATCTATTTTAAAATTCCACATTTGTACTCACTTCTGGTATATAAGACACATTTTTACAACCATCTAAACACTGTATTATTCGAAAATTAAATGTTAAACGAATGTCTTCTCACTTTGTGAAATTCAAATAGTCGTACAGTGAAATTATTGCTCAAGAGTTTTTCTGTTAGCGGCATCTAATTAAGCTGCCCTTTTCTAAACTTTCAGCTCAAGAAATCAGCGAGTAGCTTGTATTTATATAAACATAATGCTTGTTTGTGTTTCTGGCTAAAGTTGTTTAGAAGTATTCTTCATTTTCGGGTCATACAGACGCAACCGTTGAACCGTTACTTGTCCCTCCTCCATTGCAAAAGTCCTCATTATTCTCTGTCAACCTTGGGACAGGAGTCAGGCGAGTTTTCCATAGATCTGACACGCAGCCAAACTAAAAACAAAACGAACAATTTAAGATAGAATAGTCACAAATAAAAATATTTCAATCATGTATTATAAATTATTGCTTTATGATTGTTTGAAAAAATATAATTGTGTTTATTATATTTTTAAGATATATGTGAATATATTTTTTTTAAATCAATCTTAAAATTTTTGGTTTTTAATCCAAACATTATGGAGTTTTAAAAAAGGTCTCGGGTGATGTCAATTTTTTATTACTGAAGGTTTAACATAAAATGTCATCGTTTGAATTATTCAAATGCAATATAATTTTTTTAACAAGTAAAACAATAAAAAAAATGACAGATTTCGTAATGTCATAAAACCATTTAGATCATTGTCATTTTCAATAAATTTAATTTATGATGATGAAAAATAAATTATAATGTAAATAAAATGTATTTCCAGTATAATAGATATATACGGTAAAACCCCTAAATTACGTTTTTTAAGGGACTGGCAATAAAAATGTAAATGGATGGACTGAAAAAAAAATATTTGGCAAATTATTTTTTGTTAAAAAATATATGGAGAAAAGTTTGTTCGATCCATTTTTTTTATTGTAACTTTTTAAAATATATTTATAAATAATATATGTCTGTAAAACACAATAAGATCTCTAAAATTACAACAAAAACACATAAATGGCGGCAATAATTTCATCCATTGATTTAACTTACCAATAAGTTGGTATAATGGACTAGAGACTAACGTCAGATTATAAATGTCCGCAAAACACAATAAACTGTCTTTAAAATCACAACTTTGATTACAAAACAAATATTTTATTCATGTAGGTATGTTTTAGAATCTTTTTTCAAATTCCTTTTGAATTTTTACACCTATAATATTTTGATGTGACTTGACAATTGATGTGAAAGTATGTACTATTATGTATAAAATAAATAATACACTGACACTATGGAACGTGCCTGTGGGCCAGTGGAGTGACTACATCCATAAATAAAAAGGAAATGATATTAAATGTACCTATTGTATAAAAAAAAAATTGTAAAGTATTTGTATTATATATTGGATTGAATAAATTAATAAAAAAAAAATTTAAAAAATCTGACAAGAAAGTTCATATAATGATAGACTCTTGAGCTGTCAGTTTTCAATGCAGATTGCAAATTTCTCAGACGTTAACTGCAGAAAAAAACGTAAAACTAGGTTTAAATGTACTAAAAAATTCCAAATTCAATGGGACTTCAAAAATTGTACGTAAATTGCAGGAAAATGCAAATTGCTGGGACATAATTTCGGGGTTTTACTGTAATTTCAAAATAACTAGGTACTATGAATTTACATAACTCATCTACTAATCCATTTTTTAAAATTATAAATGATATTTTTTAAGAATTCTACAACCTCATAAAAACCTTGAAAATATTGGTTCCATATACAGCAGTTACGCTAAAATTGATACTCTCCGTATATGGATCATGATAAAAACGGATTGATATAAAAAAAGCACGGTGCTGAAATGCTAAAATCTAGTAATAATAATATAAGGCTACCTAAAAACACTGCTCTTTGGAATTAAGTTTTGGTATAAGTTTATTCATTTAAAAAAATTCAAGTGTTCTTGAAAAACATCTGTCTTAAAAACGATAAATGTTTAATGTTATGTAAACAAGCTCAGAATAAAAACATGTTTTGAATACCTGGCAATACTTAAATGTATCTGATATGATGTGTAAATACAAGTGATAATATTGTTATTGTCAGTTGGAGCTAAGACAAGTAAGGTGGAATGTACTTGGATGTTGTGGATTACTGATATGATTTACAATTGATGGTTTTTTTTACTTAAAAGTAATGTAAAACCTCAAATTGAAAAGAGTTACTAGTGTTAGAAACTAAATAGACTCTAAGATGTTAAAAAAGTGCAAAATTTTGTTTATTTCGGCTCATCTATTTCTGCAGCCAGTGCAACAGAATACAAAAGGCGCATCCATGTTGCAAAAAACGCCATGACTTGACTGACTAAAATTTGGCAGGATCAAGGTATGTCAAAGAAAATGAAAATGCACAAAGTACGTATGCTCGTGTTTCTAATATTCTCATATGGCGCAAAAAATTGGGACAATTAAAGCATGTTAGCAGGAGAGATTACTGCCCTCGTAAGCAAAAAGACAGCCTTTTGTCAAAAATCATAAAATGAATATGAAGTATGAGGTAATGCTCCATAAGAAATTTTGAACCATTTGATATAAAACTCAAAACAGTAGCAAAAGTACGAAAAATGACATAATTTTTTTAAGTTTTCACAAAAACAGTCGTAATTCTAAGCAAGTACAGTATCGAGAGATTCATAAGTACAAACACAATATGGATATGACTCATAATAATTTTATGCTTAGAAACAATTGATGTAGGTTTTTTTTATTTATGATTATTTACAGTTTTGAAAAATTTGCCTAAAGTTGATAAATACTCAAAAAAGTGATAACTCAAAATACGACTTTTGCAAATAGTTGCTTTTTTGCTTATAAGGGCAGAATAGACGCCTTCGAGATGTGGTGTTTTGTACACATTTTAAGAAAGTTACTACGTATTTGTTTCCAGAAATCGGCTATCTGTTTGTTCAATTGATATGAGATTATATGCTGTAGATTACTAACAGGAATATAAATCCAGAAGGTGGATTGGTTAACCCGAAACTCACTATAATTCAATAAATCAAATAAATGGTCTATTCATATGTTTTGGGTAAAGCCATGGATTTAGCATAAAAATTATTATATTATGTATAACCATTGCGCAAGAAACGTCTGTTAAGTAACATTAAAAAAATTATTCAAGAGATTAATAAAACAATGAATCTTGATGATGAATTAATTTTTTATGTTTTTTTATTGATAACAAAAAGGAAAATTATGTTATTTTATTTTGAAAAAACTTTTAAGATATTTTGTTGAAACAAAACTGTATAATCATGAGAAACAAAAAATATCCACGACAATATGTATATATAATTCATCATGAAAAACACCACATCGCATCTAATAAAATCTAACACAGAATAATTAGTGTTTATATAATGTTTGACATTTTAATTATTACAATTTAATTTAAAGAAGTATCTGTTGTGATATTTTCAAATATAATTTAAATAATAGTAAATGTTAAATAAACAATGTAACAACACAAATCAGTGTAAATGGTACAATTAATAAAGATATAACTACATGATGTTAAAAGATGAGAAACTATTATAGGTAAGAGTCTATCTTGGTGAAATACAAAACAAAGGTGCTTTTAAAAAAAACTTAATATTATTATAATTCAATAATTTTAACAGGGCAGGTGGTAATTTTTTAAGCATGTTGCTTCTCTTGATAAATTCTAGATAGTCGGTAGAAAAGTCAGTACATGTCATTAATATAAAATTTTAAATTATGCATATGTTCATTTAGAATATACTTTAAATTGTTAAAACCCCGCTGAATAGAATACAAACATATTTGGTTAAGAGGGGTTTGTAGTCGTTAATTGGGAATGTATGGGAAATAAACATAAAAGAAAGGGTGAAATGAAAAGACTACCAAAAAACTCAAATAAACTTTAATGACTTCCTAGTCTTAACGAGTAGTCTGACAACATAAAAAACATTCAAAGAAAATATTTTTTATTAAGGAAGTTATGTTAGAGGTTACTCACACATTTATGATTTAAGATAGTAATGGAGTTTTTTCGTAAGAGTCACTAATTTCAGTGTCTATGATCCTAGGTTTGTTAGTGGGTTGACAACAGGATTTATCGATCAAGCGTTGCTGTAAAGGATAACATGCAAAAATGATTTATTAATTTGAAAACAAAGGCCACGGGTAGTGAAGACACTCGTCTACAAGGTAAAACATGAAAAATACACGGGAATTTCATTGAATCAATTTTCTTTTGACTAATCACTCACTATTATTAATACACAGATTAAATATACTCTCATCTATTCATAGAATGTTTTAATTATCACACCGTTATAACTTTAATCGGGAGAATCAAATCAAGAATACATTTTCAAGACTGCAAAACTTTTCATAAATAAGTAAGAAAACTGTATAACGATAAGCAAAATATAAAGAATTCAGATACGTATTAGATAAAGGAAATAATATATTGAGGAAAAATTAAATAATACATGGGATCCTAAAAAAAAAAAAACAACTAGATATTGTTAAGCAGTATAATGTTTAAAAAAAGAATATGATCGACTTCAAGTTGCTCGTGTACTATTTTACATGTAAAGGAATAAGAAATTTTGTTTGCAATATTACGAGGAGCTGATGAACAAAATGGGGTAATTGGGCCGTACCCAATTTTACAGAACAGCTAAAAAATTATAACAAATACTTCCTTGCATATTTATGCATTTTTAGGGAGAATTGTTACATTAAATGTTTATTTAATAAAGCCTTATGTTTTCAAGAAACTTTTTGTTGAAAGGAATGGAAAGTATTGGGAGTTAAATATTTTAATTACAGGTACCATTGCGATAGCAAACGGCGAAATTAGGCGGTTTTTAATCGCCAGATCTTCATATTACATATATACATTTGCCCATATGATGGTGGTCAATACTTGGATCAAAATTTAAAAAAAAAAAACATTGGTACAAAACTAAAATATTGTTTGATGATAATGCAAAGAAAAGGCTACAGCCTAAAAACATTTTTTTGGGAAAAGAAAAGTAAATAATGTATTCTACCTGAACAAGGATTTTATTTCTAGCAAGTTGGGACATAAACATGAAAGTAGAGTTGTGTATTTATTATAAAAAAGTGTAATAAAAATAAAGAAATAAATCTTTAAAATCTGTCTTGAGAGATTGATTCAATTTCTATAAAGTCTGGAACCTAGATTCCTTGTCAATAAATATATATACCGACTGCGTTCAGGACAAAAGCATCAAACCAAAATTATAGAAAAAGTAGTCTCATGAATTTAAATGTGTTTTTAATCTTACATAGATCTCATAAATATTCTAGCAAAAGTATTTAAATCACAAAAACCTATTGGCGCAATCCTTTTGCCAGAATGAGTATACAACGAACGTAAATTAATTTGTTAAAAACAGATTAAAATTAATAAACTAACTTAGGCCGAAACTGTGGTTTGAAGCCTTTATCCCAAACGCAGCCGATATTTGCATACACAATAAATAAATAAACATTACATAAACCATTTTGTTTTAAAATATTTTGGTGAGAATTAGGTGTAAATTTAATATGAAATTCTACTAATACGATATAATCAAATGTGTTTGATAGTTGTAAATCTAAAGACTTGTGTATATAAATATGCTTGTTTTATAAAATTTTATCACGAGTGTAAAAACCAAAATGACTTACGTGATTAGTTCTCTCGTGTGGCAATTGCACCAGGGTTACATAAAGAATATTGGTAAAGGGTTGGGAAATAAAGTTTGTATACTTACGATGACCATAGCAGACACAACGCCGATACAGGCGCCTCCCAGGACATCGCTCCAGTGATGTTTGTAGTCGGATATGCGGGACAGTACAGTGTACCAGGCTAACATGAGGAATACAAACTGGATTCCGTGACGAAGCAGCTTAGAACCCGACCAGCGGAGACGACACTGAAGGTAAACCTAGAAAAATCAAGATTTTAAATTATAAGCCCTTATTACGCTTTATTACTACTATCCCCTCATCCGCACCCAGTGGTGCATAGGGTTGGTAAACCAAATGCAGTGTATTTCTATCATCTGTTACATGAAGGTAATGTGATCAGTCTTACGCTTCAGGTGCCACGATGCGGCACAACAGATAAGGAAATCTTATTTTGTATAACAGTAGTTTCAGTAGGGTCCGTTTGTGTCATATCGCAAACATATCTCTACTTGATAGTGTCACACCTAAACTGATTTTCACTAACTACATTGGGAACATTTCACATGATCAGATAAACCAAAATTTCAAGTCTGGTCATATCAAAAGCAGACACAATTGAAGGGCATGAATGACAAAATGTATGAATGTTGAAGAATCTAGGAATGTATGCCAGGATAAACATGTGTGGTGGTGGAAAAATGGTGTGATGGTAGCAGTAAGACTATAATCTTACTTTTTAACAAACAAAAAAAATAGTCCACAAGGTAATCATAATATTTGTACAAGAAACACATACAAATATACATACTTAACTTCAAGAAGCATTAACTTCCAATACTATCATTAACAGTGTTTAAGATTGTTTATGTATTTAGCTCACATTCATTCCATACCACCCATGAGCTGTCAGCATAAAAACATACATAACATGAACATATGGAGGGATATAAAAATTCCCCAGCAATTATTTTAAGTGATTGTTTAAGCTTTGTAAAGGAAACATACATACCAATTCACTTAAGTGATTTAGAGAAACTAATATTGGTAGCTGGTGAACTAATATTTATTTATTTACTGTGGAAATCATACAGCCTCTATTTTTTTTTTTTAAAGGGTACAATTAACAACTGAAATAAAATTGACAAATAAAATGTTTTTCAGTTATATTTATTATGGATATGGAAGGAGAAAAAAAACAAAATAAATAAAAAATATACATCAAGGAGAAGACATGGTATAGTGCTGAATATTATTTATCTAATTTATGGCCTTTGGAAGCAATATTCATTATTTTTAAAGTATTTTTTTTAATCAAAGGAATGTTAAAATGTTTACTGTTAAAATCCTTATTGTTTTTTTATAAATACATTTCATTTTACAATGAAGATACCAGTCTCGAAGATGTCACGAAAGTGATGAAACAGTCACCGGTTTTTCCAAATTTGTGGATTTTAGAGTATCACTCGCCTTTTATTTCCATAGAAAATTTCCATTTGATCGGATTGTGGTCCTGTGGCTAGTGTCTCGGACTCACGGACCAAAGTTCTGTGGTTTGAATCCCACTCTCCCCCAAATTGATTCCATTTTCTAATAATGAGTTGTTTACAACTCGTTGAAAATGGCCCTCAAAATTAAATATTTGGGTAAATCATAAGAATGCAAATATTTATTTAAAAAAAAAAAAAAAAAAAACCTCCACCAAAAATTTTCATTAACAAACTTGAATGTTTTTTATTCTAAATGTATGTTAATACCTTAGATAAGCGGAATACCCACCCACATATCCAGCCCAAAATGTTTACTTATTATATTATGTTGTTTTTTTTTATTATTTATACCCAATCTCTTAATGGGAAAAGTTCCCTTCTCAAACTATAGTCTTGTTCTTAAAATATAATAAACATTTGTGACACTAAAAAGCTTTTATTTTATAGTAATTTACTAGTAAATTTCCACAAAAGTTCAAGTAAGAATGTTTTAATGACTTACGGCAACATAAATCATTGTGAATGTTGAGAACGAGGAATGCCCGCTGGGAAATGATAGTCGCATTTCTTTAAGGAGATGGTCATCTGCACCATTGCAAGTGAAGTTTGTTATATATCGCCACCTGTTCTCTTCCAAATTGCAGTTTATGTTTGGTTGACATACCTGCAAATTTACAAACAAAATAATTATTTATTTAGAATCTTATAGTACAAATGCAAAAATAAATCAATGGGATTATTCATTTATGCACCATTTAACATGAATCGTCGCTTAGCTAACAACACCGAATAAGTCATTTTGTTCTTTGACAGGGCGTCAAAAAAACTGTGTATTTTATTGAATTTAAGAGGAATCAGATATAGGGTTTTAAATAGGCGACAGTTTATGGATACATTTTATTTTAATACATTTAAAGGCGTAATTCAGTCAAGTTTTCGTTAAAATAACCAGTTCTTTCGTCGTCCTGTAAAAATAACAAAAATAACTTATAAGTGTTGTTAGCTTTACATTTTTAACTTGGTTTGAGTTTTGATATTCCATTTTGCATTTTTTTACTGCCCTGTATGAGGAAAGTATTTTGTGACATGTGACAAATATTATTAAAATATTGTATGTGACAAATCGTGACATCTACCTGTATAATACGCGACAGAGTAAAATATTCACGTACCTGGATCACGCACGACAAGGTATGGTCTAAGGTCTCTGCTGTACCTTGCTTGTAGTGAGTAAAACAGGCTACCGGAGTCCTATAGATCGCCAAAAAATGACTGTATTCATTTTAAAAATTACTACTTGAGGAGGTATGTGGAAGGTGAAATTTAGTTTTAAATTCTTCTTTTTATGTAAATGTAAATGATTAATTTTAATTTTTATTATGATTTGTATTTTACACTTAACTTGCTATCTTATTTCAGTTTTATGTACATATTATTACTTGTTCCTATATTATTATTATTACCATACCTTTATGTCAATATTATTCTGTCCCAAAATGAGTTTGTTGTAACTATTGGGAGTAAAAAAAAAAATTTAAAAAATTGTATGAGTAAATAAATTTAAAAAAAAAAAAACAATTTTCTGGAAGACGAGGGTCAGTGCTATATCTTCCATGCGCGGGAAAAAGGTCTTAAGTAAAAAAAGTCGACATTTCAAAAGAGCCAATCAAAGTTTTGAGTGTGTCTAAAAATCGAGAAAACAGCTGCCAAATCATAAGGATTCAGCTGTTTTGAGTAATTTTTTTTTTTCCTACTCTGAAAATTATTCTTGATATTTTGTGTTTTTTAAATTTTGCATTTAATTTTATTTTTTACATGACTTAAGTCTTTTGGATCAAAAAATTGAAAAATTTTCTAAAAAGAGTATTACAAAAGACTTTTTGACTTGTAATGCAACGATTGATTAGTGTCAATAATTTATGACAAATACACCAAAAAATGCACAAAAAAAATAGCTTCTTAAGTGTATACTTAAGTCATTTGAACCATTTTATGACTTAAGCCCTTTTTCCCGCGTACAAAAGATATAAGCTCCTGACGTCACTGCAACCTACCTGTGTAGATCTATTGTAACGGGTCTCTGTAAATTAGTTCTTGCCTTCCGAGCCATCAATAAACCTGGCTTCTGAGTGGAGGGCGAGTACTCTTATATCCTCGGTACACTAATAAAACCCTCTAAATTGCATTATTGCCTATACTGAGAAAAAACTATTTGAATGTTTGACTCAACAAAAGTCTTGTCTTTTCCGGTCTTTCTTCTTCATATTTTGGACATGATACATACTCGTGAAACTATCTTAGTTCCTTTAGATAGTTTCAATAGATGAGATTTCGAAAAAAAAACTATCTAAAAATAAAAAAGTACTTTGAGTGGGTTTATATACATGCCAACTTTTGAAACTAAACCTCGCAGGATTTAGAGGATATTATCAGTTGACAAACTTTAAAAACTGGCATATAAATGCATTTCTAATTTCTTTTCTCAAATTCTGACATTTAGAGGGTTTTATCAGGACGACATTGCTATCTCTTCCTCCAAGATCAGGTGCTTAAAGTACGGGGTTATTAAGTAAAATGTGAGAAACATGGATGTTCTAACATAGGCAGAATGGTGAATCTAAAACTTTGTCTAAATAAATCACTTGTTTTAGAGATTGTTACTGTTAATTGTTACCATACACCTTATAAATAGGTAATAATAATATTTCCAAAACAAACTAAAAAATAAAGAGTTCTTTCATAAGTATGCGACAGGAGGATTTAAAAAAATAAGACTGAAAAAGAAATCAAAAGCAATGTCCTAGAACTGCCTTATGTACAAGGGAATAAAGTTGTTTGAAGAAATACCAGAAAACATAAAAAAATAGAAAAGTGTAAATAAATTTCAAATTAAATGTAAAGAGTATACATAAAAAATACTAGGTTAGATATATTATAAGTAGTGAATATCGATAACTTAATATTAGTGTATTCATTCATTTAAAATTATACTAGTTTAAATATGAATGAACTTATTAAGGCTTTTTAGACTGTGCCCGTGTCAAGCCATAATAATTAACAATAAAAAATACATAGTAAAATTAATTAGATTAAATTATAATGACATGTGATGCAATCACGTCTGAAGAAACATCTCCTTTCTCTTCCTTAATCTCTCCTCCTTTCCTCTTTCCTCTTTTTTTCCTTATTCCCATTGAGTAATAGTATTGGTTTAAGGTAATTTAGAAACAAATACCTTTATTTCTATTTTTAAATATCTTAAGTTTTTTAATCTTCATTTTCTATTGAATATATTATGTAACTTGATCTACAAAAAGAAAACTATTGTTTTATTGGTTGGTTGGAAGAAATTGCCATTTGGCAATAAGCCAAGCCCGCCAATGTACAAATAATGTTATGTACTAAAAGTGAAATAAATAAATAGAATAACAATCCAGAAAAACAAGGTATAAGGTATAACTAATAAATAATAAAATTCCAAAGAATACAATGTAAAAAAGATATTCAGATGTAGATATTAATACATAAATTATACAAATTTAGATTCATTCATAGTCAAATATACAAAATAATAGTATCATTGAAATCAATTGAAAAAGAATATATATAAATAAAAACCTAATTGAAATAATAATTGAGATATGGTTTCTAGAAACTCACTCTATACTATAGTAAGAAATATGAGTAATAAATAATATGCCAAATACCAAATTAAATAATATAAAAATATATAATGAAAAAACATAAAAATATCTAATAAAAGTATCAGATAAAAATGTCAATTTTTGCTAATCGTTAATCTCGAACTTTGAAAAAATTGACAACCTCATCCCAACTATAAATTAGGACAGTGTTTACAATAGTAATAAATAATGTTAGAATAAGTATAGGTGTAAATGTTGTATTAGACCATGTTAATCATGGAACTAAATAAAAAATGAAAAATTTAAAAAATACCTAAACATTTGTAGTACCTTATCAAAATATTTTGGGCAAAGCAAACCTTGTATCACAACAGTATCATATTACGTGTATGTATTTTAATGTTTTTTCTTTATCAATATTTGGAATGTTAAGTACACACTACACGCATATTAAATTACAAGGTGGGACTGTTATTAGTTGATAACAGGTGAGTGCTATTATTGGATAACAAAGGCTGAGTGTGTTTACCCCAAATTAACAGGAGCCTTTCATTGGATGACAAAACTTCTCTAAACCCGCTGAGAACACAATAATTAAAATGTGATTTTTGTCCTGTAATTCCTCTTATTTTATTTAAGTAATGAAGTTGTATTTTGTTTTAATAGGCCAGAATTTTATAGCTATTTTTTATTAATTATGGAAAATAGATCATTAAAAAGTAGATATGTATGTGTGTTGTATTTCAAAATGTATCATCTTTTGAACACAAAGTTACAGCACCATTTACAGAGGGATTTTTTAGCTCAGTCTTTCAAGAATTAAGGTAGGATCACATTATTGTGTCATTTTTTGTTGTGGTGCGGTGTGTCGTGATAGTGAGGGTTCTCATGTGGTGTGTTGAGAACTCTTTTGTCGTTTTTACTGATCATTCTCTAAGCTGACTTTGCTGTAGTCAGAAAGCTAAAAATGAGTGATTCAAAAAGTAAATTTAAAGAAGATTGGACATGTTTATATGTGATTGACATTATTAGACGGGAGTATGAGGCGATTTTCGATACACTCTTTAAACAAGAGAAGAGAAAAGGCCGGTGAATTTCACAGTCATGCCAAAGAATTAAATGCTTATGTTATAAATGTTAAGTGCAAAGAGATAATGAACGATTTCATATTAGTAAAATTTGATTCGAAGAAGTTCACTCCACGATTGAAAATGACATTAAAAAAAGAAATACACATGTAATTCCTATAAGATTATAAGATAAAAAACAAAACTAATAAGTATTGTGATCGCTAAAAACGTGGGCTTGTATAGCTGTGAACAGTTTAGAAACATATTGTCGTGTGATGTGACGGGCCATAACCTCTTTCCATCACTCTGGCACAGATTTTAATAATTAGATCGTGACTGCATTATGGTGGGTCACAACACCCTACACTGGAGCAATATAATTCTGTCCATACAAAAGACATAGAAGCAAAGTGTGCCAGATAGCACAACACACCACAGCATAATACGACACAATAATATAATCCTACTCTAAGTGTCATCATCATTTCTCATTAGTTAGACAATGAAAATAGTTTATAACCGCCAATAGCCACAATGTAAAATGCAGCGTTATTATTTAACCACATATTTGACATTTGAAATCCAAAACATTTGTCAATCTGACGGAATAAAATGTCCAGGTCAGCAAATTGACAAGTGACAGTTTATTTTATTTTGAGTACGTCTAAATCTGTGTAGATTTATAGAATTCAAATGTTTTAAGATTTCATTTAAATTTACCGATATCTTAATGGGAAGGTGACGAAAGAAATATAATTGATAAAATGTTTTAATAGAGATGAAGGAATTCATTTAAATATTTTAACAGACATCTTAGGAATTTACAGGGCTTATGATCTGTAATTGGCCGATTTAAGTCATCATTTTACACAATGTAATATTCGCCATTTCTTCACCTACCCACCCAAAGCGTTTGTTTTGAGAAAATACATATTTAAGATGAACATATTTTATAACAGAATAATTTTGATAAAAAAAAAATTAAAATAGATAAAAAAAATCATAAAACTTATAAAACATTAAAAAAGAAATAGCGATTAATTTAAGTAAAAATTTTAAGTCTGCACAGTACCAAGAAAAGGGAAAGGGGTAAAAGTGGGAAGAAAAAAAGGTGAGTAAAGGAAAAACTCTAATATTCAGATGAAATGACATTTCAATCACGCTTTAAATGTAAATAATTAAGGGCCAACTTTGATATTAGAGGGTAGAATATTCCAAAACCGAGCAGTTACTACTGTGAAAGAGGCGGTAACACTATTAGAGCAGTGCATGGGTATTGAAAGGGAATAATACTTGATTTTCGGTCTAAATCTATTTTTAATTTATGACTTATATCTTATTTGTAATTTTCATATAAGCTCACATGGTGAAGTACATTTTAATTATTATCTAATCAAAATAGAATTCCATTTAGGATTATAAGTCACCAGGTCTAAAAATAATATGATTATTACCACAATCCACGCATTGCAAAATTTTGATGTGATAAATGTGTAACCAGATTCAAAATAAACAATAAAATATAGCAAAATTAATCCCTTCACAGAGATTCTTTACATTTGTGCACTAAAATATGACGCACATTGACAAAAAAGAGGGAAAACATTGGAGGATCAATTACACGGGAGACAGCCTTCAGGCGTGACAAACAGCCGTGACATATGCATCCGTTTAAGATTTCTGTCACTTCGAGAAGTTAAAGAAATATGCCGTCTGCGGCTATTTTCATGCCCCATAAAGGCAGGCAGCTTTGAAGTGAGTAAATAAATATAAATACATAACACATTCACGAAGAAAATAGGACACATAATTAACGAACAGACTGAAGAAAAACATTTACATACCAAAAATTTGCTACACTTCAGTTTATTAATAATACCGTGACATTTTTCTTACACATCAGAGACATTAAGATTGGAGTTTGATTTAAAAAGCAGGGATATTTGATTTTTGTTTATTTATAATTATTTTTAAAACATTTGCGTTGTAAGTACATAATACTAAATTAAACATAAAATTTTCCACAAAATCAGCTTTTAGTGAGAAAACGCACAAAATTTTTAAATGATTCCAATTTATAGATTTTCATAGTCTTTTAGATACTGGTAGTGTGGATAGTATAAACACATTTAATGGGAGAGACAAAATAAACAAATTATATATGTAACAAAATTATCACATCTCACTAATGGGAAGCAAAAAATGTGATTTATTTTGGGTATGTCATTAAGCAAAATTGTATGCAATTTTATAAAACAATGTGTATTCAAAAAACAGTGGGAGAAAGTATGAGATGTGTGAGATAAGACATTCACATAGTAAAAAGTCTAAAGCTCGTATTACATGGGTCAGAAAAAGGTAGAAGTTCTCGCGCAAGATCTTGTGCAGTTTCTTGTACAATAACTCTTGAGCCAAATTTTGGGCTGTTTTATTTGCTGTTTTACACAGACAGTTTATGGGATTAAAAATTGCACAAAAGCATGCGGAGTACGCAGATCTTTTCGGCGCCATGACAGATAATGGTCAGTATCACAGTTAACATGGATCGTGAAACTAATTGAAAATTAAAATTTCCAGAGATGAAAGGCAAGCGTGAGAAACAAATAGGACCGAGGATAAATAAAGTGATACAAGCAACAACAAACACGGACAGTTGAAGTTATCATAGGCGTGGGATGCACGCAGAACTTGGTTCAAATATTTGTTGAAAAATAAGACGTGTTCTAATTTGACTGAATTTGACTAGGGTGGGTGATATAAAAAAAAATGGACACAACTTATGTTAACACCTAATATAAATCTTCTTTTGTTTTTGTTGGATACTCTAAATCTAATGGTCAAAAATAAGAAAATGTAAGAATTCATCTTCACCATAAAAAAGACAGTTATAGATAGTTTTTTCTTAAAATGAACGCATAACATCGATTTATTTCTGACCATTAGATTTAGAATTTCCAATTTCCATTACTGTAGCATGTCCAATTATTATAGCATCAACCCAACATATTGATTGAGTCAAATCTTGCAGAAGATATTGTACCATTTTTTGACCCCCGTAATACGAGCCTAAGTCCTCACAGAAATATTGTCATTGGGGCGTTACATTAAGTGGTTGAAAATGAAGCAATAAAACGGCGAAAATTGTTTTCGTATTTACATCCAGCTCTCAGGCCCATTTGTAACAAATTAATCTAACTCAAAACAATAATGACCAATAAAATGGAATACACTTGTGTCTGGTAAGATAAAAGATACATCGTATATTAAACCGAAACAGTAGGTACATTAAAACATATTATAATATGGGAACCTTAACATTTAACACATTCCCTTCAAGGCTAAGCAGATATCAACTATTTATAAGTTGCACATGTTGCTTTCTTATCAATTTGTGTGTTTTAAGAACAAGCAATTAAAGATGATAAAATATGAAGATGGCAAAATTGTATCCATAATTTTTTTCAAATGAATGTGCAGATAAAATGGAACATATAAATTACAGTTCATCAATACTTTTACTTGAGAAATTAAAAACATCGAAGTTCTACAGAACAAGGCCATGAAGATAGTACTCAACTGTAGACTGAATGCAAAAATAATTTATCTTTCTCAAAGTAAAGCAACAAATAAAACATAATGTAGCAATTTTCATTCACAAAACATTTAAGGGATTTAAATCAAATAAAAAAACATTTAAAAAATTTAACGAATGCCATACATACGAAATTAGAGACAAAAAAAAAGATAAGATTACCAACGAGGAGAAAAACAGAGTCACAAAACTCATTAATTAAAGGTTTAAAACTGAACCATGAGTTATCTGAAGAAATGGAAAGCCTAGAAATATTTCAAATTAATTTGAGGAGCAACAGATCAAAAAGTATGAACTCCATTTATCCAAATAGTTTGGTTTTAAGGCATGTCTAGCATGCAAAATAAGAAAATCATACAATTTTCCATTTTAAGATGATGATTTTTTTAAATCGCGCAAAAAAAAAAAAGTAAATGTGCATTGGATAAAAACAATATTTTTTCAAGGTTTTTTATTGAAAAATATCACTAAAATTTAATTACTTCCTCTTGAAATTTAGACCAAACTTTGGTACATTGATTCTCATATACATACTACTTAGTAAAGTGAAATTTGTTCAAATGATTTAAAGATAACAGATAGAAAAAAAAGATTGGTCGAAGCAAAATCTAAAATTTTTGTTTTTGAAAAGAAATATAATACAAGCATTTTAAATTACATACATTTTGTGGTATTTTTCTTTAATTCTACGTGAAACTATGCCTTCGATAATCCTTTAAAAAAAATCAACTATAAAAGTACTTTAGTTGAAACCTTTTTTTAAGGAACTATATATTTTTTTAAGAGAACTTTAGTGGCAAATATTACATTTCTACAATATCTTCAGAATGGCCCTTTGACGGTTGTGGATAGACTGGATTTTATGCTTTACATTTGTAATAATTTTTTTGTTTCTATACGTATCCCGAGTATACCGAATCAAACCGTATTTAAAAATATGTCAAAATCTGCCAAAAGATTCTAATAATATTAAATCCAATCATGGTGCCACTTTAAAACATTTTTAATTTCATCTTCCAGCCTAAATCTGTAACTACACTTTGATCCTTTGCTCCTAATTTGAAAAATTAGTTCTTGATATTTTTTTATATAAATTGTAATGTTATTATAAGTTTATATTAGTTCATAAGATCTTATGAACTAACTTAATGAAGCATAAATAAATAAAAACTTATAATTAGAAATCAAACACTGATTTGAGTCTACTGAACACTTTATTTTATTTTTACAAATATAAACATATAAAAATAAAAACTTCGTGAATGTTCCATTCGTTTGAAAATGCCCTAATAAGGCGAAACAATTGTCACGAAGTTTTTATTTTTATATGTTTATATTTGTAAAAATAAAATAAAGTGTTCAGTAGACTCAAATCAGTGTTTGATTTCTAATTATAAGTTTAAATATGGAGTTCTACAAAATAAACACCAAATCAATCAATACATAAATAAATAAATAGAAGATAATTGCAAGTGTGCAATTGGTATAAATATAGCTACCTAAGACGGAAACTCAATTCCCCACTTGTAAGGAATAATTAACTCAGGTAATCGAGCATATTAATGCTAATTCAACACCTGTTTGGTTGCAATTGCATACAAAATGCAATGAGTAACGATGGGGAGTTACAGCGGATTTCGCAAACAGCAATTTTAGTAAAATAATGCTCCAAAAGTGCTTTCTTTCACAGTAAACATACTTTGTTTAGTTAGGAATTTATAGCTTATCAATAATTCCTCATTAATAACTGTGAATAACTTCAAGCATTCTCTTAAATAAATTGAGCTAATAGTACTAAAAACTCAATTTATAAGCATATGCATCTTCTCATGTTGATTACACCAAGATTACGGATATGTCAGTTATCTAGATATATATATATTATAAGTATCTGTTAAATGTTATTAAACCAAATCTTATTCTGCCTTCCTTGTTTTCTGCACCCATCAACATTCAAATTGTAAATATTCGTAACCAATTTTTCGCTGTTTGTTCCCTCTACATATCCAAACCATTACAGCACCCTTTTTTCAACATCAATACACCTAAAGGAGATAGATTCACAACACAAGCGCCTGAGAGATCAAATTCAATTACACTTGGCATTATGATCGAATAAATAATAGAAAGAATATAGTTCTTAGTGAGAAATAGTACCAGAACCCTGGACGCGTGTTTTCGACACAATGGCTACTCTCTAGTAAAATATTCTGAAGAAGAAAATCGACTGGAGATAAGTTCGCCTAATAGCATTCGTCGACAATGCTTGAGGTCCAAGGTTTGATTCCTGGCAGAGCGGAAGTGAATATTGGTTTTAAAGGTGGTTCTACACCGCAATATTAATTTAATTGTTCCTGGACTGGCACCTAAAGCGTGAGGGTGACCACCTTTCCTTCCGTGTAACAAAAATGATCAACTGGAGTACCAATGCAGTGCCATATGTATCACTGGGTGCAGATAAGGAAATTACCTCACAAGCGCTGTGTTTATACGGTAACATATTTAAAAATGAATAATTGACATATTTATGGTCTATTGAAATTTTCTTAAAGAATGGAAAAATTAGTAATGGCAGTAAACATTGAACCGAGTCAACCTAATTACACGCTTTGCGTTAACTACAATAGATTACCAGAAACATTGTTGACACTAGTCATAATTTGGCCTGTATCTACTGCGGAGAATGAAATGAATTTTTCTATTTTACAATGTCTAAAAAATCATCTACGAAACTCTTCCGACAAAAGGTTAAATGGTTTTACACTGTTACACCTTTATAAATCTATGAATCCAAAGCCTGATGCTGTTTTGGATAAACTAGCAGAAAAGCCTCGGAAACTTGACTTCGGACTACATTCAGTAATAAGTTTAGTTTTGTATTTTAAATTTGTGTTTGATATTTTTGAAAAATAAAAACATTGATTTAAGGTTTAAATCGAGTCTTTTTGTTATTTACCTGCAAAATTTGAAACCCCGTCTGAAAAAAACTCCAGGGTGCACCACTACACATAGTAATAAATTGCAATTTTGAAAAGAAATGCTTAAAAAGTATGCATTTAAATTTCAATAAGGATAAATTAAATAAACCTACATTATTTCCATGTTTGTTTGTTAATGTGCGGAGCCGTGGAAAAGACGAGAAGGTTGGAATGTGATAATGTTTTTTGTTGCTTCATGTTGATTGTTTGTTGCCTGTGAAGAAATAAAAAAAAAACATTATGATAATGACTCACAGAAAAAAAATGTGGCCGCAATCTTCCCACGGTGTACTTGGCTATGTCTGTGGTCAGCTGTTGGCAAGCCACGCCGAAGCCAAACACTCCGACCACATTGTAGGAGGCCCATATCCATGGGGGTATTCGGTACCCCATGAAGTGATGGACTTTATGGTTTTTCTTCCCTCTGTGGTTGATGTACTCCGATACAAACATCTGAAATGTGAAAGATGTTAACATTTATATTTGAAGTGCTAAATTTGTGGTTATGCATTATATAATTTAAATAAAAACAATTTGTTTTTAATGACTTATTATTTATTTTATTACCCACTTATTATTATTATTTATTTGACTACTCTTTTATTAAGCTATACCTTGATAAAGGAGCGCGTGATAGCTCAGAAACTAGTCGGTAATATTATAATTAACAAGTGGTTGAACAAAAGTTTTCATTTTAATTATGTAAAAGATGTTCACCAACATTATTGCGAAAAGTAAATTTAATGCAGCCGTGAGCTAGAATATTAAAAGGAATAAATTATTTTAGGTTAAAAACACAATTGAAATAGATTTATATTCAATATATTTGACAGAGTTCATTATCATTCCCTTATCCGCACTTAATGCTGTATAGGGCACTGCATTGGTACACCAATCGTAGCGTAAGTTTAACTTTTTTGTTACATGGAGGTAAGATGATTAGCCTTATGCTTCATCCAGTGCAGGGACTATAAAATACTTCACTGTAAAAACACTCAAGAATCGAACCCGAGACCTTTAGTATGATAGGCTAACACGGTCACCATTAGAGTACGAGGCGAATAAAAGTTGGGATAGAGAAGGGAATCCTCATCGTCATTTCCCTATTCATATAAGGCACTGCGTTCATACACAAAATACAGCATATATTGATTGTCTGTTACATGAGGTAAGATGGTTAGTCTGACGCTTCAGTTGCCAGTCTACGAACAATGAAATACTGCAGTGTGAAATCACCTTTTTAATCAATATTTCATGTAGACTTTTCCAGGCCCCCGATGACAATGGGAAGTTAGGAGAGTTAACTTCAATTGTCTATAAAGTAAAATTAAATTTTCTATATGAAAATGGATATATTTGTATGAAAATTTTAAGAATTTTCATTGGTAACATGCAATGAAAAACTTCAGCCTTCAAAATATGATATGAGAGCTATGGAAGATTTTTGGTTTGCTTGCCATGGATGGACCAATGGGCAGAACTGAATGAGAATAAGCAGCGGATATTTCAGAAATAGAAAACTTTAAAAAATCGTAGCGCTGATAATACAATTTACAAAAAATAAAATAAAAAGTTTTTGGATTAGTTTAATAGTCAATTAACAAATAAATAAAAACATTGATCTTACTCATTGACCATGTTTTAAAAATAAATTGATATGAATATTCTATTTTTCAAGGAGAAAGTTCTATTATACTTCATGGACAATTAAAGATAGCTAACTGTATCAACTCCTCACAATACAGACCCAGGAATTAAACCTGAGGCGTTAAGCATGGTAGGTGAACACGCCAGTTGCGGAGGAGGACTTTTCATTTATCGAAAATATGTTTTTAATAAATTGAACAAGGAAGAATACAGAATTATTCTTAAAGAAAAAAAAATTGCATTTTTCTGGAAAAGTAACAAAATTATTCCCCTTTTAAGGAGTTGAATAAATAAACAAACTGTGTTAGAAGTAATATTTTTAAAAAATCCAACAGAAATTCAGTAGTATGAGCCTAGCCTTACATGGATAATATTACTTGTGAAGAGAAGTGGTTTTTTATTTATTATCTCACAGTTTGAACTGAACAATAACTAAAGAAATGATCATTTTAACCAAGCAAGTTATACAATACACTTGCAACATGTGATGTTACATTTAGTGTAAAAAACGATTGAGGAAGAGAAAAGCAACATGTGGACCCAATTAAGTACAAAATTAAGCATGGAACATCATAACCATCTTAAAAAATATACCACGTTTAGGGTAATTTAAATGAAACAGAAACCATTGGTTTAATTTTAAAAAACAATTATTTTATTTTAGTATATTTTTAAAAACACAGTAGGAATTCAGTTCTTTATTTATTTAAAGGGAAGTAGTGACTTTGATATATTTCCAAGATTTATGTAATTATGTACAATAAAAAAGAGTTATTTCAATGAACATATTCATTATTTAATACATTTTATTGAAAAGTGGAGATGTTCATATTATATTATGAAGGCTAATTAATGTTATAGAATACCATTCCATTAATCAGTAGGGACTAAAATACCCAAGTTTTTTTCATTTATTTTTTTTATAAAAGAGAAACGTTTTTTAAAAATAGGTTCTGCATAATAACAAATACTTTTGGTAGATTTTTTTTATGCTTACATTGTTTTTTATTGTAGCTAGTGGCAAGATTTATAGAGATAACAATTTTTTTTCAGCAATCTCACTTTATAAATATTAAAATTTTTAACTAGTTGTAAATAAGCATGCAAGCAAATGGGAATCAAATTGTGGTAGAGCAGAGAGAAAAACATAAAACATTAAAAGGAATACAATATCTTGATTTAACTCTAAAAGACTGTGCAAAAAAATCCCTCCGCAAACAGTGCTGTAATGCTGTGTTACATTAAGCAAAAGGCGAGATATCTTGAAATACAGGTATTTAAAAAAAAAAAGTAACACATAATATATATGTATATATATTATTTTTATATGTATTGTATAAAAATCTCTTATCCATAATTTATAAAGAGATTTATGATTATATACAACCTCATTATTTACAAAAAAATTTAGAGATACATCAAGTCTTGTA
This sequence comes from Micrasema longulum, assembly GCF_059751315.1. Lineage (NCBI taxonomy): Eukaryota > Metazoa > Arthropoda > Insecta > Trichoptera > Brachycentridae > Micrasema > Micrasema longulum. The sequence goes on along the minus strand of NW_028277491.1, from coordinate 135,957 downwards.
TTCTATGTAGACTTGTGTGGCACCATAGCCACACAAGAGTTAAAAAGCATCTGGTATGTTTTATTTAAGCACTTACAAAACAATATAACTAAAATTGAATCAACTTTATTGCAATTTTAAAAAAAAATAATTGAAAAGTTACCAAACTCCATAGACGATGTATTTGGTACATAGTTTTGTAAAATTTAAATAAATACCAACCTAAAATTTATATAATTCAATCAACCAAGATAATAAATACATTATTGAATGAATGAAACATTGAAGCATTTCCGGTAAGTATTATATCTAGAAAGGGTATGAATTAATAATGATAATTTTATAATGAATAATTTACTGTCAATATATTTTACAAAATAAGTTTTGCTGATTTGATCAAGTATCAATAATTATGTTACTGATAAAGAAAATATAATTCAAATAAAGTTGAGTTTACAGCATGTTCCAAGTTCAACGCACTACATGAAAGGGAATCCAGAAGTTGGTGTGGTGTTGATGTTTTATGTACATGTCATACTAATGTTCATAAAGTTGTACCACTTAAGTGAATTGAATGGGACAAATCCAACACAGTAGCAGTTCATTAATTATCGAATTGGACAGATTCATAAAGTTGGTTATGAACACAGTTAAAATGTACATTGTTCATTTCACACTATGTTTTTAAGATGGAAATTGCTTAATTTTTGCATGTTTTATTATGAACAAGACTCATATTTACTGAAAAAAGAAAAACGTTCCTTCTGCGATAGACGGCTGTGGCCTTGTTGTCCGCATTTGCTTAATGAAGAGTAAACTACGGAAAACTCTTTCAAGAGAAGCCATACTATTGAAAGATATCAAAAGACCTTCCGTTCAACTTGAACTGTTCAGTATTTTATGTCGTTTTGTTTATTTCAATAATAATTGCCTTTTCTATTCTAACTATATATACGTGATATCACCTCTCGTGATAAATCTCTATGACTAACCATGGTTCCAGCAGGTTTTAAATTGTTTAAAAGTGTACAAATAGCAACCAATAAATAAATTATGTAACACCGATACAATTATCATTTATGGATTAAGTTTGCCATCCTTAATCAACTTAAGAAAACAATTTTAGAGTTTATATCTTATGTCGTGTCTAAGGTCGAACTAAAATACACAAATTCAATCGTAAAATTTTCTATGTGAAACTGGGGTATTCCCTTTTTATGCTATTTTAGTTTTACACATTTCATCGAATTAAATGTAAAAAAAATATTATTTAAACTATTATACTATACAGGCTGGCCTAGTAAATGAGAAAAAAAAATGTATACAGAGTTTAGACGTAATAGTTAAAATATCTATTATAAATTAAAATGAACTCCCCTACAAAGTTTAAAACAAGTTAATTTGTTTCAAACATTGTAGAATCCAATACTGTATTTATATTTGGTGATTTAGTACAATTTTTTTTGTTTTTAATTGTAAATCTACTGACACCAACTGAAAAAAAATGTTAATTCAACAGACCCTCCATTTTATAAGACGAGTTTGAGTCATATTGTGTCCTAAATAAAGCCAACTGTTTTGTGAGTCAAGACTGGCAAATGTTTCTATTTAATTTTCTAACTTACTAGAAGTATAGGCAAGCCTAGTCCTACAGTGTAGAGCATCGCACTGGTTACTGTGGAGGGGTGGAATGGGTGACGAAGAGACTCATCATCACAGAAGAACCCTCGCTCGTTCGGCTTACCCCACAGGAAGAAAAATAGAATAGGGAAGCCAACTGAAATACAAATATCTCAGTTATTTTACACAAAAAAATTAGGTTATAATTTATGTCTTTAAACAGATACAGTTCAATTCAAATAAATACAATAAGAAAAACTTAAAACTAGAACAAAAAAGGGTAAACATATTCAGCATAAATTAGCACGATGGATATTTTCATCATCATCATTAAAGTTTTTTTTTGCACCACAACAGGCCAGGAGGCCCAATTACAGTGGTGAGTTACATCACAGAACATCCAGGCTTGAGAAAAATCACTTTTTTTTTTTTTGTGTTCTCACCGGGAATCGAACCCGGAACCTTCCGTGTGTAAGTCAAGGTTCTTGACCACTACACCACTGAGGCCGCATCATCCTCCTATCCGAATCCTGTGGTACATAAAGCACTGCATTGGTACACCAAATGGAGGATATATTGATCATCTGTTACATGAAGTTAAGGTGATTATTAGTCTTACGCTTCAGGTGCCAGTCCAGAAACAATGAAATATTGCAGTACAAAAAAACCTTTAAAATCAATATTTCATGTCCATCCTGCAAGGAATTGGACCCAGAATCTCAAGAATGGTAGGCGAGCACTTCAACTACTACACAACGAGGCGGACTTATCTCTGTGTCATCAATGTCAAAGTGATTTTTACCTGAGAGCAGCCATTGAGTCGAAAGCACTCGTTCAGGCTTCTGGTTCTATTTAACACACAGAACTGTATTCTTTATCCGCCTTGACACAAATAAAATCTAATCTTTCAGTTGTATTTTAATATGCTGTGAAAATATCATAGTAATATTTTTTTTTTAAACTTGCATCTTAAAGGGTTAAGCAAGTGTAACATGTTTTAAAGAAGACATGTTTTCACTAAGGTTCAATTTATTTATAAAATAAACACAAGAAATACTCATATTACTTACAAAACATAAGGTTATTGCAGAGCAACTATGATTTTAATTTTAATTTTCTTGATAAAATTCAGTAGTTTAATATTAATTAATGCGAGTTGCAAAATGCATTATTAATAAAGGCCAATTACGAAAATAATACAATTTAATACCTATTTAATTGACTACAAGTTGGTCCATAATTATAATAACAAATATATATATAACATTTCAAGGTGTCTATACAAAAAAATATAACTACATTTATAGGTATTCCAACAGATATAGAGAACATTTTTGAGAAGATAATATGGAAATCTAGGTGTTTAGACGGCTATAAAAGAAATGAACTGAACTGTCAATATTTTAGAAGACAAATACTGGATTTTACCCCCTAATGAGTTTATTAATAAGGATAGATATTACAAAAAAGGACGAGGACATATTTGTTTAAATAAAGGCAGAATGGTGAATGTTACAGTGTGAAAAGTGATCACTTAAACCAGCCAACGAAAGAACGTAAGGCCTGTTAATGCCGAAACTTTCATATTCCTTGACAAAAACGTGTCCCGTCTCTGTTTTATTAGTATGAAAATTGGTTGTCTCACGCATGGAGGGTTTCTGATGGGATCACAATAATTATTGTCTTTTCTCTTTCTGAAATTAATTTATCAAATATTTTGAGTACCATATGTTATACTATTATCTTACTGTAAACTAATTTTATTTATACTTACTGTAAACTAATTTTTATTATTTGTTTTTAACATTCATTTGTTAACACCATTTTTTTTATACGTATATATATATATATATATATATATACATATTTAGATTTTTTTATTGTTAAAATTCTTTTAAAGTTATTTATAATTTGCTTTTAAATTCTAACATTTTACGTAAATTTTCCCTTTTTTTTTCTCATGGCAGCATGCTTTTTTTTGTTTCTACATGTATACAAAAAAAAATGTTGTTTATTTTTAAAATTAATACTTACTATGTTTGAACATACAAGTATAATTTTTGTAAATGCCCCTTGGGCGTATTGTAAAATTAAATAAATTTAATGATATTTTTAAGCCTGGATTTTGTGTGCTGTATTTCATTACAAACTGTCATTGGGCCTAATGAATGGTGCAAAAATATTTTTTTTTAATTTTATACGAACAAAAATGATTCAATGGAGTATTTGATATGATTTGAGTTAAAATTTTCAGTAAAACAATTATTTTGTAATAAGGATTTATTCAAATGGCTAAGAGAACATGTAGGTTTTCCGAAACATTTATCACTCTTGCAGTTTTGCTTTTTTGAAAAGATGTTTATGTATTCATTCACAAATAATTTATTTATTTAAATTTATTGAGACACAAGTCTCAACTTCATGGGCCTAACGTCCAGTGTTGAGTTGGGAAGAATAATAAAGTAAAAAAATAATATTATAGTATAATACAACAAGAACATCATTAAAACATAAAAATATCAAACAAAGACAAATGAGGGTATAAGAAGCAAACTTTGAAATCTCCATTGAAGGAGTTACTGAGATATTTTCAAAAAACTTTGAAAAAAGAATTGTGAGATTTCTAATTATGCTTCAATAACTCAATGGAGAATGTTAAGTTTGTGATGTCAAGTAGTATAATGAAAATCTGTTTTTGAAAGATTTCGAGACGGTTTTGAATCACGCAATTATTTAGGTTTTTATGTACAGTTTATTTTGGCATCGATAACTAATTTTCTGTTTTTGGTGGAGATTTCCAAGTTTGCTTCTAATACCTTCAAATATTTTATTTACATGAAACAACCGAGGCAAATAATAATTAAAAAACCATTACGGAGCTTCCAACTCAAATCCCTTCAATTTAGACTTATTGATTTTATATTAATTTTGATTATATAAATAAAAACTGAATTGTTATAATTGCCGGTGAGAGTATCTTGTAATAACACTCAATATTCAAAGGGAGTAGATTCAAAACATTATTTCGCATCAAGAATATGCAAATTATAATATTCTTCATCAAATTATAATCATCATAACAGGTAAGCACTTAGTTATATTTCCGATAATAACATGATATAAGTACATGAAAAATAAATATGAATAAAGAGAAATGATAAATAAATACCCCCAGGATAAATAAAATGCAGAGTGATATGCATTTAATATTCATAAAGCCAATTTATAAGGGCTCAGAGGTAGAATCTTATAATCTCGTCAGACAGGTATGCAAAATAATAAAATCTTGTCATAATATAATTCTTCATGGGTAGAAATATGTTTAAGATGGCCAGGAGTTTTCCAAAGAACCAATGACCGATGAAGTAATTCGATGTGAAGATTACACAGGAAAGTAATTATAACTTGATTTCATTTTGATTAGTTGTTATTAAAAAAATGACAAAACTCTTTTTCTATGTACATTTACATTCATTAAATAATTGTCTGATTAATTAATTAGATGTACATAGTATGCATGTTCAGGAGTATAAACTAGAACCCAGGACGAGTGTTGTTGACTCGATGGGTGGTCTCAGGTAAAAATCTTGAATAAGAAAATCAAGTGGAGAAAAGTTCACCTCATTCTGTAGTGGTTAATGATTACGCATACTATTCTTGAGGTCCTGAGTCAATTGCTGGCAGGGTGGCCAAGAAATATTGTTTTTTAAGGTTTTCTGAACTGCAGTATTTCATTGTTCCTGAATTGACACCTGAACCGAAGACTGATCACCTTACCTTCATGTAACAGATTATCGTACTGAGATGAATTTGGTTTGCCAATTCAGCGCCTTATGCACCAACGAATGCAGAAAAGGGGATGATTACGAGTACGTCCAAAAGTTAAGTACCTACAAGATAAATTTAGGGTGTTTTTAATCCGATGAAACTGTATGAATAGCGCAATATGTCAATGTCACTAAAACTGTCATTACGGGTAGCCGTATTCTTCGAAGAGTGCAATTCTTCATGTTATTAGTTTTTGAATGTGGAATTTCAAAGAGTTCTTTTTATTATTTAAAATGGAGGCAGTGCTATAATTTTAAGCTCCTGACGTCACTGTGACCTGTGATGATCTATTGTGGCAGGTCCCCGTAAATTAGTACTGGCCCTCCAAGCCTAGGTCTTTAAAGAATTTGGCTACTATGTGGAGGGCGAGAGTTCTCATTTTGCTAAATCTCCCTCTCCAAGCCCAAGTCCATAAAGTATCGGGCTATTAGGTAGGAGAAAAGCTATTTAATATCCTCAGGTTTAACCAGTGGTCATCCGAGGATGTGACTTCTTTTATGATATACTTAAAGCGTAGAACGTGTAAAGGTGTTTCCTCATCTAAAGTGTAGAACCTACATCTATAAGTTTCAGAAAGGTTAATTTTAGCAAGGTGTGTGTTTATTCAGTCTGCAGTGCCCTGCGAGGGCTCTAGTGATAACTCTCACTTAATTTCTGCTGACCTTCATTAGGTCGAAAGCAAACCTTTGCAAGTACTCCATTATTAGATCCTTCGCGTGGTACTTTTTGCCGGAGCATTATGCTCTGCTTGTGAGCCCATGACCTAAGTTTATTACGAGGAGCACATTTGGGCAACCCACTAGAAGAGTTTTTTATATTTTTAATCAACTTAAATTGATTTTCCTGTGTAGTCTCGTGTGTCAGTTGAGATCCAGACAGTGACATTGGGCTGCTTAAGAAAAGCATTCATTTGGCTTTAATGAAATTCAGAGAACAGTTAATACAAGGCTATGCATTGTTGTGACTTGTGACATCTGGGGTGACTTGACAGACATATGCTTTTAGTGGCCAGACATGGGACCACACACAATAATTGAAATAAATTAAAAACCTTTTGATCCCCATTTGGATACATTTAATATAAGATAAACATACAAAGAAGACTAACTGTTGAAATGTCACTAGAGGTATTAATTAAACAAGTCTATTAGGTACTTGAGGAGAACTCAACTAAATTGAAAGAATTGAAACTAAATTTGTTTGGGTATTTTTGGTCGCTTTTTTTTTTTTTAAATATTTTATTTTGTTTTTGTTAAAGTTTGGAATACAAATATTTCAAAAAATCAAAACCATATATCGCGTCAGGTTTCTGGTACAAGTTGGTAATTACATTTTATTAGTAATATATTGCAATTTAAAGTTAAAAAACTCTGTTGTTACTATGTTTTTCGTTTTTAATATGTTTTATTTACTGTATATATAAATCTTACTATACTTTTATTATTATTCTTTTTTATTAAATTTTTTACTTTGTTTTTTAATGTTTTTTTTTTCTTTTTACTGGGTATTTTGCTGTTTTTTTTTTTTTTTTAATATGTTTCTTACTATGTATTTTACTGAGTTTTCAAATATTTTTTTTACTATGTTTTTCAAGTTACCGCTACCTTTATTATTGTTTCTGTATATTGATTGTTTTTTACTATCTTAGAACGGGGTAAATAACCCTAGTAGAAGCAATTTTGTATAAATTAAAATTTTATGTATTTAATATGATAATAAATAAAAGCTCACCCAAAATCAACAATTTAAATAAAACCGCAAATTGAATATTATAAAATACTATTTTTTGGATTTATAAAATTTTTAATATTTTTATTTACTTTTTAAACAGATATTATTTGATGCCATTTATAAATACGTCTCATTTTTCGAAAATTTGTAGTTACTAATTTGTCGCAGAAACCTGACGATATATAATATAATTTTATTTGGACACAATATTACGTTTTTTCTTTGAACAGGCGGGTGAAGAATACAGTTTTGTGAGTGAAATGGAATCAGAACACTGGGTAAGTGTTTTCGATACAATAGCTGCTCTCAGGTAAAAATCCTGAATAAGGAAATCAAGCGGAAATAAGTCCGCCTCTTATAGTGGCTGACGCGTTCGCCTATCATTATTGAGGTCCTGGGTTCGATTTTTGGCAGGGTGGATGCGAAATATTGATTTGAAAGGTTTTTCAAATTGCAATATTTCATTGTTCAGACTGATCGCCTTACCTTCATGTAACAGATGATCGAACTACGCTGCATTTGGTTTACCAATGCAGTGCCCTATGCACTACTGAGTGCAGAAAAGAGGGATGATGATAATGATGCCTACATGTACTTACTTGAGTAAATACAGATATTGTAACCAGCGGCGGCTTTCCCTTATGTCCATTAGGTCAATGACCCCCTAAATTATGCTACTTTTTTTTTTTAAGTACCTAAAATACATTATAAATAAAGTATATAATATAATGTGATTAGGTTTTATTACACATTTAAAAAAATCATTCATTCAAATAAATAAGTGCCTATTAATCTTCATATTTTTATACATGTTATCTAGAATATTATTAAGGAAAATCACCGCACGCGCGGGTCATTTCTGTAACTGTCCAGAAGCTAATGTTTTCTCCATACATTTTCCTCGAAAAAGAAAGAGATGAAACGTATCGTACGTACATAAATTTCGAAACATTTCGCCCAAAATTAGTCGAAACGCGGGCATTGTCCCGGTAGAGATAAAATATGAAACAAGGAAGATAAGAAAAAGATTGATAATAATTAATATGTATTTTACATACCTAAGAAGAGCGAATTCGTCATTTGTTATTAAGTGAGTATAATAGTGAGTAAGACCAAAAAAAATGTTAAATGGTATGTGAATGTGTGTACCATATTAAAAACATCTGTATGGAATATGGACATTGGTAAGTATGTTGATGTATTTTTCAAAAAAAAAAAAAATAGTGTGAAAATGATTGTGAAATGCAAATGTACCTATTTAGCAAATAAAAAAATGACCCCCTCCCACTTTAACCCTTTCAGCCGCCACTGATTGTCCTACTAATAGATAAATCATCCTCAATCTGTTGTTATGACAGTGGGATTAAAATTGGGTCATTCGGACAAATTATTTAATTTATGCTTAGCTCCCCCTTCAATACGAGTATTCAAGTATAATAATATTATCAGTGTTGGGAAAGTCGCCTCCCACAAATGAAAGCTAGAAATAGAACCGAGTATATTTTGAAGAAGACTTATACCCGTATGCAGAGACAAAACTTAAGGTGAGGAAAGTACATTCTAATTTCAAATACAGAGAATAACCCCAAGGTGAAGACAATAGAATGTACTTTCCTCACCTTAAGGTTTGTCTCTGCATACGGTATTAATTTATCAGTCGAATAGTATATAAGAGATCTTAAAAGTACAGTACCTAAAAACTAATTAATATATGAACATTTTTTTTTTGTAAAAACAAATATTTGCGTTCTTATTATTTACGCAAATATTTCGATTTTGCATTAATTTTATTTGAGTCGTAAAAAAACATTTTAGAAAATTGTAAACAAGTTGAGGTAGAGAGATTTAAACCTTGGATTTCTTGATCCAGAGTCCGCGGCACTACCCAACCTAACCATGGGACCACAACCCATCTCAACGATGTTTTGAGTTTGTTCAAATGTTTGTAGACAAGGACATTCACCCCCAAGGGAGTTATGAAGATGAACATAACATTACAACAGAGAAGGAAAACATTTTATAGAAGGGAATATGGAAGTCCAGACATTTAGGACTTATGATCTGTCGCTGTCTGGTTTAAGTGGCCACTTTATGCACTGTGTAACATTCACGTATCAATGTAATTGAAGCATTTCTTCATCACACACGACTGCATTTTTCTGCCGTCACATCTGATTACTACGGAAGTCAAATTAAGAATCATGGCAAGGGAAAATGAAAAAAAAAAACAAAAGAAAAATCTAAATTTGTTTTTACGTATGCATTATTTATATATTTAAAAAAAGAAACATACATTAGTTGATTACAAAGACACGGTTTATAGTGACACAACCAGGGAACGACCCATGCCTGTGAACCTGCCCCGACTCACTAGAAAATCCAAGTTGAGTCGGGGCACTTTCAATGCATTTATATACATTCACACACACACACATACATTATTATATATTTAAACACATAATATACATAAATACATAGAAATATTCAGTTTACTGTACAGTTATTTTTTGCTGTGTTTTTTTTATGGTTCTTTGCTTACTACTGGCCCAAAAGTAGATCTGACATGACTTAGGCCGTTTTCACACCTACCACGCAAATCCATACTACCCGATATTTTACCGCGCTTATCCTGCAAACGCATACAAAATCTGTTACCTTTTCACACGCGTTGTAAAATGAATACGACCCGGTCTGTCAGACATAAATCTGTTGGGGTGTGCTTAATCGCAAACGATTATTATCAATATTAATAGTTCGAATAACCGAATTAGATTATTCCCGTAATCGACTTTTTATTTATGGATAATGCGTTGTTTTTTCAAAATACTTATGAAGTATGAAGAATGAAAGAAAAAATATTAATTAAAAATATATAAAATAAATATGCCTACTCTTATAATGCTTTATTGTATACACTAACTAAAAAAATACATAAAAACTTATGTATTGTACTCGTAATATTATTATTATTGTAAAAAAATATTTTTCGGTCATTTCTGTTTAGAAAAAAGGTGTTTTTTAATTAGGTATTTTTTCTATTTTTTGTTATTATTATTACCTTTTTTTTAATAAAAGAAATATTCCTTCACACAGGTTTTATCAAGGGGACCATTGAGAAAGAATGGTGTATTTCTATAAAATAATTTAATAAATATAATAATAATAACGCGTAAATCAGGGAATTTTCATGTACCTAAGTTTTGCTCAACGAAGTTCGGAAAAAGGTTTCTGGAAAGTATTGACCATTCCGAATTTTAAATAAATATTAAAACACGAAAAATCGAATAGCCAATTCAAAAGTGTCGTAATTAAAAAATATTACTTAAATCTTTTTGATAGTGATAGTTATTAATGTTATTTATATAGATGGTGTAAAGTACTATGATTTATGTTTCTTTTTGTTTTCTTACAATTTCGGATGTATTTACTATGTATGATATTATGTATTGTCACAAAAATGTCTCATTTTTATTTACGGTCCCAAATGAGGTTTTTTTAAATTCCTGGGAGTATAATATCTTAGATATGTATTATATATTTCATAAATAAAATAAAAACAAATATAAATGTATATATATATTGAAATATTCGATACTTTTGAGGCATTTTTTTCAAAACTGTAATTATTTCATATATGTAATACTGTCTGTAGCTCTGATTTAATATAAAGAAATACATTATGCTACATTGCCTCTGTCACTTCAAAACTTTACATTTTTATATTCGTGCTTTTCTTGTCTGATAAAGTTATGGGTTTTAATATTTTTTTGTTTTTTTTTTATTTTTGTTTTGTCCTTAAATAGTACAAACACAATACATGAATGTGCTAATATATTAACCTATATACAATTATTAGTCGGCCTCGTGGTGTAATGATAAGCGCATTTGTCTCCCATGCAAGAGGTCTCGGGTTCGATTCCCGACATGGTTGATAAGAAATATTTATTTAAAAAGGTGTTTTCCCACCAGAATATTTCATAGTGCCTGGACTGGTACCTGAAGCGTAAGACTGATCATCTTACCTTCATGTAACAAAAAATGATCAAGATACGCTGCGATTTGTGTACCTCTGCAGTAATCTAAGCACCATTAGGTACGGAAAGGGAATGACGACGACGAATTGTTATTAAAATATATAATAATTATTAACATTTCACTATTAAAAAAAATTCTTTAAGACCAACTCGAATGCAATCACTTTTTAAGAGCTAACTTATCTGCTACACACATGTTTTATCAACTAACATTCAAATGAAATGATTTTTTTTGTTCTCTTATTTCTAATGGTCTTTTCTTAAACTCTTATTTCTGATGGTCCACCTCGGTGTACCAACGAGTTCTGTGTCTTTGTTTTCTTACTAAATGGCAGACTTACTTCATTTTTATTTCTAGTTTCATATCCGAGTTCACACTGATTAGAAAAAATCTTGTTCCCTATGTTCAAAAGATTTTTTGTTCATTTTGTTTATAAACACAATTGTTTTGTATTTTGCTTTCAATACACAGGAATTTGGTTCTATGGAGTTGAGATTTGGTCTCAAAAATTGATAAATTAATTTAACTAAATTAAAATTATTTTTCTGTGTTAAAAACCTAACATGTTTTTTAAAATTGAATTTCATATATTGAAATTGATCAGGCAGAAACCCAAAATTTAGGCAAAAGAGCAAAGATAGATTTTTTTTATTTGGCTAGGTTGGCATTGATTTTTTTACTATTTCGTTAGCTTAATAGAAAAAAAACTGTATTATTTTTAAGTATTCAATATATTGTTAGCATTAGACAAGTAAAAAAATACCGAACGTATTAAATATTTTTGATGAATTTTCATAATGTTCCTTTTATTGTAAGAAACATGACTAAATTAGTATTTTTATACACAACGTATTATTATTTAAATTTTGTTTATATGTTTTAATTCGTATATATCTTAAATCTGCTAGTTTTTATTCACAAATGAAATGATAAATTAGGAACCGTTAAGTCAAACGCACAGAAATGTAAATAAACCACGCTGCTAATTAGCGTATTATTAAATAATATCTGTCGTCTTCATAGAGATCCCATCCCGCCTGACATTAATGTATTTATTTGCTTTACAAACAATGAAAAATAATATACAGAAACATTAAAATAAAAAAATGCACTACTTATTTTTCATCAATTACGTGCAAACACTTTTAATAATATTTTACTTAAACTTAAAATACATATATAAACAAAATGAACAATATAACCCACTTATTTATAATATAAATTAGAAAGGGTATAAATAAATAATATGCACTTATTAGTGCAGTTTTTAGTTTTCATGTAAATTATTTATTATTCGGAAAATATTGCTCTTAAATAAATACCTTTTTTTTTTAAAACTGATATAAAATATTCGATTATAATAACAGGTTTAAAAATATTCATAAGAACATCGCAAAGAGTTTTTACGAATGTGTTAGTGAAAAAGTGATGTACCGCCATTATTCGTTTAAATAAGTTTCGATAATAATATCGATTTATCGTTTATAAAAACGAATATTTCTTTATATTAAAGTAAATTTATATATACATCGGTAAAATTTATATTGAAATACATTATCACCAAACCCTTATCAGAACCTAATGGTGCATAGGCCAGTGCATTGTTAATTTGAATGTATATATGATTTAAATCATTATATAGACATAATAAAGTAATAAAGTAATAATTGCATACAATAAACATTAACGTATGCGAGTGTATAAGTCCTTGTTTACACCTTCAACTTTAGTAAGCAGAAAATTAACTATCAACAAAATTACTAAAACAATCAAATTATACAACAAAAAAAAAGAATTTTTTTTTGGAACAATTTGACTGTCTAGTTTCGGCTACAAAATGTTTCCCTCTTTAGGGTTATTTAACAAGTAAACATACATAATACATATATTATATATTCGGTTGTGTAAGCAAATACAGTAGATTACAAAACAGTATTTTTTATTCTCAAATAAAAATTATATATTACGATGATCCACAATATTAGATTTACAAACATCTAAAATAATACAATGACATTATGTTCATCACCATCAAACTCTTATTCGCACCCAATGGTGCATAAGGTACTGGAGGTGCAAGTAATGATGTACCGCGGGAAAATTCCCGAAAGCGTAATTCCCCGGAGCAGGAGTACATTCCTCCACATACCCGAAACCGTTTTAAAGACTGTGGGTCTTCCTATCGGTTTTACTCATTCAAAAAAAAAAACAATATTTTGGTCAATAAATGAGTAGATCTTTTGAAATTTCTAATTTCGTATATTATTTCAATTCAATTTAACTTTATTACGTTCACTGCCCCTTTCACTGTGAGTTTGAAAGATTATATGGAAGGTCTTAGTCGGATATTGTCATTCATCCTTATGAACATACATGTGTATATTGCAAGCATAAATGGTAGCAAAAACGATATTTACTTGTATCGCAATAAATTCGAGATGCACGGCGGTAAAATCTCCGCGGTATTTTACGGTAATTTTCGGTAAGAAATGAATATGACGTACTAATTTTTATTTTTCGAAGATGCAACAAATACAAGTAGCTTTGTTTTAGGACACGTTACATGACAGTGAAAACCAGGTTTAGATCCATCGGGTGGTTTTCAAGATTTATTATAAGTATGGGACGTTCAAGGTCATTCGGTGTGTACTTTTTTAATTTTTTTGACAAAAAAAGTTATCATATTTTGAAACTTAACAGGATCGGTGGACATAATGCCCTTAGCCCTCCCGTGCCTAAGGGGGGTATCTGGGGTCCCCCAGGTAGCATATTTGACGAAAATCTATTCACAATATTAGACAGCATCAGTCGAAAGGTGGACTACACTTTTCCTAAATCCCAAATAAATTATATATCACGGGTACCGGTTCATAACTCTAAAGAGAAGTCAATAATAGTGAGTTTTATTAATCGATATTTAAAGGAAGATTTCACATCAGCCGCTCGCGCCATGAAAAACTTATCAGCTAACGATTTAGGCTTCCATTCGACCAATCGAATATATATAAACGACCACCTGACTCCGTTGACCAAGAAACTCCTTACGATGACCAAATCCAAGTTGAAGGATGAAAAGGGATATAAGTATATTTGGGTAAAATATGGCAAAATTCATGCAAGATTGAATGATACTTCGAGTGTCCACATTATAAACACTGAGGCCGATTTAAACAAGTTCGTTTAATATGTTTATTATTATTTATATCGCTCGCACTTTCCTTATGTATTTTTTATGTACTCGCATTACTGTCAATGATTGTTTTGAATGTGTTTGTAACCCCTGTTTTCGAAAGCAAACGCTCGCTTTATTATATTATTATATACTCATATGTTTACTTACAATATAACTTTATTTATCTACAACGCAAGTATCTACATCTTTATGTCTCTTTTATTCGCACATTTATTGCAAATTATATCCGCTCGCCCGCTCTAACACATTATAATTAATAATGTAATTTAAGCATATCTAGTTACGATATTATAGCTCTATCCGAAACGTGGATAAACGACAACATTTCCGATAGTGAACTATTTGACAGCCGCTATATGGTTTGGCGTCGCGATCGGGATTACACGGCAACGGGACAGTCGCGGGGCGGCGGTGTTCTCCTAGCGGTACGTAAAGAAATATCAGCTATTGCCCAGCCGACATTCAACTCCAGCGCTGAAGATCTGTGGCTAACACTATCTCTTAATCTCGCAGGTACCCGTACGCGCACCAAACTACACTTATGTGTTCTATACCTATGTAAACAAAAATCAGGCAATTCCTTTTCCGACCAATTGATAAATTTTTTCTCTAAGTTAAATATGACAATTTCTAATAACCCGCTTGACAAATATTTGATAATAGGTGATTTCAACTTGAGCGGTATTAAGTGGCTTTCAACTGATAATGTTTCATACTTGCCTTCTAATGCTCAAAGTCACGATGAGTACCTACTTATCGATGAATTGAATACACATAACTTGTCGCAATTTAATGGAATTTTTAATAAACACGGACGGATCCTAGATTTGGTAATTTCTAATGACATTGTTAATGTTAGTGAATGTATGGACCCATTGGTACCTATTGACCCGCATCATAATGCTCTCTTCATTAATGCTCAATTTATTGAACTTACTTACCTGAAGCCTGCACCGCTAACTAAATATTTGTTTAATAAAGCAAACTTTGATTCAATAAATAGTACAATCTCTGACATCGACTGGCATACTGAATTCTCAATTAGATCATTTGACGAATCCGTAAACTTTTTTTACAATACTTTTACAAATCTGAGAGATAAATTTGTACCCGCTGTTAAGACTTTGAACAGTTCATATCCTATATGGTACTCCCCCGCGCTAGTAAAAGCAATTAAAGAAAAGGATAAATACTTAAGAAAATATAAGACTTACGGCAATCACTCCAATCTAATAACTTTTAAATTATTACGTGATAGAATCAAACATCTTGAAAAGGATTGTCACGATTCTTACATTGCATTCGTGGAAAAGTCCATCGAGGACTCACCTAAAAATTTCTGGTCGTATGTGAAGTCCAAATCCAAATCTAACTGTATTCCTAATAGTCTTGTATTAGGTAATATGCGAGTAAACACTGGTATTGAAATTTGCAACGCATTTTCTGAATATTTTCACTCCACTTTTCTAAATCCAGCTAGTATCCAATCGAGAAATTCCACTAATCCCTCATCTACCTCGTCTCATGTGTATACCTCAGATATTAATTCCATAGTGATTACCACAGACTATGTAAAAAATCTACTCTTAAAGCTAGATACATCAAAATCAGCTGGACCTGATCACCTTCCCGCATGTTTTCTCATAAATTCTGCTAGTACTATATGTGTACCAATCACTTTGCTATTCAAAAGATCTTTCAAAGAATGCACAATCCCACATATTTGGAAATCCGCTTTTATAACACCAGTCCACAAGAAAGGGCCTAAAACCGATATTGTCAATTATAGACCAATTTCTAAACTGTGTATAGTGTCTAAAGTGTTTGAAAGAATAATCTATAACCAACTATATTCCGCCATTAAAAACTCACTGAGTCCATCTCAACATGGCTTTCTAAAAGGGAGATCTACTGTTTCAAATTTAATCTTACTTAATGATTACCTTACTGATTCAATGGACGGTGGTCATCAGGTAGACGTTATTTACACCGATTACAGTAAATGCTTCGACCGAATCGATCACAAATTACTATTGAAAAAATTAACTAAAATCGGTATTAGAGGTGACCTCTTCAGATGGTTTTCATCTTATATAGACAACAGGTCGCAAGCGGTAGTGGTTAATAATTTTATTTCTAGTTGGGTACGGGTCCCCAGCGGGGTGCCTCAAGGGTCTCTTCTGGGACCTTTGCTCTTCATAATTTTTGTTAACGATATTGATAAATGCTTTACCTCTTCGCGTTTGCTTTGTTTTGCTGACGACATGAAAATTTTTGCAACAATCAAGACCCCAGCTGACGTCTTTGATCTGCAGTCAGATCTCGACCGTCTAGAGGATTACTGCAACTCCAACTGCTTGGACCTTAATCCTTCTAAGTGTTCAGTTATTACATTTAGTCGCAAAGTAAAATTTTTACGTACTAACTATGTGCTTAAGGGTCAAAACCTCCAACGCTCATTATGTGTAAAGGATCTAGGTGTCTTCCATGATAGTAAATTACTTTTTGACGCCCATGTTGACAGCATCATGAAAAAGTCATCGCGTGCGCTTGGCTTTGTTATGCGTAGCTCTACGTCGTTCACTATGGCAAAGACACTTAAAATCCTTTACTGTACATTAGTGCGAAGCAACTTAGAATATGCATCACAAATATGGAATCCTATGTACAATGTGCAGATATC
Source organism: Micrasema longulum (assembly GCF_059751315.1). Taxonomy (NCBI): domain Eukaryota; kingdom Metazoa; phylum Arthropoda; class Insecta; order Trichoptera; family Brachycentridae; genus Micrasema; species Micrasema longulum. The sequence goes on along the minus strand of NW_028277491.1, from coordinate 118,888 downwards.
ACGCATTGAAAATATTCAAAAAAAAATCGTAAAGTTCATATGTTTCCGGTTGAAACTTGAGTTTAAATCTGACCAGTATATTCATATATGTAAAAAACATCACCTACTGCCTCTGCAAAAACGTCGTGAAATAGCGGATATAATTTATTTACTTAAAATTGCCTCTGGTTCAATTGACTGTCCTGAACTACTTTGCAAACTTTCTATCAATGTTCCTTCCAAAGTTTTAAGAAATAACCCTCTTCTTCACATACCTCTTGTTTCATCTAATTATAGGCAAAATTCATATTTATGGCGAACTTTTAATAATTTTAATGTACTAAATAAATCATTTAACATAGATTTATTTGAAAATAATCTTAATAACGTGCGGCGTTTGCTTTCAAAATAACTCGTAGTATTTTTTTCTTTTCTTTTAAATTTACATTTAATTACTATTCATTTTATGTTCGAGAATCTTTTTTAACTTACTGTGATGCTACTTGTGAAAACCTGTAATTGGCTTATTTGTTATTTGTTTTGTTATATAAATATGATATCATTATAGCTGTTGGTTATCCAAATAAATAAAAATAAAAAAATAAAATAAAAAAAAATTTCAATACCTTTTTTGTTAATCATCATATTGATTTCATTTTATGTATAACTCTACTCCATTATGTTACAAATGTATCGAAGATATTAAAATATTTTTCCGCGGAACTCATTTAATAATAATTCACATTTGTCTTTGTTTCCCCCCCGCGCAAACAGCATGCATCACAATTCATTTGCTATTTGCTCCACAGTTTAGTGATCTTTGATACTTCGGTCAATCCAGTTTACGCGAGTAAGATTTTGCATGCTAAGGGTGTTTAGAAAAAAGTATTATTATGACTAATAATTTCAAATAAACATAATTTTTATATTTAGCTATCTGGATATTGCGCATTGGATTTTGCATACAAAGGTGTTTTTTGAATAATAAGTGAATTTTTTCAAATTTATAAAACCTTTTTTTACTTCACCAATCTCAAAATGAGTAGAAAAAATTTGACGGATGATGTTATTGAGCAGCTTCTAAACGATACGGATATTGAAGTGTCTTCCAGTGATGACAGTGATTTAGAGTTAGAATCTTCAGATGATGTTTCTGAAACAGATGACTTTGTAATCGAAGATTACGATGAATCTGATTATTTCGACCAGGATAGTGTTAATTTAGAAGAAAACAGCCAAAATGACGGAGAAAACGTCTTCGCTTCTAAATCGGGTTACCAATGGAGCAATATTCTACCTTCTACTTCAACAACACGTTCCCATAACAAAATTAGTCCTACGTCCAAATTAACTTTTTTTATTTTAATTTTGCATATTATATAAATTTTTACACGGCGTTGTTCGATTTTTGAGTTTTTATTTCTTGATTATTTGATTTTCAAGTTTTTTAATTTCGTATTTTAGATTTTTTAAGGTCTCGAGTTTTTTTTTATTGTGCTTAATTTTTTTTAAATCGATTTAGTGATTTTTCAAAGTTTTTTTGCCATGGAGTTACTGTGGAGTAATAGAAATTACTATTTTGTATTATTTTTAGTCGTCGTATTCTGTAAAATTGTATAATATATCTACCTATGTAACCGATAAAAGGAATTCGTGCCGTGTTATACTTTATTGTATTTTATTTGGGAAACATACCAACAATTTTAAACACATTAAGATTGAGCTGTGTGATTTTTTTTCTATATTATTTTGTAAAATATTATTAGTTTTTAAAATTAATTCAAATAAATTAACAAACACGCTGTATATGGTTTACGAACTCGCTCATCCCTCTCCCGACCGCCCGCCGTACCGCCCCTCTAGCTAGTGGCGTAATTTCAATCAGTGGTATCCAAAACGTGGCAGTGGGAGGAGCGCGCTGCCATATAAAATATTATCGCAGCAGTATTTTATGAAAAAATGTATGAATTTCGCAGAAAACTGGAAATATTATGAACCAGTTTTATAAACAATACCATGACAATTATTAAGACATTTTTAAAATATTTTTTTAAGACGTATTTATAGCATTTTAGCTGGGGTATACCCTCAGGCTCCCAAAGGTTAGTAAAACCGTGTGTGACCTTGAACGACCACCGCTCATGCCGCAATTTAAAAAAAAAAGTTTTTTTGCTCTTAATTACGTCCCTATAGATTTAATATAAAAAATATGAAAGCCTAAGAAAATAAAATTTATTAAAAATGTTCATATATTTTTTTTCTTTGGACCAATTCTTTTCAAGATACACGTTTGAACATCAAATAGAGTTGATCGAAATAGCGAAAAAGCGGTATTTGCACTAACTTTTTACTAATTGTTTGATAGTCAACCTATCAAAAGTCATCATCATCATCATCATTCTATGTCCGCTACCTAGTTGGAGCATATGGTGTTCACAAAGATCCTCCAAAAGCAAAAGAAAGAGCAAAAGTCGTACGGGTTTTGGGTATGTCATAATTCATGCTTTGGGAAAACCTCGTACGGACATTTTGCTGAGACTTCTCCTCATTGTTCGACCAAAAGCGTGTAAGTGCTTCTTTTAGGTACAATTGTCTCATATCCAGCACCTTCATGTATTGGAACAGCTGTTTTGACGGGTATGTTGGAGGGTGCCGGAATATTATTCTCAATAATAATTTAATGATGTAATCGTATGTGTGTATATGAGTACTTACATATATATTTATATTTTTGTTTTTTATTACTTTGTTGAAATTTTTACATATTTTTGAATTTGGATTTTAGGCCAGAGCATTCTTAACAATTTTAAATCGATTGATAAGGTGGTTGATAGCTTTCCTCATAAAGGTTTGAAAAAAACAATTATTTTTTGACAATCATTGTTCAATAAGTCAACTTATATTCACTACACATTGTCACATATATGCACACCCATACATGAATACACAATATATTTAGTAAATACACACCCTCACACAATATATTTAGTCCCCCTCCCTAACATGTACAATAATACTGATACATTGTAACAAGTAGGTAATTAGCATAAATATTATTATTGTACAGTAAAAGTTATCCTCATAATGTAATTGTACACATTATATATAAATGTATATATTTGTACCGACATATTGAAACCATTGTATAAATTCTATAATGTGTTAATAATGTGGTTTTATAGTACATAAATTTAGAGTTAACTCTAGTGGACCGGTGAAGTTTACATATTATATTACATGCTAAGTTTATCAATTAACTATTTGATTTTTTTAAGTACAATATTGTAAGGGAAAAAAAACATAAATGAAAGTAATTAAATAATTAAAATCGAAGTAAAAAAGTTATGTTAAAAGTTTCTAGTTAGTATTTACATAAATGGAAATAATATTAACATTAATAAAAAAACTTACTTAAAGTAATTAAAAAGTAAGAGTTAAAATAAAAAAGAATAAAAAAACATGATCAAGTGCACAAACCATTTTTTTTAAAGGTAAAATATATTGACGTACCTACATATTTCAAGGGATTCAAAAAACCGATGAAAAGCAACTTTAAAAAAAAAGACAGTAAGTTTAAGTTAATTTAAAAAACATCTTCAGAATTAATGTTAGGAAGATAGAAAATATCAGTCTAGTGCGTCTAGAGGGGACATGGTATGCAAGTAGATTAATTAGTTCTGGGGAATCAAATTTATTATTTACAGTTTTGTAAAGCAGGATCTGATTGAAGATATCTTTTCTGTGTTTCAATGAATCAAGGTTATGAAATTTTAAAGAAGTTAGGTATATAATTTGGAAAATACAAATGAAATTTGTATGTATATTTATATATATACACATACAAATGAAATTTGTATGTATATTTATATATATACATGATCCCGTAACTTCGAATCGATATTCGAATATTCGAATCGATACTTTAGGAATGAAATAGTTCCGCAGTCCCCATCCCCTTCTCACACACACAAATACAATTCTACTGACTATGCGATGTCGCATGGATACGCGCTGCACATGTGAAATGGGCCTTAAAATAAAATTGCCTGATTATAAGGACTTTGGCATGGAATTATAATCCTACCACCATTCAATTAGACTATTCTTAATTCTATGCCTACAATCTTTCATAAAATACAAATGGATGACAGGGTGACAGCCAATAATAATTGGAGGGAAAATGAAAAAAAAAACAAAAAAAAACTAGATGAATTTTAATTTGTTCTAATGGGTAACATAATTACATGCAGTACCTACCTACCCAAACATTTTTGTACCTAGCTACCTACTACGATTGTCAGCTATTTTTTTAATAAGTGCCTAGTAGAGAAAAATATACCCCAGTCTGACACCATAAAAAAAAAATTAAACATAGAACTATAATATACTATAAACCTGTGGTTTTAAAGTCTTTCTGTATCTGACACAACCTGGTACAATTATTGAATCATTAATTAACATTTTACTCTGGTACACAAGATAGCAAAATATCAATTACTAATTTAAAAAAAACTTGTATAAAGCAAGTATTGAACTGATTGTGACATTAATTTAATGAAATGCAGCACCTATTATTTCGAAATTTAGATAACAATGTAAATGAGTCGTCTCCATTTTCTTTTAAATGCCAGCTGTGGAAATGTGAGACCCAATGAAAGCAATTGATAAATTAATAATATTATTAATTAGGTGTGGTATTATATTTTGCCTGTTTCTGAAAAAGATTGGCTAACTACAGCAACTAACATAGACAAAATTGTGAATGTTACAGTGTGTAAAGTGGCCACTTAAACAAGCCGATGACAGGTCATAAGCCCTGTAAATACATAGTCTTCCATATTCTTAATAAAAAATGTTTTCCCTCTCTGTTGCAATAAATTTTCAAACATGTTTTCAGTGGTGAATTAGTAAACGATTATTTTACAATGTAATTATAACATTGATTTATTAAGTGTATTAATAAATCAATGAATTATAATAATTCCCTGTGCAATTTTACTTACAGGCGATATTAATTTTCAGCATAATAATGTTATTGATCAATAGCAATGCATATATTTTTATGATTATTTTGAAATTTCACTGCTGTGTATTTTGACCATTTCTTAAATATGTAATTAATTATTGTTGACGATAGGTTACTTCCACTTATTAGTTATAATAAAACTCAGAAGAAAAACCGCTTGAAGTTTTCTTTATAGCGAAAGTTCTACTGCGTACTGCGTAAGATATAATTATTACTTTAAAATATTCGTTTAAGTTGCCTATATATACGGTTTTAATTTCACAAATTCTAAACAATTTTTTAATATCGGAACAAACCAAATTCTAACGGTAAATTCTAGAACAATGAGTAGAAAAAAAACTTGGATAAGTTTCTGTAGAAGTAGAAATCTGTGCCAGATGACACAATCATATCCACTCCTAAAAACTATCGCAAAAATGCAAAACGACAAATTGTGTCAATGCCAGTGATGAAACACTTTGTTATTTTCTTGGACCGCCGACGTTCTCTGAATACATGATACTTAAATCCATGTTTTTCATGTAAGATTGAATTAAAAATGGGTTTTCATGAATAAGACTCACCGCATGCTAGAAGAACAATGTCTAAAAACACTTTTCGAAGGATGAATCTAGAGTCTTTATCCATTTTGTATTTTTAAAACGTCACTGCCACATTAAATAACAACGAAAAGGGGAAATTTTCACTAAACTGGACGTTGTCAAATTACACAATAGAGCGCGCAACTCTCCCTTCGAAATCTAAACTCCAAATGAGCAATTGAAGAGGACAGAAAATACAATCCAATAAACATCGTATTTATATGATGTAATATATTTACCAGTATGTAGAACACGTAGCAAAAATACATTTAAATATAATAATAATAACGAGTTAACGTGAAGTTGAAAAATCCTTTTTACACCGTGCTGTAGTTTTACCATATGGTTACCCAGCGTTTCGGTTGCGTAGTTATCGAGACAGAAAGAGACACAACATAGAGCATGCGCTCGTTGGCCTGGTAATTCGACAAATACGTTCTTAGAAAAAAAGAGATCGAAATAGTACGCGGGTTTTAGTAAAACTGTTCATAATTTCACAATGATTTTACCATGGAAGTAAATAATTTGACAGTCTTTTTTACTCGTTCATCAATTTGAAAGAATTCTTGATTGCGCATATTGTGACTGTACAAAAAACAGGGTTCTGAAAAAAATGTTATCCGTGGAAAATTGTTTTTTTAAATTTTTTGTGTAGTGGAATAAAATAATTTTATATGTGACGTTGAATTTTATACAATAACTAGTAGCTAGCTAGGAATATAAAAAATTCCTAGGAATATAAAATATAAGTGGCTTAGCTCGAATAGCTTATTCATATTTATGTCAACCGTGTAAGTGGGACCACTTTGCACAGTGTGTAAAACTCATGCACATTTCCTAACATCCCATTTGTTAACTTTTGTGAAGTAAAAGAGCTGAAATCTTTATGGATGTGATTTATAATCCCTTTTCAAAAACGTTTTCCTTTTCTTTTTCGATATCTCTTAATATTAATAACTCCCCACGGAGTGAAATCTAGTCTTGTCTGCAAGCATTTGGAGATACTCAAAATATTGGTGGAAAAAAATAATCATTTAAAATACGGTTTTGGGAGCCCTATAAAAGTGGGAGTGTAATATGAGCCTACCACAGCCAAAATGTCGTGTTTATGGTAGGTAGTAGATAGACAGTAAATACTTATGTATTTGCTAGTTTTTTTATATTTTTTATTATGGAATATAAATCAACTTGAGATCTAAAGCACCGGCAACACTGCTGACTAGTCCAACTCGTTAGCGTCCACATCGCGAATCCCAGGCAATGGAATCACATTCATAATAGCGTGATCACAGCAGATAACGATAAAATGAAAGGCGAGTTTCTGGCGCCTCCAAACCAGAACCAATCAGCTAAGGGAAGGTAACCCCGACAAAAAAATCCACCAGAGAAGGCAACGGGAAACCACTCAGGTCATCTTTTCCCAGGAATCACTATGGCGAGTACATCCAACAAGCAGTTGTCTTGGCTTCTGACCTCGGAGTAGCGCAGGACGATACTTTCGCTGCAGTGATCGCCAACGACGGCGTCGAGGGGACCCGATAAGGCACCGCAAAAAAAGGATTGATTTATTTATTTAGATTTAGATGACACTCAGTTTCGGTTCAGAAATGGCTTTGGTACCTGGGAAGCGCTTACAACAATAATTACGAAAAAGCATTTTAGAGAATAAAACACTCAGATTTGATAAAAATGCTACTAAGCTGCGGTGTAGTCGAAAAGGATGTGAGAATAATAAAAAAAACCTGTATTGGGACCAGAGTGCTATTATTAAATTGGAAAATGAAAATACTTCACAAGGTATTCCCATTCAGCGAGGGGTCCGACATGGTTGTGTTCTCTCTCCTACTTTGTTTAACCTGTACTCTGACTTGGTCTTCAAAGAAGCTCTGATTGGTACAAATTTCGGTGTGAAGGTAAACGGTGTAGCTATCAATAATATTAGATATGCAGATGACACCTTCCTAATTGCAGACAATATACAAGACCTTCAAGAACTGCTTGATAAGATTAACTCCGTCGGTGAACGTTTTGGTTTAAATATTAATGGGAACAAAACTAAACTTATGGTTTTTAGTCGAGGGGAGTCATCGAAATGTAAATCTCCAACTTAAAGGTATCAATATTGAGAGAGTAAAACAGTTAAGGTACTTAGGCAGTATCATCACAGAAAAACTAGACCCCGACATTGAGATAAAATGCAAAATAAAAGCAGCCCGAACAGGAATTAACAAAATGAAAAATTTTCTTTCTGACGATAATACAAACCTTAAGCTGAGACAACGAATGGTCAAATGTTATATATGGTCTGTCTTACTGTACGATGTAGAGACGTGGACTCTAAAAGTTAATATTATAAACCGCCTTGAAGCATTTGAAATGAGGATCCACCGTAAAATGTTAAGAATATCTTGAACCGATATGATAACCAACAATGAAGTATTACGTAGAGCCAATACTAATAGGGAACTATTCACCACTGTTAAGCTCCGTAAGATTTCATATTTTGGCCATGAGTTAAGAGGTGATAAATATGCCATACTTTAGCTTGTCATGAAGGGGAAGATCGAGGGACGTAGAGGGGTCGGAAACAGCTTTCCTGGCTTCGAAACATCTGAGCATGGACCAGGATTAGAACTGTGGAGGAGCTGCTTTGCACTGCTCAGGATAGGAAAGCTTTCTTCCAAGTGATCGTCAACGTCGGGGGGACCCGACATGACCCGTGAAGAAGAATTTATTGATTTATTTGACAGTTGTAAACGAATAGAAACCATATAGTATTGTTTTATTTTAACTAATTCTTTTTTTCATTAGAAGAAATATTTTTTAAACTTTTTTTATTAAAGGTTTAAAAAACCAATACTTAAAATTAGTTCATTTCATTGGCCACGCCCCTAATACGTCACGATTCAAGTTTTAAAAAATTTTGTTTCACGTCACGAATCTTGACGTCACAATGAGGAACTTCAGCCCTACGGGAAATTGGATACAATAAATGTTTTCGTGCGCGCGGTAAAAATTAGACCATTAAATTGTAGGGCAAATTTTCCTTTAAATGTACGAAAAAAATAGTAAAAAACATTTATAAAAAACGAGCTACTTTGAATGACGTCACTGGTTCATATGAATCAAGTTATGGAAGACTTCCGGTTTGCTTACCGTGAATGGACCAATGGGAAGACCTGATCGAGAATAACCGAAAAAGAACCTTTGACGTCACACGCGGAGTTATTTCAGAAATACAAAACTTTAGAAAATCGTAGCGATGCGCTGATAATACGATATATAAAAATTGAAAAAAAAAATTGGTTTAGTTTAATAGTCTATAAAAAAATAAAATAAAAACCACTGAATTTTCTTATTATCAATGCCAAACATGTCGCGTTTTTCTAGGGACATATTTCTTTTTTAAAGATATGTGTACGAGACGCGTTTCCGCCTCGTATAAAGAATTGTAAGACTGTAAAAATCTCGGCAAGGCGCTAGTATTCTACTGCGAGCTGCGATAGGTATCAGTAGCCCGTAGGTATGAATATTTATTCCAAATACTGTCGGCTGACAGTGGCGGCTAGCAGGTTGTAAATCCGCTTCTGGATTCGGCTGAGTCCAGGAAAGATGCAGTGAAGATCTGAAGACGAAGTGGCGAAGTAATCGGGCAGAGTAGAGTTAAAAGAGAGTGTTTACTGTTTTCGATCGATGTCTTTATTTCTCACATGTGCACATATTTATACAAGATTACAAAATCTGACCCTACGGTTAACTTAGGTATGGAAATGGTGCCGGCCCCCCACTCCTGTCAAGTATTCTCCCGAGCGGCCAACGTAAATAGGCGCCCCCTAGCCAACGTATAAGCCCCGACCCCCGCCTCCGTCCCTCCATTGCACAATCGAGCGCCGACTAGAGCGGACGTGAAAGGGCCGCTAGCTTGACACGCTCCGCTCAATTTGTCCTTTATACGGCAGCGGCCGGTTAGGCACGGAATTAGCCTCGCAGACTCATACATACTAGGTTATATATTAAATACAAGTAAAATAATAATTGAAACATTTATACGAACATACAATAATAAAATAAAGGACTATGACGTCGGCTACACTCCCCCCTGTCGAGAGACACTCCTTAGTAATCAGACGTCATCTTGTTTTACATTAAGTACTGCGAGTTTGGCCGTTGGTCGCGTGAATTCGCCTTTCGCTGTCTTGACCCTTGCGGTTCTGATGATACCATCTCGTCCCGGGTTGACCTCGATAATTATCCCACGTGGCCACTCGTTCCGAGGTAGAGCTGGGTCCGTGATTATCACTACATCTCCTACTTCTAGCGGTTTTGTAATCTCCCTCCATTTTTGTCTCTGGGCGAGGGTTGGTAGGTATTCACGAAGCCATCTTTTCCAAAATTGATCGGCCATTCTTTGGGCGATTCGCCATTGTTTTTTAAGGCACACTTCTGGGGGCGTGTCTCGGTAGTCCGCTAAGCGAGGTTGGCTACCGTCATCACCTATCAAGAAATGCATAGGTGTTAGTGGTGGAGCGTCTCTCGCGTCGAGTGACAGGTGAGTCAGAGGTCTTGTATTCACAGTAAACTCTGCTTCTGCAATGGCTGTCAATAAAACTTCCTCTTTTGGGGCCTGTTCTTTTAATATTGCCATTAACGCGCGCTTTGCACTTCGGATCAACCTTTCCCAGCTACCCCCCATAAATGGGCTTGCCGGAGAGTTGAATTTCCATCGAATTCCCCGCACGGTGGCTGCATTCTGAAGCTCAGGATTGTCTGCGAGTTGTCGTACTGCTTCCGATATTTCTTTATCCGCTCCTTTGAAGTTAGTTCCGTTATCGGAATACATCGTGTTAGGGTGTCCGCGTCGCGCGGCCATCCTTCGAAGAGCTTGGATGGTCGCGTCCGCACTTAAAGAGTGAGTTATTTCGATATGAATCGCACGTGTCGTCATACATGTAAATAAGGCCCCGTAGCGCTTTTCTTTATGTCGCCCAACAGTTACATATAAAGGTCCAAACATATCGACTCCGCAGTGTGTAAACGGACGAACGTGATGATCTAGGCGTGCTACCGGTAACTGTCCCATTAATGGCGCAATCGGATGACTCCTTTCGTTTCGACAAAATTGGCAACGGTGTATTATTTGTCGAATATTTGATCTTAATTTTGTGATGAAAAAACGCTGCCTTAGATCACTCATCGTCCTCTCTGTACTTGCGTGATTAGCTTTTTCGTGGAAATTTCTTACAAGCAGGCGTGTATAAGCATGAGTTCCGTCTAAAATTATAGGCGACTTTATTTCGGCGGCCATGTTGTCTGTTGCCATTAATCTAGTACCCATTTTTAAAATATTATCCTTATCCAGGTATGGATTTAGACACGAAATTTTACTGGCTTTCGGGAGAGACTCCCCCCGTGAAAGGATTTCTATCTCTTTGTTGTAGCTATCGGATTGCGCAATCTTAATCCATGTAAGTTCCGATGCTGATATTTCTTGAGCAGTTAGTGTAGCGCTAATGATTCGCTCTCTTTTGCGACACCTGTTGACGAATCGAAAAATCCACGCCGTAGTTCTAATTAAACGTTGCCACGACGAAAACCTGTTCTGATCCGGGAGAGCATTCAGCATTATTGCACTGTTCAAACATATTATTTCGGTCCGCAACTCTGTGTTAGCCAGGTTTCGATTTGTATTTAAACCTTTGACAGGTGGCCACATATCTTCAGAATATTTGAGGAATTCAGGACCTCCGAACCACATTCCTTTCATCGTAAGGTCAGGTATCTCTCCATCTCGGGTACCTAAATCTGCTGGATTCTGCTTTGTGGGCACCCATCTCCATTCCGTTGCGTTAGTAAGTTCGTCTATCTCACCCAATCTGTGTGCGACAAATGGTGAGTATGTTCGCGCATCGCTCTGTACCCAAATTAAGACAGTTGTCGAGTCCGTCCAGTAAATAGTTTTTATAATACGGCTATCACATTCCTTTTTAATAGTAGCCGCTAGGCGCGCTGCTATAAGAGCGGCTTGCAGTTCGAGCCGCGGTATCGATAAGGCACGCAATGGGCTCACCTTGCATTTACTGCCTATGAATGTGATTAAACTTTTGTCCATTGTCCTTTCGACGAAATATGCCACCGCACAGCTTGCTTGCTCCGAAGCGTCACAAAACACATGTAATTCTACCGGTGCTTCTTTATAGCTTGTGCATTGCCTCGGAATCGCGCAATTTGTTTCTTGTAAGATTTTCAACCATTTATGCCACTTTACCGCGTATTTTCCATCTACTTCAGTGTCCCAATTAGTTTTCGAACGCCATACCTCTTGTAGTAAGATACGAGGTCGGATTGTTAAACACCCAATGAATCCAAGGGGATCAAAAATGCTCATTACTTCACTAAGCATTTCGCGCTTGGTAGGTATATAGAGTTCGGACACCGCTGGAGTTTCTTTGAATTTAAACAAAAAATTGTCACTAACTGGATTCCACTTTATCCCGAGCACTCTTTCGGTTACATCTTGTCCACTTATTATATTTATAGATGTATTCGCACGCAGATTTTCCGGTATTGCTCGTACTACCTCTGGATTATTTGAGGCCCAATTTGTTAACTCAAAACCACCTCGTCCGAGCACTGTGGTAATATCGCTTCGCAATTGAATGCTTTCTTTTACCGAGTCGATTCCTATTAGAAAATCGTCTACATAAAAATGATTTAAAATGGCCATTTTTGCTTTCATCATTCCAAGTGATTGTTCCTCCGCTATTTTATTTTTAACAAACTGAGCGCTGCTCGGTGAGCATGTAGCTCCGAACGTCATTGAGCTCATGACCATCTCGCGGATATGTTCGTCTTCATTATCACGCCAAAGAAATCTTTGTGACTGTTGATCTTCGTCGCGTATTCGGATTCTCAGAAACATTTCTTTTATATCCGCCGCGAGGGCGATCTTTCCCTCTCGAAATCGTATCACGTTCCCTAGAAGTGAAGTTAGCATATCTGGTCCACTTAGTAAGCAATCGTTCAACGAAACACCGCGATATTTACTTGCGGCATCGAAGACAATACGTAGCTTTCCGGGTTTATTCACATGACTAACTGCGAAGTGCGGTAGGTAGTACGTTCTATTCGTCAATGTATTTTTCTCAATGCATGTGAGCTCTCGAGCATATCCTTTTCTGATATACTCATTTATTTTTGATTTGTACGCGATAGCTAAAGACTCGTTTTTGCGAAATTTCTTTTCAATTAGTTCTAGTCTTCGTAGCGCCGTTTGCCGATTATTTGGGAGGCTTATGACGTCATCTTTCCACAAAAGTCCTGTTTCCCATTGTCCCGATATCAGAGGTCGAGTAGTGTTTTGAAGAATATCAATTGCTCTTTTTTCACTGCAAGATATTCTAATTTTCGGCAAAATACCTAACGAGTCAACGGCATAATTTTTCTTCACAAGATTTTCTAATCGGGCGTTGTCTTGTATTGCGGCGATTGTTTGAAACGGCATTGTATTTGTACCGCCGTGAATTGCCTCTCCTAATGCAGTAACGGAGATAATATATCTCCCACTTTTCCTTGCTTCCCTCGTTACAATCAAGGAAGCATTATCTTGGCCAATTAAAATTTGCGGGCGCACTGTTTTAATTTGTCCGGCGTCCATTACGGCTTGAGGCGGTAAATTTAAATATTGCATCGTGTTAGCTCGCATTTTGTATATTTCACTGTTATTGCCGCGGATATTTACTGTTATGCGACGTGATGACTCATCCGTCACATTCATGCCACCGGCCCCGTGAATTTTTAGTCCTCGTATTTTCCCTGACGCACCTGCACGGTCCGCCACTTCACTGTCGATGAGGGTGATTGTAGACCCTTCATCCAACAAGGCGTACGAAGTCACTGTTCCCGCTGGTCCACTTATTTCCACCGGTAATAATTTTAAAAGAATCGGTCCGTTCGTTGACCACGTGTTCACAACTGTTCTATTTCGTGAGTTTTCATTGTCATAGCGGTTTTCACTTTCACTCACTAAATTCTCACTTGATTCTCTCCTTGCGGATTGATTTCCGTTCAAGGAATTGTTTTGTCGCGAAAACGATGAGCTCGAGGCTCCGACCTCGGCGGTAGGTCGATATTCGCGCACTTCTCCGCGGTTAGATTCGTGAAGCGTTTTATGGTGCAATGAACGGCACCTATCAACGCTGCACTCACGCGAATGTTTACATTGCGTAACCCTATGCGATTCCCCTAAGCACGAAAAGCATAAGTTTTTACTTTTAACTATTTGCCATCGCTCGGCCACTGATAACTTTAAATAGTCCCGGCACGACTGAATAGGGTGAGATCGATTACACAATGCACACTTGTTCTTCTCACCTGTAGGTATTTGAGGCACTACCGCGGTATTTACTAACTCGCGTTTTCGATTGCCTTTTCCACTATAAATGTTCGGTTCGATACCTCCGCACAACATTGCGGCGCTCGATATTTCTTCTAGCCAGACAGAAAAATCTTTAACAGTGGCTCTGTTATTATCACCTCGTCTGGCCCCCCACCACGATGTACGCATACATAGCGGTAGTTTCGCTACTAGCTCGCTTAGTAACTGCGGGGTAGTAAGATATTCACCACCGAAGCCTTCCAGAGTGGCGATCACGTTGCTGATGGCACCAGATAGCTCGATCAGTGACTCCGTCGAACCAGTACCCTGAAGACATTGGAGTCTCCTTACTCTATCCAGCATGGCTGCGACGATGACTTCTTTTTGGCCAAAGCGCAGCTCCAAAGTTCGGATGATTTGTCCGACGTTACGCGGCTCTACGAGTAGCGCTGAGACCGCCTCTCTCGCTCGCCCCCTCAGGGCGCGCTGCAGACGTAGGAGGTTCTCCGGCTCTGATAGGCGGCACATCTCAGTCGATTGATGATACTGAGAGCTAAAGGTGGGCCACTCCAGCGGCTCTCCTGTGTAGACGGGCAGGTCCTTGGCGCTGGACTGTCGGGCCATCATGGCCCCAACTCTGCTATCGTCTTCCACGTTAGGCGGCCTGGGGCTCCCTATCGACGAGGTTCTTATTGCTGAGGCCATCTCAGCAATAGCGGTGGCCATCTGCGCCATGGGATCTGCGGAGCGGTTGACCCACGTCTCTGTGAGTCCAGCAGCGCTCTCCTCAGATCCTTCCAATGGTGGGAGTGTAGATGGTCCCTGTTCTCCGTCCAACGGCTGTGGGCGGCTCTCTCTTCTACTCTGGCGCTTCAGTTGGATGCGAAGCTCCTTGTTCTGTGCCTTCAGGAATCTGATGGTGTTGGCTGATGCTTGAGAAGCGTTGTCAGAAGCATCGTCGTCGGATGATTCTCTTTCAGATATGGCGGGGTCCACCAGTTCGGCGGCGTTCTTCCCCGATCGCAATACAGGAGTCATCTTGGGCGGCTGTGATATTCAGTAGAAGATTCGGCAGTGAAGGACCACTTTGTACGAGACGCGTTTCCGCCTCGTATAAAGAATTGTAAGACTGTAAAAATCTCGGCAAGGCGCTAGTATTCTACTGCGAGCTGCGATAGGTATCAGTAGCCCGTAGGTATGAATATTTATTCCAAATACTGTCGGCTGACAGTGGCGGCTAGCAGGTTGTAAATCCGCTTCTGGATTCGGCTGAGTCCAGGAAAGATGCAGTGAAGATCTGAAGACGAAGTGGCGAAGTAATCGGGCAGAGTAGAGTTAAAAGAGAGTGTTTACTGTTTTCGATCGATGTCTTTATTTCTCACATGTGCACATATTTATACAAGATTACAAAATCTGACCCTACGGTTAACTTAGGTATGGAAATGGTGCCGGCCCCCCACTCCTGTCAAGTATTCTCCCGAGCGGCCAACGTAAATAGGCGCCCCCTAGCCAACGTATAAGCCCCGACCCCCGCCTCCGTCCCTCCATTGCACAATCGAGCGCCGACTAGAGCGGACGTGAAAGGGCCGCTAGCTTGACACGCTCCGCTCAATTTGTCCTTTATACGGCAGCGGCCGGTTAGGCACGGAATTAGCCTCGCAGACTCATACATACTAGGTTATATATTAAATACAAGTAAAATAATAATTGAAACATTTATACGAACATACAATAATAAAATAAAGGACTATGACGTCGGCTACAATATGTATGAAAACATTTCTCCACATGATCCATATTGATTTTGAAAATACAATTATTTTGAATTTATTTCAACAGAGAGGGGAACCATTTTTGAGAAGAGAATATGGAAGTCTAGGCATTTACAGGGTTTTTGGCCTAGTAAATTAAATAATAAAATAAATTTAATTAAAATTAGGGAAATCTAAAGAGACTCCAAATAATACAAAACAAAGCGATGAGGATAATACTAAGATGTGGGAGACGAACAAAAGTTAAGAAAATAATTCAACTTCTAGATATCATGACAATTGATCAAAGAATCAAATTCAATGTTGCTAATGAAATAAATAAAATTATTAAAGGAATAGTTCCGAGATATTTTCAAAATAATCTAAAAAATAATGAGTTTTTTCATAGAAACTATGCAACAAGA
This sequence comes from Micrasema longulum, assembly GCF_059751315.1. Lineage (NCBI taxonomy): Eukaryota > Metazoa > Arthropoda > Insecta > Trichoptera > Brachycentridae > Micrasema > Micrasema longulum. The sequence goes on along the minus strand of NW_028277491.1, from coordinate 102,752 downwards.
GGATCTAAAAATATAAGACTGGAAAAGAAATCAAAAGCAATGTCCCAGAACTGCCTTATGTACAAGGGAATTCAACTATTTTAGGAATGCCAGAAAGCATAAAAAATGAAATAAATGTAAATATATTTAAATTTAAATGTAAAAAGTATATATGTGAAAAATATTAGGTAGTATACAGTGTAAATAGTGAATATAATTAATGAAAATGTACATATGAAACAGTTAATATTATAAATTAGGATTTTAAGTGTATAATAGTGTATAATAGTGATGAATAATGTTAGAATAAGTATAGATGTAAATATTGTGTTGTAAATCTATATTAGACTATGTTAATCATAGAACTAAATAAAATAAATAATATAAATTATAAATAATAAAAATAATAAAATAAATTTAAATATGAACAACTCCCTAGGGTGGAAATCCAGCCAGTCTGCAAGCATTTGGACATACTCAAACATTGTTGAATACAATTAATTATTCTAAATCCATTTCATCTACTTTTTTCGGTATTCGTAGTATGTGATATTTCCCTATTCTGACTGTATTCGTACGGCTTCTGGTTGTGTAAAACAGTGCATGAGATCTCGCGCCTATAGTTACCTATAGTTATTGGTAACATATAAACTGATCTCTTTCAGTATAATTGGACTATACGAGAACATACAGAGTGTTCTTTAAACCCTATCACATCTGAAACCACGATGATCAGTATGGGCAAGAAGACATATTAGCATAAGCGTAGCCTCCCGAGCCTTTTCGTCAGCCTTTTCGTTGCCAAGGATTCCGCAGTGTCCTCGTATCCAGCCGATGTACACGTCCTGAAGTCTGCATCGTAGATTCTGGATATCTGTTCTTATGTCCATTACAATAGGGTTAACCGAATTTCGGTCAGTTATTGCATGGACTCCAGATTTGCAATCTGTCAGGATTGTTATTTTCTTCCATCTGTTTGGTGGCTTCTTCAAAACATAGACCAGGGCTTCTCTGATCGCAAAGAGTTCTGCCTGAAACACGGAGCAAAAATTGCCGAGTTTCAACTTTCTCGACGGTAGCTCTCTGATGCCATCGTTATATACTATATTTTGAATGTATTACCCAGTGCGGGTTTTTTCTCCTAGATTAAATTTGCAGATTGCATACATTATTCGAAGATTCTTGATTTGGAAAACAGTATTTCAAACATTGTTACTTAAGGCCTATTTTTCTTTGGATGGTACTTTTGACATAAGATCATAATTACTTTCATGCGTCATATTGCAGGACATATAGCACTCCACGCGGCCGTTTTTAGCACTATTAATTACAATGCGGCCAGTTTACATTTCAATTGAATACCTAATATCGACTGAATTCATAGTGGTATTTTTTATTTATTTTTTAATGAATTATATATAATTATTTATTTTTAAATGAATTATAATGATGATTAATGAATAATATATCTATATAATATAACATATCACGAAGTTACATAGTTTAGAGTTGATTTCATGGATGAGAGTTGTTGTATCACCCAGATCCACAGAAAAATATCAATTTATAGTATATATTAATTACATTATATAATGTACCTCCCATGTGGGTACAAATATATGACCTGCAAATAAAATCACCATACGCCACTGGTACACTCCTTTTTAACGTTCAAAAATTCAACTCGCATAGAAAATGTAAATATAGTAGAACTCCGTTTATCCGAACTCCAGTCCTCCGGATTGCCAAGCAATCAACTTTGCAGGACATGTCCATGTTTAAGTATTTTTTAAATGTGATTCCAATTCACTGTGTTAATACCAAAGCAATAAACTTAGGCGCCCGTGAATTTGGATAGTTGAAGTTTTAATGTACGGAATTTATTTAAAGTAAAACTGTACTGTGTGGTAAAAATAGTTAAAGCACAAAACCAAAATTTACTGTAGGTACTGTGTAATGAAGAATTACACTGTGTAATAGTTGCAAGTGTACTGTGTAATTGTACCATTTATTCTCGCCATATACGAGTATATCTGTTTTGCCATTCTTTCGTCATCCATTCTTTTACATGACCACACCACCTTAGTGACCCTTTCTCAATCTTATCAATTTCACCTCCATATCTGAGATTTACACTCTCACCTGATTTCATCATTCGTAACTCTGTCATTTGCCCTGTTTCAGTCTTTGGCAACCTATGCAATAGCTGGCTGGGGGGGTTGTGCGGCATCCATTTTAAAGCCGCTCATAATTTCACAGAAACTATTATTGAGAATAATGTTCCGGCGCCCTCCAATATACCCGTCAGAACAGTTGTTCCAATACATGAAGGTGCTGGATATGAGACAACTGTACCTAAAAGAAGCACTTACACACTTCTGGTCAAACAATAAGGAGAGGTCTCAGCAAAATGTCCGTACGAGGTTTTCCCGGAGCATGAATTATGTCATACCCAAAACCCGTACGACTTTTGCTCAGAGACATCTCTCATTTATCGCACCGAGAGTGTTCAATATTTTGGAAGAACGTATTAAGCTCTCAAGGGCAAAAATTATTTTCAAGAAAGGAGTTAAGGACTGGATTTTCCTTAGTGGGAGGGATTTGAGTGGGAAACTCCTTGATGATTTTCCAAACGCTTGAGTTTACTGTTTACCATATTGATGTGCCATAAATATGTTTTTTAAAACATTTTTTTTTATTATTTTTTATGTTTCTAATCCTATATTTGTGGTGATATACTCATGTGTCTGTGTCATATAATTGCTCACTCATCTCAACACAGAACTTTTGGTCCCACGGAGTTAGGACTTATTGTTTAAAAAAATGTACAATATCCTTATGTATGTAAATAAATAAAATAAATACATTGATTTCTCACACATTCGTCTAAGCGACCGCATTCACTCCGCTTTCTTCCTTCCTCTGTCAGTTCCATGTTTCACTTCCATACATGAGTATTCGGATCAGTCTAGCTTAGATTGACATATTTTTAATAGCAATTGATTATTGTGCTTAGTGCGTAGTTCATTTTGATTTCCATACTTTCCATACTTAAAATGATCTAAAATAATATCATCCCCGTACTATCGTGCATCTAAACTGCAAAATAATGTATGTTAAATATTGAATAAAGAAATGCTTTCTTATTTGGAATTTGGATACGTCATATGTACCAATATTATTATCGTATATTATTATGAATAATTTAATATTGTGCAATGTCATCAAGGATGCCGTTTGGAGGATTGTAAAATATATTATTAGGATACCAAATATAGATCGAAATGTCAAATAAAATTATACAAAATAGGTGTGTGATATCCTGTTGCAGATTTGATTGTAGTGATACCGAGTAAGTACCGAATTTATTTATAATTTGAATGAGTTTCAGTTATCGAAGCACAAATATGTGAGGGAACGATGGGTACCGACCCTTATAATTATATAGGAGCATAGTATGAAATTGTAAAAACAAGGATGAAAGTAGGCTGAATGCGATCTCTCCGGTAAATGTGTGATAAAACTTTGTACGAGAGGATCTGCGCAGACAATACAAAATAATTTTTATTCTCTCAGAGAGTCAGGCTGTTCTAAAAGCATTGAGCTCTGAGGAGGTCAATTCTAAATTAACCTTAGAGTGCCTTGTGTCGGTGAGTGCAACAGTGACATTACTTTTGGTACCTGGACATTCAAACATCGACGGTAACGAGGCAGCTGATGAATTAGCAAGGCTGGAAGCTGAGACAGCTCCAATAGGCCCCGAGCCGTACTATAAGTTGCCTATAAATGTGCTCCTCGAAATGAGCTTAGGTCATGGGCCAGGAAGCAGAGCGTAATGCTCTGGCAAAAAGTACTTGGTCAGGACTATGTGAAGAAATTAATAAAAGAGTACTCGCAAAGGTTTGCTTTTGGTCTTATAAAGTTCAGCAGAAATCAAGTGAGGTTTATCACTAGAGCCCTTACAGGGCACTGCAAATTGAACAAACACCTTGCTAGAATGAACTAATCCGAAACTTATAGATGTAGGTTCAGCAGTGCAGATGAGGAAACACCTCAGCACATCCTATGTGAATGTAATGCTTTACATAATGAAAGAAGCGGCATCCTCGGGGGACCACTGGTTAAACCTGAGGATATTGAAGAGCTCGCCGCCTACCTAATAGCCTGATACTTTACGGATCTGGTCTTGGAGGGGGAGATTTAGCAAAATGAAGCTCTCGCATTCCACACAGTAGCCAGGCTCTTTGTAGACCTGGGCTTGGAGGGCGAGAACTATTCACGGGGACCCGTCACAATAGATCTTCATAGGTCGCAGTGACGTTAGGCGCTAAGAATAAAAACAATGTATGAGAAGTGCAGAAATGTCAAGATCCGTGGATTATTCAACGTTATGACCAGCGATGTCTTTACTCAACCATATCTATTCGGATATCGACATCTTTCATATTACTGAAGAAAAATTTAGAGGGGATAGCTTCCGCATACACTAATTACTAGGTATTTAACTAACATCCACCCTTAACCTCCTGTATGATTTTTTTTTCTTGTTTAACTATCTCAAAAAGTAGTCTTTATGTATATTTTATTAAACAGATATGTAGATCATGGGAGCTGTCGTCAGATGCAATTATTCGTTTAAAATACATACAAATTGACATTCATCCTTTACATCCTTTACCCTCCATATTCTATTGCGTTTTTCTCATATACCTACATTGATTATTTTTTTATCGCTATTAAAATCGCTATTATATTTACGAAATCTTACCACCTGTCTCCTGATCAGTATTATTAATTATTACTTTATGACAAATAAACACGATGCGATGGAGGTATTCGTTCTGCAAATGTGTCACTCGCCGATTCGTCATTTCGATGATCGATCACCAATACTAATTGATCGATAGTATCTAATTTTATAGGTAAGCAGCTTATGTAATAATATATATTACGATAACGCTTCATTTCAGAAAGACACAAAGAATATGGCGGTATGAAGGTTTTTGGCGTATATATTGTTGTGCTATATTTAGTTATAAAGGTGCTCAACTTGCTTTGTTTCTTTGTTGTTCTCAATATGTGTTTTTTTTTTAGTTAATATTATTTATGTCCCGAATTGAGTTGTTGTAACTCCTGGGAATGCAATTCAACGTATTATATTTGTAAAATACTTTGTGTTATATGATTTATAAATATATATATATTTTTTTAAATATAAAAATTTGTTCTTTTTTTACGGCATATTATTATCATCATCATTCCCTTACCGCAACTAATATTGCATTTGGCACTGCATTAATACACTAAGCGCAGCGTACCTGGATCATTTTTGTTACACAGAAGGCAAGGCGATCAGTTTTTCAATACTTGAAAAACAATTATTGTGGGGATAAATAATGAGGAGGTTCTGTACTATGTGTCTGTTAAAAATGTTTTCTTGCGCCTTACAAACTATACGGTTCTCATATTTTGTACATACTCATGGAAAAAAAAAACATTATTTAGTGACCTCCTTTTACTTTACGTCTGTCCTGCCTTTTACTTCACACAAATTAAAATATAGAAGAATTTAATAAAAATGGGTTATTCGAGATATGAATAATGGTGAATGTTGTACAAAATAAAAAAATCACGTAAAACAGCCAAAAACAAATCAAAAGTCTCGTACAGTGCATTAAAATCGTTAAGAGCCTTTATTTATGTGTGGGTAGTAAAGTGTTTTTAAATAAAATATTCAAATGCGCGTGTAAACACAAAAATCCACGATCCTGTCGATATTCTATCGAAACCACATTTTTCCATTAGGGTATTTTGCGAGGTTTACGAGAGAGCTAGCTTTTAAGAAACTATCAGAAACAGTCAAATTGCCAAATATATGTCTATTGAAATACAATTTTGTAAAAGAAAATCAAGTAGAGATTAGTCGGCTTCGTGGAATACTTGTTAGTGTTACGTGCCATACAATAAATAATATATAATTTTAAAAAGAACTAGGTATAATACGATAAAAATCAAACTATCCTGTTATTTAATCGGGCCGGGTGGATATTTACTGTGGTGTAAAGACGACCATTACACACATAGTTAATAATTATATTTTGGAAACGAAATGCTTAAAAAGTATAAATTTCATCTGAATAAGGATACATTCCTTAAAATTACATTTCCGTGATTATTTTCTAATACGTTGAGCCGTGGAAAAAGTTTGCACCTACTTATTTATCGTTGATAATAATATTGTAAATCAAATGCATTCATATGCAATTTGGTAGTTAAAAATAATGAATAAAATTGACTCTTAAAAGTGAAGGCGCGTGTTATAATAACACATCTACCGTAGTATTAAAAATAAATCCTTTGTTTCGAAGGATTAATTTATTGTAATTTTCAATTCAAGTACGATAATCAGCGGAGCCCTTAAATTATCTGATGCCGCCAAGAAGTTAACGTTTTTTTCTGCATTAATCTATACCCACCTTCATCATTCTCAAACTCCGCCTGCCTTGGCCAACGGGCCCTAGCTACCTTCGATATTTCCATAATTAAATTGATATTAATCGACATTTAAGAATGGTCGTGCATGAAACCTTGCGTTAATCTCAAAAGTCATTAACATCGGAGGCACGGATTAAAAACGTCATTAAAATATTAAGATTAAGAGCCTACTCGCAGACATCTTGCGCTACCAACCTCTAGTGATCGAGAGTTTTATTTTCGAGAAACAATAAATGAGGAAATCGCGTACTTTTATATAACTGAACTATTTACAGACGGCGAAACCATTTTTTTTTTCCTTTTTTATTTTTAAAAGATTTTTAAAGGAAAACAATTGAAAAGGGCCGCTTTTATTTTTAGTTGAGACGTCACGTTTCTGTACAAAACCTATGAATTATGTATTTGTTACTATTAGAAAGTTTGTTAAGAAGTCAAATCGATAGAATAGGCGATGGAATTGAAATATCTGGATGTTGAGATAATTGGCCACGGTGATCTCTAGGTACAATGCTAGGGAGCAAATTAAGTCGATGGTTTAGAAACTAGTGAACAGGGATGTGTAGTGTCTCCATGGTTGTTACTTGTTGTGTCCTTTAAGTAATTTTACTTATTTATTTTACTAACATAAACGGTAAATCTGCCTTTTACAAACATTTATAATACTAACATATTTGGCTTAATATATATTAATTTTTTTTAAACATAAATTTCCTTATACCCAAGAATTATAAAGAAAAATTATACAAGATTTATATAAAAACAATTAACCTAAAAATTATACAGCATATTCAGTAGAAAGTTTAAATAATAAAACATTCTACAGTAATAATGTCTTTATAATAATAATAACTTATTGCCAAACTGCAATTTCTTCCAACCAACCAATAAAATAACAGTTTTATTTTTATTTTCAAGTTAACACATATTCAATAAAAAATAAAAATAAAAAAGCTTAAGATATTTAAAAATATAAATAAATGTATTTGTGTATAAATTATCCTAAATCAATAATCAATACTATTACTCAATGGGAAAAAGGAAAAAAGAGGAAAGAGGAAAGGAGAGATTAAGGAAGAGAAAGGAAATGTTTCTTCATACGTGATTTAAACAGATATAATGTAGTAACATCTTTGATGGTGGATGGGAGATGATTCCACAGTCGAGCGGCATGGACACTATATGAGTTAGAGAAGAAAGAGGAATTGTGTATGGGTATTAAGAGAGTGCCTTGAGAATGAGAACGAAGAGGTAAACCATGAACTGATAAGCGTTGAAATTTTTCACACAGGTATATATGAGCGTTAGGACTATGAAGTACATTGAACAGAAGTGAGAGGGAGTGATAGTCTCTCCGCTGTCTAATTTTGAGCCATTATTTCAGTTGCCTACGATAATCAGAAATGTGGTCATATTTCCTAAGACCAAAAATGTACCTTATGTATGTATTCTGAAGTCGTTCAAGTTTATCGAGTTGCTCACAGCTTAAATCAGTCATGGAAACATCAGCGTAATATTGAATGGGTAGTAGTAATGCTTGTACCAGAGTGCATTTAGTATTAATGGGTAAGAATTTTTGCAACCTTCTAAGTGAGTGTAAACTGAAAAACATTTTGCGGCTTAATTCGTTAGTATGAGCTCGCCAGCATAGATGTTCATCCCTAGATTTTTTACGGATTTCCTGTATTGAATATTGGTACCATTGATATTAAAAGGATTAAGTGAAGATACATATAACTTACTAAGCAATCTTTGACTACCCGCAAACATTATTTATGGTCATATGGTATTGTCATAGTTATACTTTATAATTAGTATGTAAATTACATGCTAGCAATGCGTTCTCTAGAGAAAGCGTTTAAAATTATACTGCTGGTCTCGAAATTTCAATACTAGCATCTCGATATTGAAAATTCTTATAGGGAGCAAACTAATAAAGCAGAGGCGCCTGTTATGACATAATATGGTAAAGAAACTAGGCTTGACACCTAATAGAGTCGCCCATACGGAGAAAAACCATTATAGGATTATTGACCACAAAGCTAGCTACAAATTACCGTAATACACCGGGCAGTAGGTACTTGGGCTGAGAATTGTAAGTGCTAACCGAAACCGCCCAAAGAACTCACACGAGAGGTAGTATTATACGTGGTCAAAATAGTGCAGGCAATTGGTAAAATAAACCAAAGTAGGGAACGAAATGCAGAACACTCTTCTAGTGGAACGGAAGGCCTGTTGACCACAGTAGTCACTGCCAACAGGCCGGCTTCTCCTGAAGAGTTTTGAGTGGTTTCCTCTCCACATGAGCAAATGCTGAGATGTTCCTGATTGACCCACTTTAGTATATTCTTCCTGATTCCAACAGTTTAGCTAAATTTTAAGTAAAACAATTGCAGAAAAATCCACTATTTGAAATATAAACCTTGTATATCATAAGCAAGGTAAATAATAAAGCAACTCCAATATAAAAAAAATCGAAACCACCCGTTACACGTTTGTTATTAATCTAAAAACCAAACCAAAAATTTGGAACGCTTTTGTTCTATACAAAAGAGCTTAAGGGCTTCTCTAGATAATTATTATTCTGAGGTTAGGACCAAAATTTTCTTCGGACCTCGGAGATGAGAGTGTTGTGGCAAATTAGAGTTTGATATGAAATATTTCAAAGCATTGGTAAATATTTTAACATCTCACGGTTATTAATTATAACACATATTTTGAAAGGGGTAAAATCTTGAGATAAGTTAATGATGAATGGTCCTTTACCTGCATTAAGGCTGCATCAAGTATGGGGCGGACGTCAGAAGCATTAAAATAAGTCAAGTTAAACCCATCATAAATAATGAATGATCCTCTTATGTCAGTTCTCCCGCTCCTGTCCTGTCAATTCTGACCAATCTTTGTAAATTGCTTCACCTGAGGCGAAATTATGAAATGTTTCGAAACTGGATTCATACATTACTGGACACGTAGAAAATTAAGGCCCTACTCAATTATTATGCTTCTTGTTACTGAATTTAAAATGAGTTTTGTCGTGAATTATATTATTTAAATATACATTTTAAACTGACAATCTTAATTTATCCATATATTTATAATTTACCTAGGGTATTGCGTTCTGTTGTATATTATTTTTAATATCCTTCATGTTTATAAAAAAAATATACATACAAACACATTATAAGGACGGATATATTACCTTATATACTCACATATGAGTTTGAGACCATCACACTATCCAACAAAAGTGCGTATGACATGAATGTTACGGACGTCATATAAACTCAGCAGCCCTTCCTGGGGCCTCTTGAATAATGAATAGAATAGAAACCTCGGTATATGTAACACAAAATGCCACCTCCCCAATAAAGACTTTAATTTGTTACCTTCGGGGGTGGTTTTCGTTATACCGAAGCGTATAGAATTGGGGATTATTGTTTTTGATTATTAAATTAGAGCTGGTGGCCAGGCAACATGAACTGTCAATATGAAATGTGTCAAGTAATTTCTTTGTACGGTGTTTAGTAGCCTCGTCCAGGCTGACGTTGCAGCGGACTACGCGTTGCGGGCCAAAGTAGAGTTCGGACCTGCCAACCTCACGGCTGTTGGTGTTGCCCGCCACAAGGTATTTTCTCAAATTGAACGGTTTGGGTATGCAGGAAAAAAATTCTTCAAGGTAATATTTTCTTCAACTTGTAGCCGTCCACTCCTGAACGTAGGCCTCCTCCATCCTTCTCCACGCCAAACGGTCTTGGGCTATTTGCATCCATGATGTTCTGAATGCTGCGTAAATTCCTTTGGTACGAAATATTAGGATGTAACCCGTGCGCAACTACTTAATTAATAACTTCAATTGAACGTAGTTATGCAGAAAGCAGCCAGTCCACAATTTTGAAAAAATGAGATATTGATGTTATCGGGTGCAGTAAGGTCAATTATATGTTTTGCTAAAAACAGCCAGACCGCTTTCATACAAAAAACTGTGTTAATCACCTTCTGAAAATGACGTTGATTACAAAAACGACATTTTTCAATTTGCTAAAAACACCAACAGCATTAGAAAAATCTTACGGTTCTTTAAAAATCATTGAAACTGGTCAAATGCATAATAAGATTCTTGTCATATAAAAAACTAAAGTTTTCATTGTTTATCATTCCTTAAAGTCAAAAACATTCCAACTGTTGTGTAGACTTGATTATTCAGTCTTTCCACAAAAGCGCTATTATCTCAGTTTCACTTTTCTATGGCTGGCTGCTTTCTGGATAACTACGTTCAATTGAAGTTATTTATTAAGTAGTTACACACGGGTTACATCCTATTATTTTGTACCGAAGGAATTTATATATTTCAATTATAATCCACCTTTCTCATTTCACCTCAAATTAACTCACGCGCGCCCATCCCATACTAAAGTTAATAAAAACATACCGTATAACAGAACCATTATAAAAAGTAGAAACGTAATAATAATAAAAACGAAATAGCATCTCTCAAAATCTAAATTTTCGCTATGTTATTGAATTGCGCCTTGTGGGTTTTTACTGTAGTATGGGGCCAAAGGTTATTGAAATTTGAATGAACTGAACTGAGTTTAGTCTTCAAAACATTTAAACATAACATATCGATCATATAATATGAAAGTCTATATATTTATAGAACTAAAGACAAATCATTAGCTCTGTAAATGAATATTTAGTTTCCCCATGGTAAATTAGAATTGGAATAGTAATCTTGCTCACATTTCAAACAAAACAGTCGAAGACAGAACCTGACAGGATGAAAGATCCTTTATTTAAACAGCTAGAAGATTATGAGCAGGAATGCGAACCAATGTAGACCTGTTAAATAAATAAGTAAATATGAATGCGTTTATGATATAAGTTGATTGTCTTCAGTAACAGGAACCAGGGCCGCAACCCCCAAAAATAATGTTTAATAAAAGTCGTATAAAAATCGTGTTATTTGTATTTTTTCTCTAACTTAGAGTGAATTTTGTTATGTTATAACCAATTGGTCTAAGAAGAAGTTCAAAAATTATAAAATTGTTTTCGGGCGTTGCCTAGTATGTAAAATAATTTGATCAGATGAATCTTTTCACAACAATAAAGTTTTCAGTTCTATAACTTCAATTAAATCAACAGATGGAAGAATTAAAGAAATATGGATGTTTGAACGTAGGGAAAATAAATTTAAATGCCTAGACTTCCATATTTCCTTCTCTAAAGTGTTCTCCATCCTTGTTGTAATTTGATAATTGTTGTAGTATGTTTTTTCTTACCACTGCGACTTTGGGATAAATTTACCATCAATATTTTTAGTATGGCGAAATCTTGAACCGGACTTAATCCTTTTGTCCAAGCGAGGTCCACCCTCAAAACACCCACAAAACGCTCATTATAGAAAAGTGCTGCGTCAGTTCTCGTACTTAGTTATGAAATCTAACCACCTAATACTCTCCTTGAGCACTTACTCTAAAAAAAAATCACTCTGACTATTTTATTTCACTTACCCACACTTAAATAAATCCTACAGTGAACTTGTTTTTTTTTTGCCTAAAACTATAATCTAAGAAAAACACATTTAATTATGTATTCATCTTAACTTATCTATAAAGCTTAGTATTAGTATTTATTCCATCTGCCAGTCTGTAGCACTAACTATGCACAACACTCTTTCCTCTATCGTTCTTGCTCTAACTACAATGCTTTTTTTTCATCGATTGATATACATATTTAACACGTCCCGTCGTTTATTTAAAAAAAATTAAGACTGATTCTTTCTGGCTGCAATACAATCCCACTTTCTATTTAATGATACTTACACTTACACACACCTGAACACTTACTCTCACATACGCACAAACACACCTATACGTCCTATACACCTACTCTCATACAAATACACATAAACACAGCCTTTTGTTGTACCACAATTTAGTATGTTTGATTTTTATTTAGAAACTTCGCCGGTCTGTCCTTAAGCCGTATCTTTTTTATGTTATTATATTATTGTTTCTGTAAAATAAATAAATAAAGCATCATGTCGTTCGATAATCAAAAAAAGTGTTCTTTATTAGAGAAGTGCACTTACATATTATTAACTTGTTAAACCTAAAACTCGTGAATTTTAATTCTATACCTATCATGCAAAAGCCCTCTGGGCATATACAGATAATAAACAAATATAATTTCTTTATGTTTTGAGTTTTGGTAAGGATAATATCCTGGTATGGTATCGAAGATGCTAAATAACACTCTGGAGTATCCACTTATACTGGTTGATTAGCAGTTGTGCTGTAAGCTTCTGACTGTTTAGTAGGATAGATAATTCTAGAATGAGCTAACCAAGGTATGTGGGTATGCAGATGACTCTTGATATGTCGTCATTACCAACAACCAACAACTACCTAGGCGAGTTGCAGTTGGATTGATATAACATAATGGCAGGCAAACGCACCCACCAGTACGCCGTGAGTCCGACGAATCTCCACTTAATATGTTTCGTTTTTGGGTGATATCAGGTGTGTTGGATTTGTTCCGACGTTCACACAGTTTACCCTGAAGATGGCTCCTGAAATGGTAGCCGAAACGTCGGAATAAATCCAACACACACGGTATCACCCAAAAAAGAAACATATTGATTACAGTGACCGTGAAAATCTTCGTAACTATTTAATCTTTATTCCTAAACAGCGTCGGCATAGATTGTTTCATATTCCGATACACAGGACCAACCTGCCTATGGTTATACCTGTTGGAAGGACTACCGCTATGCTGAAAAACATCGGTCTGGATATTGATCTGTTCCATGTATCCGAAGGGGTTTTCCGGAGCAGGATTCTCCTACTACTTTGGCATGAGTCTCTTTCATGTTTTATTTTTATTTTTTATAATATGTACGTATTAAATATATGTTTGTAATGTATATGTTATATTTAAATAAATGAATTGAATTGAAAAATCTTCACTCGATATCCTTTTGCATACTTTTAGCTGAGAGTGGCCACGATAGGGAAATATAACTTTTTTACACTTTTAAAGTAATAATAATACTGTCCAGTAAAAAAAAAGATAGTTGTTAGAAGCAATTTTATTTTTCTAATTTGTAATTTTGGATTCCTGCAAAAACGGCCATTCCATGGACCACGTCCCTAATGCGTCACGATTCATGTTTATTTGTTCCTGACCATTCAAATTAGCTAAGAACGTTGTCACGAATCTTGACGTCACAACTGCCGAGGTCAAACATGTCGCGTTTTTCTAGTGACGTATATAAAAAAAATAATCTTGAATTTATGAATGAAAACAATTCTCCACAATATCCGTATTGATTTTTAAAATACAATTGATTATTCTAAATCCATTTAATATATTTTTATCGGTATTCGTAGTATGTGATATTTACCTATTCAAAAATATTATAAAATTTACATTCAAACTTTACAAACTGTGTAACATTCACCACTTTTCCTATTTTTAAACATCCACGTTTCTTCAATTCATCCATCTGTTGATTTTGTGAAGTAAAGATTTTGCAATAAAGTTCTACAATCAACTTTTTAATGATTTTAAAGATATGCAAAACATAAACGCATTTAAAAACACCTCACTTACAACCCATGTGACGAGTGATATGTGATTTTATTTAATGGACTTTTATTAGTGTCATAATATATTATATGCCCTCATACCAGCACTTTTGCTGATTGTCAATATTTTGTACAAATAAAGTCTGTAATGTAATCTGTAAAATTATCGGAGTACGGAGTAAGCGGAAATCTAACACGTGCTATTGCTTCTCTGTATAAAGACAGCACAGCATGTGTTAGGGTAAATGGATCATACACATCGTGGTTTGACATTCATAAAGGAGTGAAGCAGGGATGTGTTATGTCACCATGGCTGTTCAACGTGTATATCGATAACTGCATGAAAGAACTGAAAGGCTTAAGAATGGGAGCAAAAATGGGTAATTTAAAAGTCAATTGTCTTTTGTATGCTGACGATGCTGTACTCCTTGCTAATAACAAAGAGGAACTGCAATTCTTGGTAACAAAGGTCTACGATGTATGCAAGAGAAGCGATTTGCTGATGAATGTCGATAAATCGAATGTGATGGTTTTTGAAAGAAATGAAAGTATGACTAAATGTGAAATCACTGTGAAATACTAAAACAAGTAGAGGAATTTGTGTATCTTGGAAGTATGTTCACTAGGGATGGAATGACTGAGAAAGATATTGAAAGGAGGGTGAGTGCCGGGAACAGAGTGAACGGTGCACTTAAATCGACCTTGGCAAATAAATGCTTGTCACAAGAGGCAAAATTGGCAGTTCACAACGGAGTCCTGGTCCCATCCCTGATGTATGGGAGCGAAGTATGGACTTGGAAAAACAGGGATGAAAGTAAGCTGAATGCTGTCGAAATGCGATCTCTCAGGCGAATGTGTGGTAAAACTATGTACGATAGATGCACAAATGTTGAGATCCGTACATTATGTAAGGCTGAGACAAGCATTATCGACAAAATCAAGAAAGGAGCTCTGCGCTGGTTTGGACATGTAGAACGAATGGACAGCGAGAGAACGGCTAAGAATATTTACAATGCGAATGTTGATGGATGCAGAAATAGAGGAAGACCGAAAAAGACATGGCATGACCAAATCCAACAAATACTTAAAGATGGACATGTCAAAAGTCGGAATAATCGGCGCGCGTGCATGAGAAGATGTATGAATGTAGAGGAAGCGAGATCTGTATGCAAAGATAGAGTGTTGTGGCGTTCTATCCTCTCTGCCTACCCTTACGGGAAAACGGCGTGATGGTTTGTTGTTGTTGTTGTAAATCTGTAATGTTATATGTAATTTAATTTGTAAAGTAAAACTATGTATTTTGTCATAAATAAACCTAATCTAAGAGTAGAAAACCATACTGCCGTCCTCAGCGAAAAGGCAGTTTTTTGACAAAAATCACAAAATGAGTTAAATATGAGGTAATGTTGTACTAGAAATTTCGAACCATTTGATATAATATACGAGTAGCAATAAGCAGTAAAATAAATATTTCAGGACGAAAAACGACATAATGCTTTTTAAATAATAACACAATGTCTAGATACTTATGGGCAAAAACTCAGTACGGGCAAGGCACATTCAGGTTTTATGCTTTGGAAACAATGACAAACTTCAGTGTATTTTTTTCCTTTTTTTATTTGTTAATATATCATTAAATTATGCCAATTTTTTTATTTCTATATATCGTACTATCCGCGCTATGGTTTTTTAAAGTTTTGTAGTTCTGAAATAACCCCACGTGTGACGTCAGAGGTTCTTATCTGTCAGTTCTCCCGATTGGTTCGTTTACGGTAAGCAAACTGGATATCCTTCACAGCTCTCATATCATTGGTTAGTTCATATGAACCAGCGACGTCGTTCAGAGTAGTGCGTTTTTATTTAAAAAAAAAAAATTTTTTTCGTACGTTCTCAAGAAACTTTGTCGTTCAATTTAATGCTCTAATTTTTACCGCGCGCAAGAAAAAAAAATGTATCCGATTTCCCGTAAGGCTAAAGTCCCTCATCGAGACACTGATTTTACTTATGATTATTTACAGTTTTTTTAAATTTAAATAAAGTTGATAAATACTAAAAAGTGTCATATCTCAAAATATTACATTTGAAAATAACTGCCTTTTTACAAATGACGGTAGTATAAATATAGGTAAATAGATATCAATCTAGTTTCATTTTACCGTGTCCTATGTATTTGGAATATATAAGTCAAATGGGCGAAATAAATATTTGATTTAAATTAAGGGGGAGTGGCCTGAAAAATGCTAAAATGTGATATTTTTTTGTTTGATGACCAAAATATGTAATGTAAAATAAAACATGCTTTTGATAATATTTTGATAACATAATTCAGGATATTGTTATCATTATTGTTTTTAATTTGTATCGTATATAATGTATATTGGGTCAAACATGAATTATTGTTGTCTGAATAATTATCGTTCTTCTTAATTACATTTTGTTGGAAATATATTTTTTTATAACTTGTGAAAACGTTTATTTAATTGGTTTATTGATTAGGTAGATATTAATGCCCATTACATTTGTTATCAACTTTTACAATACGACTATAAATTAATATAGTGTTTTTGAGTTAAAAGTTAATTGAATTTTTATGCTTCTTTTTTGTAACAACCATTTGCGCCCCTATTTTATAATATTTGATTTATTTATAAAAATCCGTTTGGGTTATAAAAACATAAAGTCAAATCATGTTATGTCTCATCTGGATAGTGTATTTATCGTGTGCATTATAACGTTAATTGAGAAGTATAAGTCCTTTTTTTTAAATTTGTACATTTCAGTAAAGAAGTTCAGTAGTTTTTAGTAATTTTTATTTGTTAATAGACTATCAACCTAAGTCTAATTTTTTTTAAATATTTAAAGTATCGTATTAACATCGCTATGATTTTTTAAAGTTTTGTAATTTTGAAATTACTCTTCCCGTGACGTCACAAGTTCTCGTCGGTGAGTTCTGCTGACATTTAAAAGTAGAGCCCCGCAGCATAAAAATACACTAAACGTAAAAGGTAAATAATGGCTACCGGAAACCAGAGATCTATCAAAACACATAACAACTATGTAATTAATTGGCTGATTTGTGACGTAGTTCGTTTTTCATTAAAACTATTTTTAATTAATTTTTTTATACGCTTTCGATGAGATTTCGCCGTATGCTATAATTTTTACCGGGTGTAAGAAAATATTTTATACTTACAATTTCCCGGAGCACTGAGCTTCATTATTTAACGTTTATGATAAGATGGGTTGTAGTCCCGTGGATAGTGTCGCGGACTTTGTATCAGGAAGTCCGTGGTTCGAACCCCACTCTAACACAATATGTGTCTCTATTTTTAACACGGTTATTTATTTATTTGTTTAAATTCGAAATATTTTGGTAAATCATAAGAACGTACTTTTTTTTAAATAAAAAAAATATTTATTTTTTTAAATTTATTTTTTTAACCAATCAACAGGCTTATGAAAGCCCTAATATATTGGCAGTATTGAATATATATTATATAATAACACTTAATCTAAACAATCTTAGTCTATTTAAATTCACAAAGGTGTAATTATGGCATAATCTAGGCGGACATGGAAAGTGAATCATTGGGAGTCAGGAGTGACAACACCGCTTGCTTCTTGAATGCTTGCCTTTGCTGTTGGAACACATCAACAGTACCGTTTAATGAGATTTTGTTCATTGTTCTGAGGATCCTTGGCAGAGGGGAAAAGAATCCGATGTTGGTTTTATAATTTCCCACAGCAAAGACAGCATTGGTACGCAAGTTGCGGTGAGGTACATTAAGGTTAATCCGACCGAGAATATCATGGGCATCCATACAGTTAAATATTAATTTGTGCAAGAATAGCAAACCAGCCAAAATCCTTCTTAATTCCAAACTGAAAGTATTTGATCCGATTCTAAATATTAACGATTTCAAAAATTTACGTTGCGCCGATTCAATCCGTGTTATATGAATATTATAATTAGGAGACCATATTATAGAATTAAACTCAAGCAGCCTATGAACAAATGATTTATACAATCTTATTGCAATTTATATATATATATATATACTAGCGGACCCGACAGACGTTATCCTGCCCAAACGTTGGTTTGCCTGCTATTACCTTAGAAAAGGCATTCATTCATTGATAAGTTTGTACCTAGATACTTGTTTATGATTGAACTCCAAAACTAAAAATTGTTAGTATTGAATTTAAGTAGGTACTTAGGTACTTGTTTATGCTTGAATTTCAAAACATAAGATAAATATTTTTTCAAATATGGCATGCTTTTTGCAAACGTCAAACTCCGGTTTTCTCACCAACAGTAGCATTGCATTTAAGATTATTTTAGTATTACCAAAAATCCAGTAAATTGAATTAAATGGGTAGAAATAATAAGGAATTTATATTCCTTAAAGAAAGAATTTGATTGAGATCCGTAAAGAACAAATGCTGTTTGTAAACATTCAAAATCAATTTTTTTCATACACAAAAAAACAACATCTCTCCATTTTTTTGTAAATGCGTTCTCCTCAAATGCAACCCTGGTAGATCGATGAATAAAACATTTATGCTCCTTACTTTTTTTTTACATATTAGATTAAAGATTTTAATATAGACGAAAACGCACCGCGCAAAGATCTATATTTCTCTGAAAACCGCACGTATATCGGTTAAGCCGTTTAGGAGGAGTTCGGTGACATCACACGTACAGAAGAATTATATATATACAAGTAAATGAAAATATACAATAATTAGCTTTTATACAATCGTTCGGTACCCACAAAAAAGCTCCCGGTGTTTAGTATGAAAATTACATACAATTTGTTTGTTTTTTACAATGTTGTCTCGTAATGAGTAAATAACAGCACGTTGTAATATACACGTGACAAATGCCTAAATAAGGATGAAAATAAATTTTGTTTACCTAAACATTTAATCTGTATGTAAAGAAGCTTGTCTTACTATTTACTTTATCGCGAGATTTACAATCTCCACACGAGTCTAAAAATAATATCCCCTCGACTGTCACTAACTGTAAAGGAAAAATTCATTACGAGACCAAGTTATTTATTTTTAATTCCAAGTGCGTTAAATTATATGAGCGTTTTTGGATGCCAAGTGTCAGTGTTTTTTTTTGTTACAAAAAGAAAACGCTTAATTTGATAAATGAACAAAAGACGAAGTAGTAAGGCTTCTAAAAATAATATTAAGAGTTTGGGTGGACTTACACATGTGTATGCAAAAGTGTGGATTTGTGTGTTTTAAACGCAGAAACTGAATCAATATGGGGTCAAAGCTCAAAGCTCCAATGAATGACCGTTAAGGGTTCAGCTAGTATTGATATCCACATTAAAGGTATAAATTAAAAAAACACATGAATTTTTCTAGTATTTTTACTTTTTTATTTAAATACGAGTTTACAATTATAATTAATATTACTATTAAAAAATAGCAGAATCACCAGTGAATGACCACTACTACCCCAGTAAAAATAATACATAGATTTAGTTAAATCAAAACATTATAAAACACCCTAACGCATTAGAATACGAATATATTCAAAGAATTGCATAAGAAATAACATCAAATAAAACACTTACCACACCTTTCCTTTTAAAAACACTATTAATCTCAGAACAATAACGGGAATACGCACTACTACCTTTTGACAACTCACAGTTCAAAACGGCTAGATTTGTTTCTTACCAAAAGATGTGTCCGCCTACTGCTTTTGTCATAGTTTCTAGTGTTAAAAGTTTTTTGACTGGACACATGTAGCAATTCTTATTATATTGTGTTTTATTAACCAATGGTTATTTACTGGGGGGTAGTCATTTACTGAGGGGTGGTCGTTTACTAATGCTTTGACCCTACTATGTGAAAGTTTGACAGAAGAAAATGCCCTCGAAGATGAAACATTAAAACATTCAAAGCGTAAAATAATAGGGAAATATCATGTTTTTTTCAAAGACATTTTGAAAGTTATAAAGGTCTATGAAATACTGTCCAATAAAAAAATAACTTTTTTGCCAAGTATTGGTAGCATAAAAAGTATTTTTTAATATGTAATTTTGAATTCCCGCAAAAACGGCCATTCCATTGGCCACGCCCCTAATACGTCACGAATCATGTTTATTTGTTCCTGCCCATTCAAATTTGTTAGGAACATGGTCACAAATTTTGACGTTACAACTGCCAAGGCCAAATATGTGGCGTTTTTCTAGTAACGTATATTTATTCTTCTTATCGTTCCTCTCCCTGATGGAGGTTGGATATTATCGCAGAAATTCTCACCTTTTGGCAGCTGCCCAAGACAACAAGGACGGAGTGCTGCAATGGAACCAGTCACGCAAGTTCTTTAGCCAAGAGATGCGCCTCCTACCTGCACTGCGTCTTCCTTCAATCCTTCCCTGTAGAATGACTAGTAAAATGTTGATTTTTCGCCTCTCTTTTTTCTTTGCTTTTCTTTGCTTTATGTTATTTTTATTAAATTTCTTTTTTACATTTATATATGAAAACATTTCCTCCCAATATCCATATTGATTATGAAAATACAATTAATTATTTTTAATACGTTTTATATGTTTTTATCGGTATTCGTAGTACGTGATATTCCTATGCGATATAAATTATTTGAAACGGTCAAATCAAGGCAATGCCCTTAAAAGACAATAATACAATCTAGCTCTGTCATGACTCGACTCCCAGAATACAAATTGAATAAATTATTTGGCCACTATTTGACTCATCGATGTACTATAATTTGATCACTCTTCTGAAAATGTCGCCCGATTCTCAGAAAGTGAAACAATACTATCATAGGTCAAACTCACGAAAATGCTTTTGAAAAGTGAAATAATACTGAAATTGGTGGCCATATAAAGTTTATAAAAATTAATAATTTAATATGATTTATCAAAATAAACACCAGGCCCTCGATTTACATGGAAACGCTAGTGCTAGGCTAGGCTGATGTTTGTCAACAATGTATCATTTACTATTCAAAAATAAAATATTCGTATTTTTAATTGTGTCATATAACATTTTTAGTTAGTTTAGTCGGGGTCAATGAGGAAGATCAGTGGTGTTTTATTTATTTGTTAATAAACTATTAAACTAAGCTAAAAGAAAATTTTTTAGTTTTTGTATTTTGTATTATCTGCGCTACGACTTTTTAAAGTTTCGTATTTCTGAAATAACTCATTTCAGCGTTTGACGTCGGAGGTTCTCTTCCACTTATTCTCAATCATTTCTGCCCCAATGGTCAGAAATGGACCAACGTCCATTCACGGCAAGCAAATCGGAAATCTTTCATAATCGGAAATGATTTATTGAACCAGTGACGTCATTTAAAGTAGTCCGTTTTTATGATTTTTTCCGTATATTTTCAGGAAACTTTTTCGTACAATTTAGTGATCCTATTTTTACCGCGCGCAAGAAACTATTTATTGTATCCAATTTCTCGTAGGGCTAAAGTTCCCCTCTAAAAAAAATTAAAAGGAAAATAAAAATACAGTAGAGCAGGGTTAACTGATATTGTAGACAAAGAACTAAAACGTGAAAATAAAATGTAATGAACATGGACATAATACAAGAATATCAGAACAATCGAGACTAATAAATCAGGGAATGAAATTATACAATAAACTACCAGACAAAACTTATCACAAGACTCACATAAACGTTTCAAAAGGTGTAAAAAATATTGCTGTCAACAATATGAAAAAAAATATGTAGGCAATTTTAGTAAAATGAATGTAATAATCCTTAAGGGTTAATAAATAAATTTAAAAAACCTTTAGATTTCTGATCTGTGGGTCCGCGAAAATACTACGAGACCACAACTCGATTCATACAAAGTGTTAGTCATAAATTATGTTTACTACAACATTTCATATAAATATTCCAATTTAAGGGGGAAATTTGAATTTACTGTAACAGCAAACGTTGGCAAAAAAATTCAGGTCAATTCAGATCAAACGTTTTAAGAGAGAAAGAACAGAAATTGCATGCATTATAATGATCGAGTCGAGAACGTGTTCCGCATGTCCCGATAATTGGAATAGTCACTGTTAACTGCTGGTTTTAACATCACAGGCTCCTTGAATTACCTTGTTATTAACTATTTATCCTTATTTTAAAAGTCAACATGATTAAATTTAACGATCCGTCGGAAGGTTCCGCGTTTAACTTGTTCTACCAGGGAACATGAAACCCCTTCGTGTTCCATGTTTTTAGGTTGCTTTTAGGGAATTGTAATTTTAAGAATGGTTATTTTCGCAAGCTTTTAACATTATTGGCAATTAATAAATAAAACACCAGTTTTTTGTTCAGGTGCACCTTTTTATGAATTCCAGTTGATCTGTTGATTAATTTTATAGTCGAGTTTTGTAAAAATTTAATTTTTTAATGTTGGTTTTACAAGAAAGGCCCCAACTGGTAATACCATACCTAATAATTTATTCCGCTAATGATTGATAAACAAGTCTTAAGTGGAACAAAATATTTTATTCTAAACATGCTACCTATTACTGTCCTTAATACCTTACATATTTTAGTAATATTTTTATCCCATTTTGAAAAAATATCAATAGTAATGCCCAAATATACATATTCATCAACAACACCATTTTTTTCACAGTTACATAATACGACAATACCATTTGTAACACCATCATTGAGAATTGCATACATATAAAAATATATAATATCCACTGCAAACAATAGAAAAAATAAAGTAAAAATAACAAGTTCGTGTTATATTCTGTTGAATTCCTGCTCGTTTCTGGTTTTCGTAAAAGGAAAGCGAAGAGTAGAAAGCAAGAAGAAAAAAGAAACACGAGATATTTCAAGTGTGAGGAGTCTACGTACTGATTAACGCCTACTTTGAGAGAACCAGGTATTTTATTTTATTTTTATAAGTGTAGGTAGTTCCTGTGATGGAGAGATGTGTGAAGGGGGAAGACAGAGAAGATAAAACAAGATACTCGGAATAACCTGTCTGGATAGAACTTGATTTACTAGATATTTACAAAGGTGTAATCGACAATGCTTCGAAAAATCGGCTTTGATATTCATGTGTACATGAATAAATAATGGTAGGTGAAATAATTGACTGTGGTGAATCTCACCCACATCAAAAAAGCTTTTTTTTCTTTATTTTTGCACCACAGCAGGCCAGGAGGCCCAGTTACAGTGGTGGATTATTACAGCACAGAATACCCAGGCTAAATAGTTCTGTGGTCTGTTAATTTACATAAATACAAATTCTGTTCATGAATTAAAACGAATTCTCACTCGTTATTTTTTAGAAAAATAGTGGATTTATTTAAAAATATATTATTAAATTTAACTTTGTTTTCTGGAATACGTGATTTTTATTTCTTCATTTATCATGTTAGATATAATTTTAAATTGTACTATTTATTGCCAAATAGCAACTTCTTCCAACCAACTGACGATGATGATTTCAATAAATAGAGGTATTATTTAGCAATTTAACTTTTTTTACTTTTGTTTTATTGCTCAAAAAACTTTTATTTTTTAAGTACTAATGTTTTATTATTATTATCTAGTTATTCTCAACATTACTGTGTTATATTAATATTTAGTACATAAGATTTTCTCATGGTTATTTTTTTATTATTTTTATTTAAATCTTAAAGTAGGGCACACATATCATACATATTGTTATGTGTGTTCTAATAATAACATTGAAAATATATTTAATTTATAAATTGTTTATCACATATGTCTTGACCATTATTTTAAATTTTGATATGTTTTTTTCTTCATAAATATTTTTTTCCATTTCGTAATACTTTTTAATTGCTTTAAATAAAATTGAATTTTGTGACTTTGCCTTTTTCCTAAATGGAAGTCTAATTTTGTTCTTTTCTCTAGTATTGTGATCGTGTTCATGCTGGTTCCGATCAATTTATAGCTATCTTTATTTAGAAATGTTCTGTTTCTTTTTAACTTTTTGTATTATATGTTTACTAAATTGTTTAGTTTTAATAATTCTATTATTTCATACATGATTATTGTGCACTGCTGTGATTATTTCTGTAAATGATTATTTTTTTGTAAAAGGTTCTTTGAACCGTTGATGTATAAATAAATAAATAAATCAATAAATACAAGAAATATGAATGCTCAAACACAGTCAAACACGGATTGAATTTTACCTTTAATTTGATTAACATATTGAACGAAGGTGGAATTGTTGATTCAATTGATCAAGGAAGAATTATGGAAATTGACATTTTTTTCCTGGCGTTGTCTTACATCGACCCTTCCTACGTATAATGTCGTAACCCACAAATTGTCGACTTAGAGTTTTTAAAGTTTTTCGTCTAAATATTGCTATATCCTTAGTTCCAAAGAGAAAAAAAAAATCGTAATTAGTTTCGTTTTTTAAGGACGCATGTTGTCGTATCTTAAATTTTTAGAAAGTATACTTATTTATACTTATATAAAATATATTTATTTACAAAATATTCATTTAACATTTATTGAGACATAAGTCCCAATTCTATGGAACCAAAGTCCTGTGTTGAGTTGGGGCGAATATGTATTATTGTATGAACCCTTGCAATAATTTTCGCGGGAAGAAAGAGATGACCGGAAGCGGCGTAAGTATACGTTACGATTGTGTTCCTCGGACTAGACGGACGTCCGCCGCGTGTATTGTGTTTTATTTTTGAATAGCATTTTTAAATCCATAGTCTTTCAAAACGAATCCCGCTTATGCGAAAAAAAATGGAGCATAAAAATGTGATTTAGCGTTCAGAAACTTAATCTACACTATGCATAATATACGCCAACCACAGATTCACCGTATGATAACTAAAGCCCACATTTGCACGAAAGACAGCAACTTGCTTCATAAAACAAACCAGGTAAATATATAATATTTTTTTGGTTTTAATACTAATGTTTTATATTTGTTATAATATAAAGAATCACAACGTATATTATCGTTAGTGTTTTTTTCGATTATATGTATCGTTTGTGAGTTTCAAATAATTATCAAATGTTAGTCATACAATTGTTTTAAAACGATCCCTATGTAGAATGTTGCATGTCGTTCATGGAATATTTAACTTGACTTCTTATACAAAGTATAATATCGTATGTCATTCATACGATATTTGACATCGTATCTGCATTTTTACAAAAACTGTAAAATATTTTATGTTTTTTGTAAGCTTAAATGAAAAATTACATAAAAATTTAAATGTACACAATATTTTTTTTAAATCGGTCTTTATTTAGATTTGTACTGGACAAAAAGATAATTAAATCTTTCTCCTGTAAAATCGCGTTTTGTGGGTTACGATATTATACGTAGGAGGTGTCGATATGTCGGTGGAATAGTTTAGTAAGATAAATATCAACTACATCAATAAAGGTTTCTGCTTTTTAACTTCACAAAAAATAGCAGATGAAAGAATTGCTGGAATATGTTCAAACACTGGCAGAATGGTGAATGTTACACGGTGTAATGTGGCTACTTTAACAACCCTGGGAATGCCTAAGCTTCCATGTTCCATTCTCAATAATATTCTCCATCTCTCTGTTAATCTTGATCCCTGGGAGGATAATATCCAGTCCTTGTCTACACACATTTGGACAAACTCAAAATATTGTTGATAAAACCAACTCATCCATGATGAAGTACAAAAATTAAGTGTTTTTCGGCGTTGCACATCCATAAATGTTTAATTTCTGATCCTTTACAGTAATCAACATTTGGAAGAATTGAAGAAATATTGATGCTCTAAGGTAAGCATAATGGTGAATGTCACACAGTGCGTCAAGCTACCAACAGGTTATAAGCCATGTAAATGGGCGTAAATGCCTAGAATTCCTTATCTTTTGTTTAAATGTTGTATTTTATATTTATCTAATTTTTTTGCAACACAACAGACCAGGAGGCCTAATTACAGTGGTGAGTTGCATCACAGAACACCTAGGCTTGAGAAAAAAAATCACATTTGATTTTTGTTTTCTCACCGGGAATCGAACCTGGAACCTTTCGTGTGTGAGTCAAGCGACTTGTCCACTACACCACGGAGGCCGCCTCCGTCGTTCTCCATCTCTTTTGTAATATCTCAATTTTAAAAGCTGGTTAGACGTTGCAATATTTCAATCGCTAGACTGGCACTAGGAGCGTAAGTAAATCATTTAAGCGGATTTATTGAACCTGCTAGAAAACGAACGTTCTTAATAAGGTTTTCATGGTTTTATAAACAAGGTCTCATGGTTTTAAAAAACTAGTTTTCCAAAATGTAATCAATAAGATTTTCAAGTTCTTATCAATAAGGTTCTCAAGGTCTTCTCAAAAAAGTTCTTAAGATTTTATCAATAAGATAGTCAATTTTTTTCAACAAGGTTCCTAAAGTTTTATCAACAATCTCAGTGGAAATAACTTTCAATTGCATTATCATAACATTAAAAATAATGACGTAAAAAGACAACGATATAAAATTCTAGGAATATAGAATCTCAAGTAGAACTTCGTTTATCCGAACTCTAGTCATCCGGATTTTTTAAGAAATTAATTAAGATTAAGAAAATAAAAAATAAAGACGTCATAATAATTTATGTAGACATCATCATCATTATTATTCCCTCTCCGCACCTAATAGTGCACAGGGTACTGCATTGGTACTCCAATTGCAGCGTATCGTGTTTTTTTTTTGTTACATGAAGGTAAGATGATCAGTCTTACGCTTTAGGTACCATTCCAATCGAATTGAGTTGTTGTAACTCCTGGGAATGAAATTCAACGTATTATACTTGTAAAATACTTTGTGTTTTATGATTTGTAAATAAAATAATAAAACTATAATTTGTAATTTTTAATCCATTGAATTGTTAATTTGCATTGTAAATTATATGTTTCTTTGGTTCAAACATAAAATAATAACATATTAACTATGTTGGTAACCCTTAAAGAATACGTTTTTCTGTGCGTATATTTAGTACCCAATTAGTATGACTGTAGGTCCTGTTTAAGGAGTTTTATTTAAATTATGGGATTCGTAATAATAATAGAGGGCTGTGTGGTGTAAAATGGTGTTATTTTGAAAGCATCTACTTATGTATTTCCCTTAATTAAAATCAAATGTCTCGTGGATGGAAATACGAAACCGTGAGGAACTTCTACCCTACGAGAAAATGGATACAAAAATGTTTTCTTATTTTAATAAAACTCACTACTTTGAACGATGTCACTGGTTCATATGAAACAACCAATGATATGAGAGCTGTGAAAGATACCAGGTTTGCTTACCGCAAATGAACCAATCGGGAGAATAAACAGAGAAGAACCTCTGACGTCACACGCGGAGTTATTTCAGAAATACAAAACTTTAAAAAATCATAGCGCTGATAATACGATTCATAAAAATAGTTATAAAAAAAATAAATAAAAAACACTCAACTTCCTTATTAAACGTTCGTTCCTTATTACTATTGTCGATACTTTTTACAAATAAATAATACATAACAGTGTTCTGAACAACATTTTATGTCCAAACCTGTGATGAATACATGGTAATCGTAGTGGGATTGTTTCGATATACAGGGCTTGTTTATACATATTTATGACAGGCGCAGTTGGTTAGACGGCCAACTGGCGTCGTGGGTTTGATTCCTGCCAGTCGCAATAAAAAAATTGGTCTAGGTGTTGTGTATTTTTCATAACTTCCTTCCATATCACATCCTTTCTACCTGCTGACAAGCGTTTGGTTGGTTGGAAGAAATTGCCATTTGGCAATAAGCCCGCCAATGTACAAATAACATTATGTACGAAAAGTTAAATAAATAAATAAAATAGTGGGTTAGCGGGTTTTTAAATGTAAATATTATAATGCCGTAATAAATAACATTTATTATGATGATTAAAATATTTAAAAACAGTTGAAAATGAATAAACAAAAAATAAATATTGGAAAGACAATTCATACGAATATTGATGAAGCTTTAAATTCCGTTGATAAAATAAAATATCTCTGCATAGTACATGTCGCTTCCCAAGTAAATGGAATCGATGGTTGCAGTATTTCTAGATTATGTATAATATCTTGTATGTGTGTGTAATGTGTAATATACGAGTATATAGTGTATATGTGTGTGTGTGTGTGTGTGTGTGTATGTATATATGTACACATTTAATATTTCTATTTGTTTTTAATTGTTGCGAATTATGTGGGTATGAATTAAAATATTGTCACTACTTCAAAATCCTTTTTACCCACAACATATGTTCCTTTCCAACCGCCAGTGTCCTTTGATAACACGCCACATTAAGACCCCGGGTAGTAGATTGCGCGTTTATTTTGTTGAACGTTTATCGCATCATAGACTTTGTTTCCACCAACCACCAGTGTTCGGCTGCAGATCGGGGGCCTGTCCTAGTGTTGGTGCCGCTTGCAATTGACCAGTCGGACCACCGCAATTCCACCAAGAACGAACCAGATTAGTGGCATCCATTCTTAATCCATCTCATTAGTTGGGGTTGTGACCGATTGACACTGCATACCGCATATCGAGGATATTCACTTCTTTTATTAAATTTAAAATACAGTCCACTATATCGAAGAAGCCTTAGGGCTTTGCCCCCGCTATATCTTGCTCCGCATCCGCGTGGGAATTTGTTTCCCACCAACTTTTTTTAAATGCAGTATTTTTATTTTATTTTTAAAATGTATCTTCTTTAATTTGAAGATAGAATAAATAAAATAATTAGTTTGAGACACTTGAAACATTATATGTATATACAAGCAGTCATACTTGCTACCTAGATAGGTTCATGCTCATTCGGATGTATATAGGAAGTGGGTACTACTGACTTTGCAACAATAATTGATGAACCAGAGATTCAGTCTGTTTGTATAATATACTCATATGAAGATCTATTTATTTTTATTTCTGCTGAATTTGTGTGCCTTATAATGTTTGCCTTTGCATCTCTTATTTATTACTTTTCTTCTATACTTCACTGTTTTTTTATAAATCTTTAATTATTTTTTTACTATACATTACTAAGACTTATACTGAGTTCAACTTTAACAATTAACTATGTTTTCTTTCTATTATATTAAACTTTTTAATTAACTTTGATTTTGTACAAATTGGCTACGGCCGTTAGTTATAACAAGAAATCAATAATATATTTAGATGGAAAATTGAATTTTAAAACACATTAAACAAAAATGAGACGATAAATCAGTTGAATGATGGCTATTAGTATAATATATTACTTTTTTTGACATATTGGGTTTCATAATACACCACCAGATTCGTCTCGATGAGATCTACAATCTGGCAAATATTATTTATATCTCTTCTTTAATACAGTTAGAGAGTATCAGCCGTGTCACTTTATAATATGTCTATTTTTTTATTTCCAAAGGTGGAAAATTAAAACATAACATAGCAACCGACGTAACGTCCATCTTTAGAAATGGAGTAATGGTTGACAATTTATGATATTTCAAACACATCTTATTTTGCCATCTTTGTTTTAGATGGCAAAACGTGATATGTCAAACTTTTATCAACCATTACTCTATTTCTGAAGATGACATGTCATGCCTGTTGAAAAATGGCTAAATATGGTATGTCAAACGTATCATGTTTTGCCATTTTTGTTCTAGATGGCTAAATATTAGATGCCAGGGAAGTATTATACTTCGTATTATATACTTGTTCGCTACCTTATTTCAGTTTTATGTACATATTATAACTTGTTACTATATTATTATTATTACCATCCCTTTATGTAAATATTATTCTGCCCCAAAATGAGTTTGTTGTAACTCCTGGGAGTACAATTTTTTTTGTATGATTTAATTTTAAAAAATCCAATTGCGTTTTTTCAGTCGTCCACAACTTGTTCATCTGTTTAAAAAACTCTTTCTACGGGTGCATTAGTTCCGGGCAGGCATAAAATGTATTCAATAATTGTAGGAAAGTTTTTATGATTTAAATTATTGGTGCGAAAGTGTTGGAACAATTCCACCCAACGACATTCGATTTAAACGTTCCCAAAGTTCCATTCTGTCACTTTTTGCGGTGTAATATAGTAAGAAATATGTGAATATTCAACAAATAGTTCTGGATCTCAGTTACAATTAATAAATACCCTTTGAATCAATTTATGCATTACACCTTGAATTTCTTCTTAAATCCGCCCATTTAAATATTTCTTATTCTTCAAAGAACCAAGTCCACTGCTCCAAATATTCTTTGCTTATTTTTTGGAATTCAGCAGCTGTAGTTTTTATTTGTTCTTTGTCAACACTTTAAAAAAAGTTACCGTGTGTTGCTTTCTTTTTGAAAACGGGACATTTCGACGTCCCGAAGCTGTGCTTGGGGACATCGGGACAGGCTACGCAAAAACAGGACTGTTAGTCATGAAAAGGTAGGTTAGTTAAATAGGACCGTTAGTTAATATTTCTACATATACAAACTACAACACTAAATACATCTGTGCATATTATTTTGTTCCACGAAGGTCGACCGTTTATGATCTTATTTTGTGGCGGCTGAATATTTAACTTGTGTGCATTGTCTGAAGTTATAACAAAGATTGCTGTGTCATTGAACCAAACTTAACAGATTGAAAATAAAGCGTGAATGCAAGCGAAGCTAAGTTTAAAGTGAATGATTCATGCATCCGCTTTACGTCCGTTGTAAAGAAACAAATCGGACTCGAATTTCAGTTAACTGAATAAAATATATTTACTAAATTAATGTTGGTAAATAATTGTAAATAACCGTAAAGGTGTATTGTGGGATTTGCATGTCGGGGTAATTAGTGTCCTGAGAAAAAGACGAGTTCGCCTCGAAACCGGTGGACATAGAAAAATCGATAAGTGGTTATTAGTGACGGACCGAAACAAGATTTTTAGCCGAAACCAAAACCAGATTTCGTTTTAGTTTAGTTTAGTTTTTTTTTATTAATTTTAATTTTCGGCTTCTGTTTTAGTTTCGGCCGAAACCGAACTTTATTTGATTAAGTTCGAAGTCACTTCAAAACGCCCAAAATTAGGCGCTTGAAATCTATGTATATATATATAAATAAATGGATATATGTTCGTCCTTTATAAACTCAATAATTACTCGACCGATTTACATGCGATTTTTTGCAAAATGATCTAATTTACGTGAATGAGGTTTGTAAAAAATTATATATTTTATATTATGTTCATCAGAAAAAGAGCAAATATGTGTTTTTCATCGAACTTCCAGGGTTGCATTCGACTAAAATGCATATTTTATATTTTTGTTTATATTTTAACGTCAACAAACATTTTTTTTTTAAATGGATACTGAATTTATAATTTTCCTTACAATTTCTTAGTTTCTACATATTAGCTTATTTTTAATGGATTTTTAGTAATGCTTAAATAATTTAAACTTAGATTTGATAAATTAAAAAAAAAACGGATTCTTACACAAAATGCACCACTGTTGGTAAGTAGCGCCGAGTTTGAAATTTGCAAAAAGAATTATATATTTAAAAAATAATTGATTTATGTTTTGGAATTCAACCATTAACAAGTACCTACCTTGGTACCTAATTAATTAAATTCAATATTTGAATATTAATATTTTTTAGTTAAGGAATTTAATCATAAACCAGTACCTAGGTAATTACTTATCAATAAAAGGTCTTTTTCTTTTTATCCGAACAGTTTTTGCACGCTTTCATGACACAATCAGGCATTTTCTTTTTATATATTTTGGTTAATGAATGACTAAATTCGCGTAGGGCATGAGTTGAGTGACATAATTTTAGAAGGTTCAGAGTAAAACGCGGTCTGACTTTTCTTAATTAACACGCATTCTCGTATTTTCTCCATGGATTATGGCACTAGAGCAGTGACTTTTGCATAATTATGATTTGAGCACGACGTAGATTCTCAGACAATCACATAAGGCGATAAAACGAAAAATTCACCCTTATATATAATATATAAATAACTCAAAAAGTCGCAATATAAAAAAAAGTCTAAAATAAATAACACGTGTCCTTATTTACGAAAAAACGTTTGTTGAATCAGCTAATGGCAGGCAAGCCAACGTCCGGGCAGGACAACGTCTGTCGGGTTATCTAGTGTTAAATAAAATATTGATTGATTTGGTGTTTATTTTGTAGAACTCGATACTCAAACTTATAATATATGAAAACAAACACTGATTCGTTCAATTATATTTGTAAAAATAAAATAAAGTGTTCAGTATTCTCAAATTAGTGTTTTTCTTATATTATAAGTTTAAATAAAATACTAAATTAAAAAAATGTGGTGGGATTGCCAGGCTGAGGAAAGTGTTGACTGCATTTTTAATCCATATTGGTCGGAGGGAGTCAGAGAAATTGTTGTCCGATGTAAAAGGACGTAAGCTGGTTTCTCGTTTTACTAGTAATGACTTAGGACTTATAGAGATTTTGGTATTATTTATGTTTTCTCTGAATATTTATTGTTTACTTTTAAGACTGAAAAAGCACACATAACTGTAATTACTTTTTAATATTATTATAAAATACATAATTTACTTCCTTAGAACGGGGAAGCTATCCCTAGTTAGGCAGTTTAGATGAACCAACTGCAAAAATAAAAAATATGTATGTTTACTTTTACTACTTAATTAATTTGTTGTACAAATAATAACTTGTAAATTGCTGTAATAAATATGTAAAAAAAAAAAAAAAATTTAAACGGTAAATAAATTTGTTTGTTTTTAGCGCTTTTTGGTTCATTGTTATGTTTTATGGGTTTTATGTACATTATGTACAATTTACATATTTAAAGATTATAATATATAAAAGTTCTTCAATGAAATCACAAAAAATATAAATATGAAAGATCTTAGAACGATAAACCATAGTTAACAAATCACAAAATCAGTCTAGTTTTATTTTTTTGTCAGACAAGTGCAACACAATTACTAATTATTTGAATACAACATTATTTACATTATTTTATTATTTGAATACAACATTTGAATACAATTATTTGAATAGAACAACAACCAAAAATTTAAAATTTTGGTCGGCCACCAGCGCAGCGGTTGTATACAATTATTTAATAACGTTTAATAAAATGCTTGACCACAAAGTTCATGCTTTTTTACCTAATGGTAAACGAACCCTGCTTTCTTATTTAACACTTTTTAGTCAGTGTCTTGGCTGATGAAGAATACAGTTTCACGTGGGATATAATATAACCAGAATCCATGACAGGTATTTTCGTCTCGACCGCTACTCTCAGGTTAAAAATCCTGGAAAGTAAAAATCGAGTGCAGATACATAATATACATATGAGTCCCGAGTGTAGTGGTTTGCGCATTCGCTAATCATGCTCGATGTCCCGGTTTCGATTCCTGGCAAAATCAACACGTGTTTTTCCACTGTAATATTTTAGCTTCTTGTCTCGAACCTGAAGCGTATAATTATTGATCACTTATAAGAATTTCAAAAAATAATATTATTCAAAAAGTGTGTAGGGTAGTTAGGTATTTAAAGTATTTTTTTCTTTAAGCCTTCAAAACATAAACTCGTCTAAAATGTCTTATTTTTTAACACATTCATGACATTTTTCGGCAATATTTGGTGCCTATTTAGTATTTAGAGACTTAAAAAACGGCCCCATTAAAAAAAACCTATAAAACATTCCTTTGATAATATCTACTTTTCAGTGATTTTGATCCGAACCGCTTTTCATAGAAAAAATACCGGTAGCGCTTTCACAAAGGATTTTAGATTCTTTATCCCGAGTAAAGCGTGAAATCCTTAGAATTATTATGATTGAAAGGATGAGATCCACGCAGGATACCTGCCTCCTTATCGACCGTGACCCGCTGACGCTGACAGGTTAAGCAGGGTGAATATAATTTGGAGATTCTATTGTAAATAAAAAGGTAGTTCCAGTTTTTCTACCTTATTACTGACATATCACAATAATTTTTAATCATAATTTTTTTTTTTTCATATATAACAAACTTTTATTTTCGTAATAATTTCAAATATTTTGATAATAATAATAATAATTACCTCAAGGGCGCTTTACAAAGTCATTTTAAAAAGATATAAATTTAATTTTAACTTTTTAATTTAAGAAAAATAATGTACTTTTTCATATTACTTTTCCACCACATGCTAAGAATTTATTCAAATGATTTAGAGAACAAGTGGGTTTTAAGTTTCTTACGAAATATCACTTCACTCTCACAGTTTCGGACTTCTGCTGGGAGAGCATTCCATGCCGTAGGGCCTGCGACCGCAAATGCACGTTCGCCGAATTTAGTGCGCTGTTTGCGAAGAGGTATAATAACTTTTCCTTTCAACGTAGATGTAGCTGATCTAAGCATAAGACGTCTGTCAGCTAGTTCATCTGGAATGCAGAGTTCCCTTAGATATTCTGGAGCAGAGTTGTGCAGTGACTTATACATAAGCCAACAGAGTTTGTATTCCACCCTCTGTGGAAAACGTAGCCAGTGAAATTCCCGAAGTAGTGGAGTGATATGACTGAATTTAGAGATTCCAAAAATAAGTCTCGCTGCGGCATTTAGTACAGCTTGTAGGCGAGTCATTTTATTCATTGGTAGACCTGCGTAGATACCATTACAAAAATCGACTCTAGACACTACAAACGCATTTATTAATTGACGGGCGGCATCAACTGGAAAATTTTTGCGTATGCATTTAATCTGTCTCAGCTGGTTAAAGCATGAACTTATCGTTCTACTAATTTGAGCGTCAAGAGAAAGGTCAGAATTAAGGATGACTCCCAGTAGTTTAACGGTGGGTAAAGCGGTACTCCTTACATCGGGTAGTGCCGTATCCTGGATCAAATTCTGTCGTCTGGCTGAAGCAATCCATAGCTGTTCCGTTTAGATGGATTAAGTGTTAGTCTATTTTCAGCCATCCAGTTTCCTATTTTCTCAATGCATCTATTAATCAAATCAACAAGCACATTTCTCTCGCTCGGTTTACAATAAAAATAAATCTGCGTATCATCTGCATAGCAGTGAGACCACAATTCACATTCTTCGATAATATTCTCTATATCTTTGGTGTACAGGAGATAGAGGAGTGGTCTGAGTACTGATCCTTGGGGTACTCCAGTAGACACCTTAAAGTTGGGTGAGCTATTACCCTGGAACACAACTGCATATTCTCTTTCATTAAGATATGAACTGAACCACATATGGGCCTGATCACGGATACCATAAGTTTTTTCCAGACGTTCAAGCAAAATGTTATGGTCTACAGTATCAAATGCAGCACTCATGTCCAAAAGAGCCAACAACACCAGATTACCAGAGTCTACCGCCGTTATAATGTCAGATAGCACACTTATCACCCCTGTCTCCGTAGAATGAAAACGTCGGTATGCCGATTGCCTTACCGAAAATAATGAATTCTGCTCGATATAATTAACGAGCCTATTGAGAAACTATTTTTTCTAATATTTTTGATACGATGGGAAGATTGGAAATAGGGCGAAAATTAGAAAGATCTTCCACATCTAATTGTGAACTTTTTAAAAGTGGAGTTACATTCGCTTTCTTTATGGCTTTTGGAACAATGCTGTGTTCCATGGAAGTATTGAATAAGTCTGTTAAAAATGGAGCTAATGCGTTAATGCATTTTTTCAAAAGCCATATACTACTACTACTACCATCACGCCATTTCCCCGTTGGACCGCCACACACGTCTATCCTGGCATACATTCCTAGCCTCATTCATACATCTTGTCATACAGCCCTTCGGTTCTGTCTGCTTTTTAGATGACCAGACTTAAGATTTTGGTTTATCTGATCATCCCACGTCTTCCTTGGTCGTCCTCATCTCACGTTACCTTTTTTGCCATATATACTTGTTTTACCATTCTTTCGTCGTCTATTCGTTCTACGTGACCAAACCATCTCAGAGACCCATTTTTAATCTGATCAATTATACTTGACTCAGATTTACACTCTCGCCTGATTTCATCATTCGTAACCCTGTCATACATTGATTTCCCACACATTCGTCTAAGAGATCGCATTTCAACCGCATTCACTCGGCTTTCATCCTTTCTCTGCCAGTTCCATGTTTCACTTCCATACATAAGTGTTGGGACTAAAACTCCGTTGTGCACTGCCAGTTTAGCTTTGATTGACATATTCTTATTAGCAATTACTGTGCTTAGTGCTCCGTTCCTTTTTTGCCCGCACTCTCTCTCCTTTCAACATCTTTTTCTACTATTCCATCTCTTGAAAACATGCTTCTCAGATACACGAATTCTTCTGCTTGTTCGAGACATTCGTTGTTTACATTTATTATGCAGTCAGTAACCACACTATTTAGAAACTTCGGTTGTCTGTCTTTCAACCTTATCGTTATTATGTAATTTAATTATTGTTGACTGCATGTTTCTATAAAACAAATGACTAAACAGTAATTTCCCTTTCCGCACGCAAGTGGTTCATAAGGCACAACATTGGTGCACCAAATTTATACAAAGGCAAGGTCAGCCTTATATTTCAGGTGATAGCTCAGAGAGGGTGACCTTCAAGACATTAATCCTACAGACCAATCGGACTCATCCCGGTATTTGGTAAAGTACTAGAAAAGTTGATGATCAATCGGATCAACTGGCATTTTCATCGCAAAGGTAAGTTGAGTCAGAAGAAATACGGATTTAGGCCCAGAAATCAACAGAAAACGCTCTTAACGCATCAGTCAAGATAATCAGGACTGCACTGCAGGACTAGAAAATGATAGTAGCGATCTCGCTTGACATAAGATAACGCTTGGTGGCCATTTTCAATGTGCCAACTGAGCAGTTAGAAGTAAGAAGTGCGCTCGAAACTTGTTTTTGCTAGTGAAGAGCTATCATCAACAAAGGAAAGTTGTATCGTCACACTTCGACTCGAAAAGGTAACGACCAAAGGATGCGTCAAGGGATCCTCCTGCGGACCGAGCTTCTGGAAAAACATCTTAGATGATGTACTCCAGAAAGATTTGGGTGCGGGAGTCGAACTAAAGGCATTTGTGGACGACCTTCTCTTGACAGCCGTGACAGACAATACCATGGAACTTGAGAGGATGACAAACAATGCGCTGAAGATTATCATAACACGGGGCTCAAAATCTAAACTACATTTCGCTGAAGACAAAACCAACGCAATGTTTATAATCAGAAGAAAGGACTATGTGGACCACTTTAAGGTTTTGGGTCGTACCATAGATCGTAACCTAAATTGGTCCAAACACGTTGACAGTGTTTGTAAAAAAGCCGCAGGCATTACAAACAAACTCGTGAGAGCCGCCAAACCCACATGGGGTGCTTCGCCGGAGGTTATGCAGCAAATATAGGTAGGTACGTAGGCGCTGTAGAGCTTCTGATTACGTTCGCCTCAAGCGTGTAGGTGGATGAAGGAAGCGAGGTATGTATGCAAGGACAGAGTGATATGGCGTTCTATCATCTCTGCCTACTCCTACGTGGAAATAATGGTTTGTTTGTTGCGTTGCAATATTTTGAGGACTGGCAATTTGCTGTTCCAATGCAGTGCCCTATGCAATATGCGGATAAGGGAATGCTGATAACGATGTTCTTTAAAAGTATTGCATTTTTAAAGTATTACGAATTTTGCGTATTCTGATAATAATTAAATAAATTATTATGCATTGAGGTCAAAAATGATGTAGGTATTTGTACACGAGATTTTAATCGGTAAAATATTTTGATTACTAGTGGCATCTATGAAAATAATTCTAGAACTGTTTATGATATTAATGACCAAAAAATATTCTTCCAAGCTTCAAACCAATTTAAGGAACTCTTATTAGTTCGTTTAAAGTCAATAGATGGCAGTGTAAAATTTTACAACTGCTCCTTCATAGTATCATAATAGTGTTTTTGGAAATCCAGCCCTACGAGAAATTGGATACAATTTTTTTTTTCTTGCGCGTGGTAAAAATTAGAGCATAGAGAGAAGAACCTCTGACGTCACACGCGGAGTTTATTTCAGAAATACAAAACTTTTAAAAATCAAAGCGCTGATAATACGATACATAAAAATATTTTTTTTGCTCAGTTTAATAGTCTTATTAACAAATTAATAATATTTTTAAAAAAACACTGAACTTCCTCATCAGATGAATGAATTAATTCTCATTATTTATCGGAGGTAAGCATAATATAACCACGTGTTTTAAGACATTCCGGAAAAAGGTGGAATCTCATGGATATAATTTTCCAATAAAACTCAATTCTAGGAGTTTTTCGTACAAGAAAAAATATAAAATATCATAATCGATTATAATCAATATCATTTGGACCCGGTGGTGCACAGGGAAATGCATTAGTACATCATATGCAATGTACAGTGGGTGGCCAAATTATTCGGGACAGTACACCTTATTTGTAATTTTCAAGTTTAGATAAATTTTTCGAGCAAATAAATTCGTTTTAATTTGGTTTTCTTTTGTTTATAATAACAGCATTTATCAATACTATTCCTGGCCGATTACCTTTCTTTCCTATCCTTCCCCTGACCTATCCTTATGGTACCTACCTAACACCAAGATAGAAGATATTCAAAATTAGAATATTCGGATTTAGAACACAAAACATACAACATTTTTGACTTCACATAAAATCGGATAAAAAGTGCACAGATTCTTCGCGCGTCGTGGGAAACATTGTTACATTTTATAGTTCATTTTGTCATCCAGTGCCTAAAATTGAAGAACATTAACATTATATTAAAGGTAGGTATCCATTCCATGTTCCTATCCTTGCTTCAATTATTTCCCTATCACAAAACTGATCAAATTCTTTTTTCATTTACAGTCCACCTTTTCGTTAACAACCTGTATTGACCTAATAACTTATATTTATTTGAAAGTTGTTAATTTAAAAAATACTTGGTACACTTTCACTTATTTATTATTACCTCTAATGGGCATCTTCAGACTTAAGATGCCCATTAGATGATGAAAGCGTTAATTGGTCAAAATAAATAAGTGAAAGTGTACCAAGTATTTTTTAAATTAATAACTTATATGTAAATATAAGTTATTACATCATTACAATGGAATTCCATCAAGAATTGTCAATAAATAATTTGAATGAAAAAAAACCGGTTTTGCTTTAAAATTATAGTAAGACTGTCAGTTAAAGTCAAAAAGTTAAGTGATATTTCATTTAGCTGTAATTAGTGAAAAGTTTTGTGTGTGTGAGCTCAATTATTAATTATTGGAACGATTTTTTTGCAAGTTTTCTTAGTTTAACAGTATCAGAATGGAAGTATTTTGTGATAGTTTATTATTTTTTCTAATGTAATGCGTAAATTTCAACTTCCTTATCACTTACCACAATATCATATACGTTTTTTAGTTTAACCAAGTCTGCAGGCGCATCTTTAAGAAAATCTTGCGAAGTACAAAG
The DNA here is from genome assembly GCF_059751315.1 of Micrasema longulum. Taxonomy (NCBI): domain Eukaryota; kingdom Metazoa; phylum Arthropoda; class Insecta; order Trichoptera; family Brachycentridae; genus Micrasema; species Micrasema longulum. The sequence goes on along the minus strand of NW_028277491.1, from coordinate 63,238 downwards.
CTCGACAAATACCTACTTCCTTCCACATATTACCAAAGAGGTAAAGCAGTACTCACAGACGTTTCGAAGTCAGCAGCTAGCCGAATTAAAATGATCATTGATAGAAAACGTCCCCTAGAGCAGACCGTTTAGCTTACGAAACGGGAGATCGCAAGCAAGTCATCACCACTAAGCAGCAACTGATAAAAATTCTTTTCAGAATATGGAATCACAACTTCGATCTCCGACGCAATGCAAAAAATAGTATAGATAGCACGCCCCGAAGCCTGAAGGGCGTAATTGCAGCAAAAGGCGGTATTATTAAATTTTAGGTTTTTTTGTAGTATTGTAGAATCATAACGTTTTACGGGAAAATAAATGGAAATAATTAACTCTTAAAAGAATGGTAATAAATCCCCTTGCGCGCGGTGATGTAACATCGCGTTACCACTAGTAAAAGACGGAATATTCTGAAGTTCAGACATTTAAAATAAAATTAAAAACATGGAAGCATACTGTTAAATAATTCTTTTTCCATAACTTATGCGAATAAACATATAATTTAGCCCCGTTATGGCAAATAAATTAAAAATCACAAAAACGCCGCTCATGTTACGCGCGTGCGCCCCCTATCATTGTCATTAACCAACTGAAGGCTAAATCTGTTTTAGACGACACCCGCCGCAGAACAGCGTCTCTGTCTTTCCTGTTATGACTTATATATTCGTGCTCTCTCTTGTATAAGGTATATGTATAGATGTGTTGCTGAATTAGCGGACATTCATTCTTCGCGTAGCAAGGATAAATATTTTTTGAATAAAAATTTAGCATCGTTATACAAATTTTACTTTCCAAGTCGGGTGTGAAAATGTCCATTTGAAGATTACAAAAAATACGAATTCATCACTCAAAAAAATAAGAGAGATTTATCAAGTGTTGTGTCCTATGTCGACTTGTGTGACATCACAGCCACACAAGAGTTAATATAATAACTTTGTTAAAAGAATGTTTGGTCGGCCTCGTGGTGTAATGGTCTGCGCGTTTGCCTACCATGCAAGAAGTCTCGGGTTCGATTTCCGACCTGGTTGATATGAAATATTTTTTTAAAAGGGTATTTTTACACTAGAATATTTTATAGTCCCTGGATTGGTACCTGAAGCGTAAGACTGAACATCTTACCTTCTTGTAACAAAAAATATCAAGATACGCTGCGATTGGTGTACCAGTGCACTGCCCTATGCACCATTCGGTACGGAAAAGGAATGATGATGATGATTTTATTGTTTTATTTTATGTAACAAATTTACGGACAACGTCCAATTTAAACAAATCATATAACGAAAAACAATAATAATACAGTAACAAATAATAGAATCAATACAACAAAGAAAACCAAAGACAAGACAAAGACAACCAAAGACAAAGACAGGCATTATGGAATCCAGGTTAATTCTACAAATATACAGTAAATTTATTGGGAAAATTTTTTTTTTAGTCTATTTGTAAAAAAAACTCAATTTTCAATCAAAATAATTGAAATCTTGATTTTCATTTACAAATCTAATTAATCTGGGTAGAGGCGCATGGAAACCATAATTATTCTCACGATGACCGAGGAACAGAATTTAATTATTTCTTAGTCTACGTAAAGGAACATTAAGAGATATTTGTAGGAGAATAGTCGGGACATCAAATAAACTATTGAGTTTTTTAAACATGCAAATAAAATGATGATCATGATTATTGTACTTAAAACTAATTAATGAATAATTCAAAAGACAACGTAGTAAAAATGTAGTTTTTTTAAGTAGGAGAGTATAGGGTAATGCCGTACACCTAATTTTGAACTTTATTTTCTTTTCATCTATTCGCTAAAAGGCTAACTTTTATGTACCAATTTACCATTCATTTAGTTATGTTTTCCTTAACAAAACCTAAATCCTCAAAAATAAAGAATTTGTAAAAGCTTAAGTAGGGAATTACCCGACACTTGCGGGTAATTCCGTACATCGTTCGCCTAATTTAGTAGTCTTTCAAGGCTAAAAAAGCACTATTAAAGTATTTTTACAAATAAGGAAATGCCTTAATCAATCAAACCTTTGACTAATAAATGTAATATGTTGAGAGGGTGCGAGGCTACACTAAACGAATGAGTGTGACAAATACTAACATATGTAACACGATTTCTTCCAATTTAAAACTGCCGCTCAGAATAAGTCGCTGTACGGTATTACCTTCAGTATTTTGAAAAAATGATTTGCACATCCATATACTTATTATTTTGGACGTGCAAAGTCGTTCCATAGAAATTGCACAGAAAAATATAATTAAGATAATGTACAAAAACATAGACTACTTCCTAGTAATGAACAATGCGTAGAAAGTGGACTCCGAGTGGTAATTCGTGTGGCAGATGAAGAAGTGTGACATAAACAAAAAGGTGTGCATGTGCGTGCAATACACGCGAAGCTATTGTAAACGTTTCACTGTAACCCGTGATCTACTGTAACCTGTGATCCACTGTAACCTGTGATCTACTGTAACCCGTGATCCACTGTTACACAAGCACCCCTACCTGATTTCAGTTTAAATATCAAGAGGCGTAAACTGCCGGTCGAAAAGTAATTGTTTTTAATATAGAAAACTTTAAAGTATATTTTTTATTAGAAATACCGAAGAAAATGATTTAATTTTGAAAATGGCGCTATTTTGAAAGAAATTGTCAAATTTAATAATTTCACTTTTATTAGACCGAATGCGTTGCCGTCGGCGCGGCGCGGCGCGGCGTCAGCCGCGTCACTACCGCCCGTCGCACCGGTTATGAAATCTCTGTTGTAATAAGTTCTGTCTGTGTTTTTCCAAATGCCCTTTGCACCACCTGGTGTTGACAGAGGAATGATGATGACACGTGAACAGTGAATTAAAAGATCCGTTTATTCCTCCACAATATGTTAAAATAGTGAGGACCATTACATCGTCATGAAATAATGATTCATACACTATAAAAATTCATTATTCATCAAGTTATCAAATAATCAGCGCGTTTGCACACCATGCAGGGTGCCTCGAGTTTGATTCCTCACAAGGTTTAAAATAAGTATTTATTTTGAAAGGCGATTTAACACAAAAATATTTTTTAGTCCTGGGGCCGCGGTTACAAACGCTACCTACATCGGTACATATCGAGACGGTATCAAAAGTAAAATTGACATTTATGTACAAAGATGTGTTTACTTGTACTAAGATTTAAACCATCTCGGTCAGTAACCTGTAATTGAACATGTTTAGAAAGAAAAAAAATACCTCCATTATATTATATTTTCCATACAGAAAACTTAATTTTACTTTGTAGATAAAATTGAAGATACATATTAACTTCCTATGGTAATACGGGCCCTGGACTGGTACTTTAAGCGTAAGACTAATCATCTTCGGTTCGTATGTCATTTATTTATTTATTTATTTATTTCATTTTATTTGGGATTTTTACAGCTATTACATAAACAAAATAATTAAAAAAATCTTAACAATACTAAAGCCAATTAAAAAAATCCACTGTAAATATAATGACACATAATATATAAGAAAAGAAGTTTAGTAATTTTATTTGTGTGACGTTTGTATTCATGTGTATGTGAATGTGTGTATGCGTGAATGAATGAGGGAGAGGATACATGTGCGTGTGGGAATTAAAGAGGGAGAGAGTGCGTTTGTATGGGTGCGTAAGTATGAAAATAATATATTTGCTTAAAACTTGTAAATTGTATTAAAAATGGTACAATAAAGAGCTTAGTAAAAAGTTAGAAACCTTTTTGTTAAAATTCAAATGACGAAATGATATAAATCGTTTTTTTTTTTTTTTTTTTAAGTATGTTAAATTTCAAAACCGTATTCTGAAGAAAAAAAAAGCATTTTATTTTTTAAATTTAACTGATACACATCGAATGAATAATGTGTATAATGCAATAATGAATAATCATAATAACAAATATCAAGTCACGTCGTGAAAGGTGGACCAACGCAGTGCCCTTTGCACTATTTAATGCGATATAGGAATGATGATGAAGATTAAAATCAACAATTAATTTTATAAATTCAACCGCTCCGCCCATGCGCTCTGTAGCTGCTAGACATGTTTTCCAGCACCTGTCTTTAAAAAGTATGGTTTGAGTTTAAGCAGTATTTTTTTTTGAAAAGGTGTTGGTAGCTAAAACTACAATCGCTCAAGAACTATGTAGCTGCAAGATGTGTTATAAACTAGCTTTTATCTATTACTAATTTATTCATTTACTTATTGTAAAGCATCACATTAACATAGAATGTGTCTAGGTGTTTCCTCATCTGCACTGCAGAACCCACATCTAGAAGTTTCGGAAAGGTTCATTCTAGCAAGGTGTTCGTTCAATCTGCAGTGCCCTGAAAGGGCTATAGTGATAACCCTCACTTGATTTCGGCGGAGCTTTATTAGGTCAAAAGCAAAACTTTGCGAGTATCCTTTTATCAGTTCCTTCGCATGGTGCTAACCGGGTACCTTTTGCCAGATCATTACACTCTCCTTACATACAACTATACACGTTTTCGTACAAAAATATGGGTTTTACTTTATACGTTTGTAATCGCGGCCCAGGATAAATGTGTGTCAATTATATTTATTTATTTTTTATTCATAAATTTCATAAAAATTACATGTTTTTGTAAAATTCTAAACATATCTACTTTTACACATCTAGTAAATGTTATCACTGTAACTCTCCAAACAAAGAGACTAACTCTGCTTTTTCTTTTCTACTTTTATGTTTTTTTTGTGTTTTCTGTCTTTTTCATTTGAATAAATATTTAAACTATCCCTATTCGAAAATATATTAAAATACAATAAAATGAAACCTAAATAAAATATAAAATAATTTTAAATGCTTCGCTCGCGCCTGTAAGATATTGGTCAGGCAACCGTGCCTATATTATGTTAGTCAAAAGTATATCTACCAGGCGCACATAACACCAGAGAATACAAAGAGCTGTGACAGGCAAATATTACGGAGATTTCTCCCCACCCCCTTCCTTCCCTACCTCTTTTCCTACCTCTATCCCTAACCCCCGACCCCGACCCCCGAAGCCCCGGGCCGTTATTTGTTATGTAAATCTGAGTGGGCGTAAAAAATCCCGCTTAGGATCTGCGTAAAGATGTGCGGTAAAGAATTCTAGAAAAATCTTTTCATATAAGGAGATTTAAATACGGACAGTAGTGTCTATATAATGGTACGCGGATATCTCTGAAACACTCACTCAAAAATATTAATAGGATAGGCGGTATCTGGGAATTTTTATGAATAGGTATTTGAACATTGTTTTTCCATCACTCCAACAGATAATCGTCGGTGTTTTTTATAATAGGTAGGTATTATTTTCCGGTTGAAACTTGAGTTTAAATCCGATCAATATATTCAAACATGTAAAAAACATCACCCATTTCTAGGTGATGTAGCTGATATAATTTATCTACTAAAATTTGCCTGGATGTTTCGATTGACTGTCCTGAACTACTGTGCAAATTCTCTATTAATGTTCCTTCCAAAATTCTAATGAATAACCTTTTTCTTCATTTTTTTTTTATTTGAAAAATTATTTATAAACCCTTACGGATTATTTCATTCATTTTACATAAAATAATATATACATTTTTCATTTTTACTCTGTTGTTCAAATAATATTTTTTACATGTTTTGAAAAGTTTGTCTGAGTCTTTTGTTTAGTTTTGTCTGGTAGTTTATTGTATAATTTCAGTCCCTGGTTCATTAGTCTTGATTGTCCTTGTCTTGTTTTAGAAAGTTGTATATGGTATTTGTCTGATATTCTCGTATTATGTCCATGTTGACTACAATTTTTTACTAGTTTTAGTTCTTCGTCTACAATTACATTAGTGGCTAATTTATGGATAAATTTTAATGATTCTAGTTGAAAGAGTTCAGTTATATTTAATTGCTTAGTTTGTTTAAAAAGTTCTCTAGTTGCAGTTAAATAGGGAAGGTCATATACTAACTTTAATATTTTATTTTGTTGTCTTTGTAGTCTGTTTATGTCATTTTGTTATCCTGCTCCCCATAATAGTTGCGTATAACATATTACTCTTGTTTCATCTAATTATGGGGAAAATTCATATTTATGGCAAACTTTTAATAATTTTAATATAGTAACAAAATCATTAAACATAGATTTATTTGCAAATAATCATAATGACGTGCGGCGTTTGCTTTAGAAATAATTCGTAGTATTTTTTCTTTTCTTTTGAATTTACATTAGATTACTGTTTATTTTATGTTCGAGAATCTTTTTTATCTTACAGTGATGCTATTTGTGAAAACCTGGAATTGGCTTATTTGATTTTTTTTTATTATATATAATATAAATATAGCTGTTGGTTATCCAAATAAAGAATTTAAAAAAATAAAAAAATAATAGAAAATAATAATTGATAGCTTTCTTTATATGTAGTTTTATTTCTTTATATTTTGAATCAGGTCGTGATCCCATAGCTAGCGTTGCGGACTCACGGATCAGAGGTCCGAGGTCCGAGGTTCGAACCCCACTCTACCCCAATTCAATTACTATTTTTTTAACAGTGAGTTATTTACAAAGCTAATTAAATTTATTTCAACAGAGAGGGAACACATTTTTGAGAAGGGAATATGGAAGTCTAGGCATTTACAGGCCTGTCATTGGCTGGTTTAAGTGGCCACTTAACACATTGTGTAACATTCACCATTCTGCCCATGTTTAAACATCCACATTTCCTCAATTCTTCCATCTGTTGACTTTTGTGAAGTAAAGAGCTGAAAAATTTATCACGTGGGTGAGATTCATCCGACTGAACTAAATCACCTACTAGGCAACGCCTGAAAACAATTTTCCATTTTTTATACTTCTTCTTTTACCAGGTAGTAATTCAACAATGTTTGAGCATGCCCAAATGCTTGCAGACTGGCTGGATTTCCTCCCTAGGGAGTTATTCATATTTAAATTTATTTCAACAGAGAGGGAAAACATTTTATAGAAGGGAGGAAATCCAGCCAGTCTGCAAGCATTTAACATACTCAAACATTGTTGTATTTACAACTCGTTGAAACTGGCCCTAAAAGTTTAAATATCTTTTCTATAAAAAAAAACGTTTTACAAAGCGCCCTTAAGCTATTATGTATGTTACTAAAGTGGCGCTTTATAATGTTGTCAAAAAAAAAATCCAACTGCAGTGCGATAATGCACCTTCAAGAAACGCCTGAAACATTATTATACATCTCCAGAATCCTGAGTTCCCTGAATTTTTACTGTTTTTTTTTAAATATATTTTGCTATCCCTTTTTCTTTCCTTGGTTCCTCTTTCTCCCTCCTTCCAAAACATAATATACTTTTTTTTTAAAGTTAATATGTGCAAGCCTGATCTCCCAATAAAAAAAACAGCTGTTTGTTTGAATTAATTGGGTTATTTTTATTTTATGTATGTATCTTTTGATACGTATTCATGGTTTTTTAGTACCTACAATATTTAGACCAACTCTTTTTTTGACCAGTCTGTTTTTTGGTTGGCTGGAAGATATTGCTTTCAGCAATAAGTCCGCCAAAGTACTTGAAGTTTTAAATAAATAAATAATGTAAGAACCCGCTATTTGTTTCGTAAGTATATCAAAGGAAATGGATTTGAATAATGAGGAAGCTCAGGGATACGGGAAATTGGATTTAAAAAACGGTTTTAATAAAAATGAATCATATTGAACAATATCGCAGATTTTTGTCATCAACAAATAAATTGTTTTTTTTTTTAAGGAATAGCCCGCTAAGCCTCTATTCTAGAGGTTTTTAAGCAGGTGGAAAAGAGAGGATGTGGAAGGATGTTATGAAAAATACACCACAACACCCAGACCAATTGAGAAAAGATCTTTTTTCGATTTTTTCTTGCAACTGGCGAGAATCGAACCCGTGACGCCAGTTTCACAGTTGGTCGTCTAAACAACTGCGCCACGGCGCCTGCCCCTGTTGCTTGCGATTGACATGTGTTGTGATAGATTTCCGATTCCCGGGAAGCAATTTTTTTAAACACTTAGTAGATTTTGACAGCCACGGGGTTTTACCTTTAAATGTCGGAATAACTCACGGATGAGAACTAGTGACATCACGGGCGGAGTAATAACAAAGCTTAATAAAATTATAGCGATGACAATAAAATTTGATTCACATTAATCCGTTTTTTTGCCTAGTTTGATATTTTATTAACAAATTGAAAAAAAAAATTAACTTCTCCATTTAAGTTAGTTTGAATATGAGGTGCCATAGTCACAATCAAATGCCTTCGCTAATCTAATAGATTCAGAGCTAAAAAAGAAGGTTCAATTTATCGCACTTTTTACTTTAGAGCTGATTTGATTGAAATCTATTTGTAGAATGTTCTAGAATACCTTCAAAGTAAAGAATGTAGTTTTATTCTAAGAAGCCCTAAGATTCTCATATTCTTTCAATTTGTTTTGGTTGAATTCTCTGAGAGCGATTGTTTCATCTTAATAAACAACAAAGAAGCCTATGAAAGTTGTTTTCCTCGAAGAATTGCCTTCCTTCAAGTTCCACCTAGTTTAAGGGGAGGGGTGCTCTGAATATTAGGGCTGCCGCATTTTTATTTTTAAATATTTATTTATATTGACAAATTACAACAGGGATGGAGAACAATATGCAGCTACAGTAGTTAATGTGTGGATCAATTATTGCGTTGTGAATAATTTTGCATGAATCCTTATTAACAAATCTTCTGATTCTTTCCAAAATCATTTTTATTGCAATCTTTCTTGTCACCCTTATTATTGAAATATATGTTTCGAATGTTTCGAATCCATAATTACACCCAAATATTTAATTTCACTTACCTTAATTCAGTTTTTCATTATCTGTTAAAATAGGCAAATATAAACCTTCAAGTTTTGGGTAGGTACATCGATATGAAACAGGGGGAAGCGTATTTACACATATTTACGCTCTAAAATGACATAGCTCCAGTATAACGTCATAGTTGAAGATAAAATTCTCCCGACCGACTGCAAAGATAATCTACCGATCCCCCTACCATCAAGTTTTGATGTAAGTACATCGGTTGACACCGACGGGTCTAGAATCCATTGATACGTTTATCTACGCATTAAAAGAATCAAAAAATTTGTCCCACCGAGCAATTTTTCTTTAATTATGATTTATTTTAATTTTCAATCGTTTTGAGGTTGGTACTTTTTTTCTTAAAAGCCTTATAAAAATATGAGAGAGAAAATAGTTAATTTTCAAGTCGAATTAAATTCCGACATAACTGTCAGTTTAATAAAACGAACGCCTAGATGCAAAAAAAATATCACTAGGTTCTGTTACCACTGTAAATTTTTTTAAATTATTTTATTTTTTCCATCTGTTTTACTATCTTTCTGAGAGAATGTATCAAGAGTCGGCCTTGTAATCGCTCAGTACCTACTACCTCAGTAGATGCAGACGATTGCTAAGCATATCGTTTTGGCAAAGGTTAAAAGTTAGAGCTTTTTTTGCTTGAATTGGGATTTATTCGAGTTTATAATAGCTTTGAAGTGGGCACTTTCTATCACAGAAGCCTATTTCAAATATAAATAAGAACTATTTTAAATGTTAATGAAGTAAGGAACGCGGACTAATTTTTGCGGTCATTCATTGGTTTGTTTCGATCATATGATATCGATATGGCAAGCAGGTAGAACATACCGAGTTAGGATATAGATAGTACAGAAGTTAAGTTTACCGTCTCGATATATACAGATGAAGATAATTGAGGCCCAGAGATTGCAGCGACTCGTTGACTTGGGCTTGTATTTCCTCCGAAGAGCAGCTCCTCTAACCAGGAACATGCCCATTTATGTGAACAACCCATGCGATCTAATATTATCAGTGGTGCCAAACCTTCTGAAGAGTTTTTTTTGTTTTTTTTTTCTGAGCCCTGAATGTTCCGTTATACAAAGGGTGCCCACCCGCCCCCACAATCCCGGACCAATGTGTACATTGTGCAGAATATTATTTGCATAACGCGGCATAATGGGATCCGGCTGGCCACGCCCCCCGCTGACATGTTGGCCGCTGGGCCCGCCCTCGAGCCCTGATTGGCCGGAGGACACCCCTCCGCTCCCCGCCGTGGGGTAAATGTTTTGCTTGCCAAGGTATACTGGGTTACGGCTGCGGTCCATGGGTGGAGCGTGGTGAGAAATAGCAACTATGTTATTGCTGTTTTATGAAAATATTATTATGCTGTTTCGTAGTATTTCAATTACGTTGCATAGTTCTATGGACATACTCGTATACTTACTAAAAATACCATTGTATATTTGAATAACCTAAACTTAATTTAATATAGGTACTAGGTAGATAAAATTTACGATTGGACGAGATATTATAATTAAAAAAATAATTGATTAATTAAAAATAGCGTCATGGCTAAAACGTTTGACTTACACACGGTAGGCTCTGGGTTAGAATCCTGACGAGAACACAAAAAATGTATTTTTATCAAGTCCGGGTATTCTGTGCTGTTATTTAACACTGTAATTGGGTCTTCTGGCTCGTTGTGACAAAAAATATTTGTTAGCTAAAAAGCTTTAATAAAAAATGGAAACAAACTTTACATCAACTTTTGATATGCTAGAGGTTTTATTAAGTTTTTTTTAAAGTACCTTCTAACAGTTTTCCAAAATTTTAAATTTGGGGGCTATTTTCAAATAGGAATCAAGTTGTGGTAGAGTAGAGTTCGAACCTGATACACTAGCCCGCGACACTCTAGCTAGCTAAGGGATCACAACCCGGTTCGTTTAAGTTTTTTATTTGTTTAATATAATTAACCAGGATGCTTCAATTAAAAAAAAAAAACTCGTTTTTGTAATTTCCCAACATGTTAAAATATTATTTTATGAATATCGGATAAATATCGTAGAAAAACGATGGATGTGCGGAAAATTAGATTTTTACTTTATTTAACATTTGATCTTGAAAAAGTTAGATTAACGCTATATTCAAGGTTTGGAAAATATATTACAAATAACTAACCCAAGTATCAAATGATATACTTTTGTCTTTGTAAGTTGTTACGTAAAATGTCAAAATTTTTGTTTACAACGCTCTCATGTAAATTTGAAAAAAATCGCATCCATCGTTGTCCTACGATCACGGCGATTAATTGAAAGGATTATATTAATTTTATTTGTATTTATTTGTTTATTGCAGTAGGCCGCTGAATTACAGCATACAACATTTAAATTAGGTATAATTTACATTTTATTATTGTGATTTCACCAATAGTTGAACCCGAAGTCCTGCGTGCGCGAAGCAATCGTCTTAGAACAAAATTAGACTTCCATTTAGGAAAAAGGCAAAGTCACAAAATTCAATTTTATTTAAAGCAATTAAAAAGTATTACGAAATGGAAAAAAATATTTATGAAGAAAAAAACATATCAAAATTTAAAATAATGGTCAAGACATATGTGATAAACAATTTATAAATTAAATATATTTGCAATGTTATTATTAGAACACACATAACAATATGTATGATATGTGTGCCCTATTTTAAGATTTAAATTAAGATTAAGATTTAGCCAAGCGGCCAACTGAAGTCACCATTTTCTTTTTGGTATATTTTTAATTAAAAAAAATTGTGGAGTTGTTATACCTGGTTCAAAATATAAAGGCGCAGATTGGTATATATTAAACTCTGTATTTAAAAAAAAAACTGAACGTAAATAATTGTCTATATCCAGACGGATGTAGAATTCAGTTGTTTGTGCGAAATAGAACCAGCATCGTTTTTTCTAATTGAGGACTACTCTCAAGTAAAATTTGAAACGAAATTGAGTGGAGATAAATCGGTCTCATAGCGTAGTCGTTTCCTAGCGTATTTGCCTACTATGCTTGAGGCACCGGGTCACTTTCTGGCACTTGATAAAAAAATCTGTTCAATAATCTCGCGAAAACCATTATTTACTCAGAAGATTTTCAAATAATAAAAAGGAAATATAAAATAATAGCTCCCTTTACACCTTATAGTTGATTTTAATTAAAATATGTATCGTAAAATGTATAATAAATTAGGTGTGTAAAACAAACCTTTAAAAAAAAAAAACGTGTTTCAAAGCAAAATCTCTAGACTTAGTGGGTTACTAAAATTATAACATGTAACTTCAAATATAATTAACAAATTACAACAGGATAGAGAATACCTTCAAGAAGGGAATGCGGAAGTCTAGGCATTTACTGGGCTTATAATCTGTCATTGGCGAATTTAAGTGACCACTTTACACACTATGAACATTTACAATTTTTCCTATATTTAAACATTCAAATTTCTTCGATAAACGCGGTACTGCAGAACTGAATGTAAATACTCGTTTGAAATGCGGTTTGACGCTGCAATATGTCACTGGAAGTTTAACACTTTTATAACTAAATATAACATAACAATACATAAGTCATTTTTTTTTACTTACACAAACAAAATAAATATATAAAAACGCTTTTAAGAATGGAGGAAATGATAAATCTAGAACTAAGGAAGATAAGGTCGGTAACATCACATGCAACGCAGATGATGCATCCATAGTGGTTGTGAAAATTCCTGATGATTTTAAATGAAACATGAAAAAGATTTTTTTTTTAATACTTACTACAGTAAATGTAGACAATTCTCTTAACCGAAAAATGTTTTTTTTTTTTTTTAAAGGAATAACCCACTAAGCATCTATTTTAACAGGAGGTGGGATAGAGGGGATATGAAAGGAGGTAAGGAAAAATACACCACAACACCCAGACCAATTGAGAAAAAAATCTTCCCTGGATTTTTTTTTTGCAACTGGCGACGCCAGTTTTACAGTTGGCCGTCTAACCAATTGCGTCACGGCACCTGTGAATTAATTGTCAAATTGAATAAGTTCTAACTAAAAAAATATGATAGAATTCAGTAACCATCTAAAGTATATTTCTTACTTTAAAAAATAAAATATTAACAGAAAAACGTTAATTATATACTTACGGTTACAATAACACGCGTATAATAACTGGGTGATAGTGATATGTAGCATTTCATTGTGTCTGTTTATTCTTACAAGGAAATGCTGTAATAATTGTATAAAATAGCTTTCTATAAGGTTTAACGTTTATGTTTTCGTAATATCAAATTCGTCACCCAAACGTTTGTAATAAATTCCAAATTTTATGTCGCTACTTAACTGATAATAATTAAACTACACTTTGATGCATAAACCAAATGTACAAAATATGCATTTAAATGTACAAAATATATTTCTTCGCAATGCTAATTTTCTTTATATTCTTTTGTTAAATAATTTAGTATATTTTCAAAAGCATGAATTTCGCTTTGTAAGTACTTACATATTGCTCAAATACTAGACAAAAAAATATTCTAAATAAATAGATACCAACATAATATTAAAATTCCTAAATTCCACGCAAGTCATGGTAAAAATAGTTTTATCTTCAAAGGTGTAAAAAAAAGTTATAATCTTTCCAATGAACTAAAAACTATTAAAAATAATATATCAATAAATAAATTTAAAGTAAATCTAAAGAAATTTTTTGAACACGTGTAAAAACTACATTAAATTAAAATTAGTATGAATGTTTTATTGTTTTATGTTTTTTCTTTATATATCCTATGTTTTTATTTTTTTCTAATATACTCGTATTTATTTAATTATCTAAACTCTTATAATAAACAACTACAACAGTGTAAGTAAATTTCCAAGCACAAAAGTTAGTCTCTTTTTTAGAGAGTTACAGTGATAACATTCACTAGATGTGTAAAAGTAGATATGTATAGAACATTATAAAAACATGTTAATTTTATGAAATTCATTAATAAAAATTAAAAAAATATATATTTGTTAACTAATACATAAAATATAGAATAAAGGCCGCGACCGTAGCGTGGCTTGTTTCTCGGCTCAATATAAACTTATGTATATATTTTAAAATTTTATTTATGAACCCTTATGGATTACATACATTAAAAAAAAATGTTTTTGCTTTTTTAAATTCACATTCTACTGTAAATTTTTATATCTTTAACATCTTCTGTAAAGGTTGTCTGAGTCCTATGTTTAGTTTTGTCTGGTAGTTTATTGTATAATTTCAGTCCCTGGTTTTTTTTTTTTTTTTTTTTTTTTTTTTTTATTTAAATTTTATTGATAAACTCTTACGGGTTACATACATTTAACAAAATATTTTCACTTTTAAAATTCAAATTCTACTGTTAATAATAATATTTTTAACATCTTTTGTAAAGGTTGCCTGAGTCTTTTGTTTAGTTTTGTCTGGTAGTTTATTGTATAATTTCAGTCCATGGTTTATAAGTCTCGATTGTCCTTTTCTCGTTTTAAAAGATTGTATATGATATTTTTCTGAAATTCTCGTATTGTGTTCATGTTTACTACAATTTTTTTCAAGTTTTAATTCTTCGTCTACAATTACATCAGTGGCTAATTTATGAATAAATTTTAAAGATTCTAGTTTAAAGAGTTCAGTTACGTTTAATTGTTTAGTTTGTTCAAAAAGTTCTTTAGTTGCTGTTAGATAGGGAAGGTCATATACTAACTTTAATATTTTATTTTGCTGTCTTTGTAGTCTGTTTATGTCATTTTGATATCCGGTTCCCCATAGTAGTTGCATATAACATATTTTAGTTTTAACATATGCTTCATACATTAAAATTTTTTCCTTTATTGGAACAAAGTTTTTGATTTTAAAAAATAGACTCGATAAAGTTGCCACTTTGCTAATTAAATTGTTGATATGAATTGTCCATGTCAATTGTCTGTCTATTGTTAGTCCTAAATATTTAACATGTTCAATTTCAGTTAGTCGTTCATTATTTATGTAAGCATCTACTTTGTGACATTTTTTTCTAGATTCAAAATGGATAATATTGCATTTTTTTTCATTAAGTGTAAGTAAGTTTGTGTTTGTCCATTTAGTCAATATAGTAAGGTCTTCGTTTATGTCATTGTTTGTTAATACGTCTGTTTGATTTTTATAAAAAAGTCCAATGTCGTCGGCATACATAATAATTTTCCCTTTAAAATTATACAGTGATAAGTCATTAATATATAATATATAACAGTGGACCCAAAATAGATCCTTGTGGGACTCCAAAATTTACTGTTTGTATTTTACTTTTACCGTTTATTAGTCTCGATTGTCCTTGTCTGGTTTTAGAAGGTTGTTTGTGTTATTTTATGTATTGTGTCCATGTTTACTACAATTCTTTTCAAGTTTTAGTTCTTTGTCTACAATTACGTTAGCGGCTAATTTATGAATAAGTTTTATTAATATCGGCACAGGACTTATGTTTTGTGCTAATATTATTACTATGATTGTTTTTAGTATTTTTGTAAATATGTGTATACGTATGTTTACATTTTCGTGTATATTATTTAGATATCAAGTATTGTAACTAGGAACGTAATATAAATCATGAAAATGAATGCTCCGACACGGATGTGTTTTAGTTCTTATAAAAAAATAAAGTATCATATAAAATAAATAACCAAATATTTTTTATTACACCCGAAATTCAATACCAAATATATTATGTATATGTAAACAAATTGATATTAATGTGATTTGATTGTTAGCTTCATGTTATTTTGATACAATATTTTAACGATAGTCTTACATTCGGTATTTTTCTTTTTAAAAATACTACCTAAAATTACCAATATGTGTTAAAAACTTGAATATAAATGGGTTATGCCAATGTTGCAAATAAATCCAGTTAGCGCGCGTAATGGACGATAATGACGTGGTAAGTATGTATATACGCTTTGTATAATTACAATAGCCATAATATTATTTATCACAACCCCCGTAGCCACCCTCCTCGCTATTTAGCCGCCAGTGCAAAGTTTAGTCTGCCGGTGGACCGTTATGAAGTTAGGCATCGATCCTCGGGGACACGCCTCCGGGGCGGAGCTACGCCACTGGCGGCCGCTGGCTTCAGCGACGCTCAATCCGTTACATTCGTTAGTCGACGGACGCCGCCGATAGCCGGTACCGAGCACCGACGGACTTAGCGTCGTGAAAAACATCGTTCAACGAAACAGTGACCGAAGTTTGTTTGACATAGTAAAATTAATTAAGCTAAATTTCCACATTTGTGTTAAGAAACATTGATAGATTTGATGCAAGTGACGTAATTTCACCATGGTAAAATACTATAAATATGAGTTTTAAGAGTTGAATAAAGATTTTTTAGTTGGAGAATCAACTTCACCGCTTAATTCGATCGACTCTACGAGTTTTATAAGTCGGTTATGTGATTTGCAATAACCTTTTTGGATTTTTTTAAGGCGATGGTGCGTGAGAAATGTTAAGTGTGCAGGAGTCAGTGTGAATGAGCTATGAGGAGTGGGCCGCGGGGGGCCCGGGGCAGGCCCTGGACCTGCGCCCCCTCGCCCCCGAGGAGCGCTACCTGCGCCTGTGCGATAGCAAGCCCGAGCCCGACTTCTACCCGTCCAGAGAAGACAGCGAGATGGAAGAGTACTTGCGCAAGCGGGAACAGATGTCCCTCGAATACATCCAGAAACACGAGGAACCGCTGTCGGTGGATGACGCTTCG
Organism: Micrasema longulum; assembly: GCF_059751315.1. Taxonomy (NCBI): domain Eukaryota; kingdom Metazoa; phylum Arthropoda; class Insecta; order Trichoptera; family Brachycentridae; genus Micrasema; species Micrasema longulum. The sequence goes on along the minus strand of NW_028277491.1, from coordinate 46,594 downwards.
CCGGTCTTCATGTCCGGGTCGACGGAGAGCGACGTCTCTCCTTCCAGCAAGCCCAAGTCCGGGCTCATCAAGCCTCCGTACTCCTACATCGCTCTTATCACGATGGCCATCTTGCAGTCTCCGCACAAGAAACTGACTCTGAGCGGTATCTGCGAGTTTATCATGACTCGGTTTCCTTATTACCGGGAAAAGTTTCCAGCTTGGCAAAACTCGATTCGGCATAATCTGTCGCTGAACGATTGTTTTATAAAGATTCCGCGGGAGCCAGGAAATCCCGGTAAAGGGAATTACTGGACTTTGGACCCGCTGGCGGAGGACATGTTCGACAACGGAAGTTTTCTGAGAAGGAGAAAACGGTATAAGAGGCCTGCTGGGGGAATGTTGCTGAGAGAGCAGCGGGCGTTGGCTTCTCTGCTGGGTCCCGAAGCGTACTGTTTGCCTCCCTTGCCTCTGCCGCTCTCGCTCTTCCCTTACTGCCTGCCCCCGCTGGGGCTGCCGCCGCCGCCCCTGCTGGCCCCGCGCCCTCTGAGGCCCGCGCCGCGCACGGAGCTCCTCTCCTCCTCCCGCAAGCTGGGTCAGGGCTTCTCCATAGAGTCCCTGCTCGGCCCCCCGGCGCCGCCGCCCTGCTCGGCGCCTCCCCTACGGCGCTCCGCCTTCTCGCCCCTCGCGCCGCCCGACGACTGGAGCAGATGAAGCCGAAGTTACTGCTCCAGCGAAGACGATTTCCCAGGAAACCCGGCTGAACAGTTTGGAAATAATGTGCTAAACGCGAATAATTATTTTTTCAGTGAAATGATTCGCGCGAACAGATATTGACGCTAAAATTTTCAGTGATTTCAGAACGCTTTCTTCTGAAACCTGTATACGTCGAACTAATTTTAAAGTGACGAAAAGAAAGCAAAATGTACTTCTGTGAACTTATGGATAATAAAGTAAAGTTTGTTATGTATCTACCTATGTAGGTATCTAGTCAATGTATATACTTATCATATTTTTTAGTTTAGTTGTATAAAAAAAGTACCTTATCTGTACAATGTTGGATCCTCTCTGCACTTTATTTTGTGAGTTTAATAAGTAAAATCAAAGAATATAATGATGAAAATATGTAGATATGATTCCTGTAAATATATGAGGTTTATTTAAATAATTTATTATTGAAACATATGAACCAACTGATAAACTCAATAGCGTAAGGAAAATAGCAATAAATATAGGTATTCGTGTTTAAACTTTATTTTTAGATGAAGCCAAATAATATTCGCATCTAAAAGAGTGTATAAAATGTAATCAATAAATTTAGTAGAACCAACCAACTGAATAAATCATAATGTGAAAGAAAGCATTTTTTTGTTAACCTATAAATTTTACCTGCAAACTTAATCTGTTACATATATAGCGTAAATATTATGCAGCATAAAATAAATAACTTACTGGTGATAACATGTAACGGAAAAGTCCGAAATATTAGTTGAGAATTTAAAAACTTCTGCTTCCTCTTTGCTGTGCGTACCATTTACTTGGAGTCAGCTCTCCTAGTCCTCAATCTCCACGTCAGACTAGGAGATTTTTTGTATAGTTTGTTTTTTTAAAATTATAATTTAATAACCTAACTGTATGTTTTTCAAGAGAGATGGAGTTAACATATCAAAACACAGACGGAAAACATTTTAGGGAAGGAAATATGGAAGTTGAGGCATTTAGAAGGCTTATGATCTATCATTTGGAAATCAACAGATATTTTTTTTTTATTAATTTGTTTGCATCACAGCGGGCCAGGAGTCCTTATTACAGTGGTAAATTACAGCGCGGAATACCCAGGCTTGGGAATTAAAAAAAAATATGTTTTTTTCGGGAATCGATCCCGGATCCTTCCATGCGCGACAAAAATATCTTAGCCATTACACCACGGAGGTCGCCGTAGGCGGAAGAATTAAAGTAATATTGATGTTCAAACATAGACAGAATGATATGAAATAAATAGCAAACAACTTTACTTTTAACCACTAAGTTTTAATTTTTTCTACTGACCGGTTTCAAATCTCCGCAAGCTTCTTTATCAAGGTATAATTAACTAATTAATTATGTCTTATTTTATTTGAACAGTGATCACTAACTATTATATCGAAACATATGCAGGTAATAAGTCTAGTCTTTTTGTCATGTTGTTCTTGTATAAATCGGAAGTATGAAGTGAGATATAATTTATTAGTTAATTACACCTTGACAATGAAGCTTTTATAGCTTTGAAACTGTTCGCTATAAAAAAATAAGTCGTGAACAACAAAATTGTTTACATTTATTTAATAATAATGAATAACCACAAAGTTACTGCTTCAAATATATATATTTTTTTCAAATGTTGTTCAGATAATTAATGAAAGTTGTTTGGGATATTAAAGTTTAGGTATTTACGAGCTAATGATTTGTCATTTTCATAAATGTCTAGATTTCCATACTATCATATTCCATTTCTTACATAATATTGGCGTAAAACACGAATTAGTCTTCAAAGATTTAGACATAATAAAGATCTTGTTAATAATAAATTATTTGCTTCGTTGTATTCTCTGCGACGTGTGGCACCTATCCTAAAATAAGCCAAAGCAAACTAACAAATGTCGGTAATTTATTTTTATGATTTAATTATGATAACGGAATTCCCAACACTTGGCAATTAATTTTGCAGAACCATGCAAATTTAAATTAGCATTCAGGTTCTTATTTTTTCCGTTCTTGATGAATTTCGGCTAGGAACCTTTAAAGGTTTTCTTCGAATAACTGCACCTCGCACCTGAGCGACATTTTTTTCATTTCGTTTCATTTATTTATTTTTCAATTATATTGAGAACATTACAGAGTTTCCGATTCTTTCTTAATATATTACACAATATACATAAAAGATTGAGTGAATACAAAAAAAGAGCCATGTAAAATGAACATCAAATTACATTACATAATTGTGATACGAGTCCAAAATTGTCGATTTGTTAGTATGCAGAAATGTTTCTGAAATTAAAATATTTTTACAAATCGAGAATACCATTGAAAATACATTTAAAATTTAGAGCGGTTTTTACTATTCAATTTTTTGCTTTAATTATATTTATTTACTTATAAACAGTGTATTATTTATTTATTTATTTAACACTTACCTTACATGTACAATTTATTTACAAGGTTTTTTTAAAGTAAACGTATATTAACAAATTGCAACAGGGATGGAGAATACCTTAAAGAAGGAAATATGGAAGTCCATACATTTACAGTGCTTATGACTTGTCATTGGCTGGTTTAAGTGGCCACTTTACTCACTGTGTAACATTCACCATTTTGCCTATGTTTAAACATCCATATTTCTTCAATTCTTCCATTTGTTGATTTGAGTGAAGTCAAAGAGCTGAAACCTTTATTGTTGTAAAGAAATTCATCTGACTGAATTATTTCACATACTAGGCAACGCTTAAAATCAATTGTGAAAACAAGTGTGTAAAGTGGCCACTTAAACCAGCCAACGACAGGTCACAAGCCCTGTAAAATGTCTAGAGTTCCATATTTCCTTCTTTTTAAGGTATTTTCCATCCCTGTTGTAATTTATTAATATACGTATACTTAAAAAAATCCTTCTTCACACTAATGAATAACAATGTTTGTCAACAAGTTATATTACAGGAGAATAAAAATTGAAAAACAAAAAGTTAAATGTGTGTGCATAATATATTTTTTTATTTAACACTTTATCTACATATACAATTTATATACATATAAGGGAAGACATATTGTCTTAAGGCAATTTCTTCCTAACTACCCAAACCTTTTAGTTTGAGAAAATTACAAGTACATGGACATATTGAATCTTACAATTTTAAACAAAATTAAAAACAAAGATATAGAAAATAAAAATATATAAAAAAAAACAACACTATACTATGAAGAGAGGAAAGAGAGGAGAGGGGATGGGAAGAAAGGAAGAAAGATAAAAGAACAACTGAAATATTCAGATAGTGACATTTCAATTTCGACTTAAATGTAAATACAGAAGGGGCGTCTCTAACATTAGTGGGTAGATTATTCTACAATCGAGCAGCTTTTACTGTGAAAGAGGAGGCATGAAAATTAAAGCGATGAAAGGGTATTAAAAGGGTTCTCTCGTTACTAGAACGAAGATATAGTCCGTGCTCTGATAGAGGTTGGAAGAGCTCTCTCAGATAAACAGGCGAAGTGGGATTATTAAAAATATTGTGAAGAAGTGATATAATGTAAATGTTTCTTCTTTGCCCGATACTGAGCCAGTGTAGTTGCGTGCGATATTCGGTTATGTGGTTGAATTATTATTACATTAAGTTATTACTCATTTTTGGACACATAAGTCTTAACTCCATGATACTAAAAGTTCTAGTGTGAGTTGGGAGGAGTAATTAGTTAACACAGACATACGAGTATACGACCACAAATGTTATTCAAGATCAGAAACAATAATAATTTTAAAAAAATACATATATTGTAAATAAATAATTACACAATTATTAAAAAAAGACAAACCAACCATCACGCCGTTTCCATGTAGAGGTTTGCAGAGAGGATCAACTGCCATATCACTCTGTCGTTGCAAACAGACCTATCCTCTACATATATACATATTCTTCATATCATTTAGAAGATAACCATCATCCAGCACTAGAAATGGAAATAATTAACTTTTATAGCACGATTCTAGAAAAGATTTTTATTTTAATTTATTAACATAAACGGCAAATCTGCATTTTACAAAAAAATATAATACTAAGATATTTGGCTAAATATTAAAATAAAAAAAAACGTAAATTTCCTTTACATAAGATTCATAAAAAAAATAAACCAAAAATTGTACAAGATTAATAAAAAAATAAATAATCTAAAAATTATACAACATATTCAGTAAAAATTTTCAACAATTTAAGAATAAATGTAAAAAACCAATTAAATAATAAAATATTTTAAAGTAATATGACAAAAAACTCGTAAGTACTGTTTCATACAGCTGGGCAAAGTGAACAAAAATTGCAAATATTATGAAATGTATAAATAAATAAATAACGTTACCATTCACCATCTTTGAAAAAGCTCAAAAGCTTTGTTCTATAGGAACAATACCCTACACTAAATATATCCGATACGTGGGAATAACTATTTCCGAGTTCATGAAGTCTGTTCAATACGGCGTTACAAGTATACACTGTCCGTGAATTGTTTCTACAAAACGGTGGCACCTGTCTAGTCATTCTTCCAGGCACCCCAAAGTTGATGAGAGATAACAGTTCAGGCAATCCTATATTGAATTTGCAATTTTGAATAAAGATGCAGAATAAACTTTATATTTTCCATAAAGCCTATCAAACTTCAATCAATAAATATCTTATAAACATTGATTGGCATGACAGCTGAAAAGAAATGAATCTTGACCATGCTGTTGACTCTTTCTCCCTCTACTTTCAAAAAAGCATTGAACTTTATGTACCGTACAGATGTCAAGAACCACTAAATTCCCATTATGGCCTTCTAAGGCTTATAAATATTATAAGAGAATAATACGTACCATAAACAATGGAAAAACTACAACAAAGTAGCTGACAAACACACTTTCAACCTTTTACGATCTCGTCAAAAACGCAAAAGTAAAGAAGATTTTTATGACAACATACGCAACACAGAAACGAACATAATTATTGCCCCAAAATGCTTCTGGAATTAGTGTGTATAGTGGCCACTTAAACCAGCCAATGACAGGTCATAGGCCCTGTAGATGCCTTGACTACTATATTGCCTTCTCTAAAATGTTATTTATCCCTGTTGTGATATGTTGATATTAACAGCTCCCCAGGGAGTTGAATCCAATCTTTATTTACAAACATTTGGATAAACTCAAAATATTGTTGATTATGGTGAATGTTACACAGTGTGTAAAGTGGCCACTTAATCCAACCAATTTCCTAGACTTCCATATTCTCTTCTTAAAAATGTTTTCCCTCTTTGTTGCAACAAATTTGGATCGAATTTATTAAGAGTTATTTTCATGAAAATCTGCTCAAGCTGGCTGATATTATAATTGTTGTGAAAAAAACCTTGATAAGTCACATACGTTCGATGTTTTGAGTTTATGAACAAAATTTGGTACGGTCAAAACATCCCAAGGGAGAAATCTAGCCCGTGGGTCAAGGGTGTCCCACTTGGGAGTCAGAGTATGATAACTTGAAAATAAATTTATGTGGTTTATTTAGTATTTTTATTTTATTTTATTTAGGAAACATACAGTACAGTTACATAGTTTTATATTTTACACAGTTAGACTTAACTCTAATGGACCGGTGAAGTTTCCATATTATAAAGTAATTATATGTAAGGTTATTAATTAAAGTACAAAAAAAGAGAAGGAAAATAAACATAAACAGAAGTTGTTTAAAAATTCAAATTAAAGTAAAAAAATGAAGAAAATTTGGAAAAACAATTAAAAGTTAAGAATGAAAATATAAAACATGCTCAGACATAAAAATAAAAGAAAATAATATTTTATTTTTTTTAAAAAGGAAAAACATAAATATACACACACATAGTTTAAGGGGTTCAAAGAAACGATGAGAAAAATCTGTAAATAAGAAAATAAATTTAAGTCAATTTAAAAACACCTTCAAAATTAATGACACATAGTAAGAGCAGCAATATATTGATTTTATATACATATACAATATAAGCAATTAAAAGTAGTTAAAAAGTATAAAAACATGTCAATGCAGCAGAGAAAAAAGAAAAGGTATAGCAAGTAATATTTAAAATTTGAAAAAGCAATATAAGGAGAAGATTTTAAACCAAAGGTGGTTGATAAAATTTCCATAAAGTGATTTTCGCAGTAAAACAAATTTCATTAGAAAAATTTGATTAAAATTAACAATATTAATGTATGTAATGTGAAGTGATGTAAGAGAAAAAGGGATCAACGGGAGTTTTATTCAAAAGCTTTCAATACACTATTTTTGAATAATTGAAATCCTGTATGATAGATATCTATATAGTTAAAAAGCCGTTAAAAGTGGAACACAATCAATGTAAAAACGAATTCTGACAATGGTTTGTACTGACGATAGGTATTCGAAAGGTTGGGTGATTTCGTAGGGCACGTGATGGACAGTTAATTTGAATTTTATTTAGGAGCTGGGACGAATCAGTTAGACTGTTAATAATTTTGTAGAGGAGTATGTCGCATACTAAAGATTTATGAAGTTAATGCATATGTACCAACCTAATCATACACATGAAATTAATAGTCGTATAGTCATTTGATTAGTGACTTTCGTAAAAGTTGAATTAATTTGCTTATCTTGAAAATATCATAAAATGTATTTAATCGCAGGAATTGAAAGTTGGTGGCTAATGCATAATATGCTCTATCACCATTAGTCTACAATAAAAAAAAATACTAGATACGAGTATGTCCAAAAGTTTTCAGATATTGACTGGATTATACACAGAGTGTGTAATGTTTGGGCGAGGTTTTTTGTGATGTCCTCGTCATTAGAGCAAATGCGGAGAAGGTCGTAAAACAGGCCACATCATCCTATCCGATCCCCTTATACAAATCATCATGTTTAAAAATTCTTGTCGCCAAACTATCTAAACTAATAATAAGTGGTCCTATGATTAAATGGTTTCGAAGCTATTTAGCTGGTAGAACACTAACGGTGAAAATTTGTAGCACTCTATCCCAAACTTTCTGTGCTACTAGTGGTGTTCCACAGGGTTCCCATTTGGGCCCAATATTATTTATCTTTGTTAATGATATAATAGATGTATTTGATAATGTGGAGATATTGCTGTTTGTCGATGACATTAAATTTTTTTAAGTTATCAATACTGTTAATGATTGTGTGACTTTGCAACGTAATTTAGATAAAATGTTCCTAATAAATAAACTAAAACTAAATATGTATTTAAAAATGCCTGATTATGAGATTTTTTTGAAAAAAAAATCCACATTATTTGATTATGTCATGGGTAATATTTATACAATTAGTCTCAACTTCTGAGGTGCGCGACTTAGGTGTCGTTTTTAATAAAAAATTATCATTCATTAGTCACATTAACAACAAAACTAGTAAATCACTGAAAATGTTGGGCTTCGTGTTAATCTTGTTACGTGTGACTAAGGAATTAAAAAAAACTTGTGACTTTGAACATGATGTATAACTTCACTAGTGAGAAGCCAGTAAGAGTACAACTCTACAATGTGGACTCCTTACTACAATTATTGTCACCAAAACTTTTTGGATATAGTCCATATTTTTTTTTAAGGTATATACATTTTAAACTTGGAATTCATCATCATTCCCTTTCTACACCTAATGGTGCAAAGGGCACTGAATTGGTACACCAATCGCAGCGTATCTTGATCATTTTTGTTACATAAAGGTAAGATGATCAATCTTACGCTTTGGGTACCAGTCTAGAGACTTTGAAATATTCTAGTCTGAAAACACCCATTTAAATAAACATATTTAAAAAAAATTAATAACCCGCTAAGCCTCTTCTTTAGAGGCTTGTCAGCAGTTGTATAATGGGATATGGAAGGAAGTTATAAAAAAGTTTTTTTTATAAATAACTATTCCTCCGAAGTAAATTTAAACCTTGTACATTTTAAGCAAGGTAAAAAATAGTGCAACCCCATATAAAAAAATGGCAAAAAAATGGCAAAAAAATGGTTTTCCTCTCTTTCGCAATAAATTAAGTTATTAAAAAAACTTAAGCTGTTATTTTTACTCAAATCATCTCAAGTCTCTCATAACACCGTAATAAGTTTTAAATAATAATATTCCTTGTGAAGGTAATACAAAGTAGTTATTAAATAACCCAGTTATATCTTACTCGGCTGATTTACTTTATTTACAGTCTAGAACACATATTTGTTTAATGCAATTAAATATATTTTCCATTTCAATGTACGTTCACGCGAACACATAGATTTATTAATGTTTTATTGGTTAAAACTATCCTAAACTATAATATGTGGGGTTCATAGGCCATAATCGATGACACACACGTGCTTAAACACATCACTTGAAATAGTGCGATGACCGATGAAGCAATATCATCGTTTTCTATACAATCCAATCAAATAAATTTTGCAACTCTAGCAGTATTGCACGGAAAGACGAGGGCATTGTTCTGCAGTACATCAACACCGTCCCTGCCATCAAAATACGATTAACAAAGGAACGCGGTATACAAAGAGTCCGCAGGGCGCAGTCAACGCCCAGTTAAGTTCAAACAGTTCAGTTCAGTCAGTCCAGCCAGCCCAAAAACTCTGCTCGATGCAGTCACTCAGTTCCAGCATGTAATTCAATTGGAGTATCTTCAACTAATCATCGCAGTAACACTCGCGCGACACAATTCATTATTTATTCGCCCTGTAATAAATACGCATTAAACCTTGTGTCTTCTGTTAATATCTAACTGGAGTAGGAGCTCCAACCCTTGATAATCTATTCTTACAGATACATTAACAATTACAATAATATCAAAACATTCAAATTTGTTGATGAAGTTTCTTGGTGATTGTTTTTTGTAATCAATAAATTATTGATAATTGACAGTTGACACTTTAATCCCCGTACCTACTTTGAAAGAATAATTACCCGTTTTATCGCTCTCGCGACATCGTCACACTGGTATGATATTTTAAAGAAGTTTGTACTTTGCATAGGCTGAAAAATTAAATAAAGTTTTGAAGGTGTTTTTCCGAATGTATTTTTAGGAAATACTTACAAAAAAATAATTCGACTCTTTTGCATGCATATTGCACATTGGACAGCTTAATTTCAAATAGAAAATTTTTCCAACCAACTTATAAAATAAAATCTGTTATATTGATAATTTTAGTATGAAAATGTATGCGAAATGAACTGGATACTCAAATAAAACTTATATAATGTGAATATAAATGAATTAATATCGATACTTGTATTTAATGGGAAAAGGGAATGAAGAGAAAAGAAACGAGGAGAGATTAAGGAAGAAAAAGGAGATCTTTCCTCAGGTGCGATTTAAACAGACAGAATGCGGAAACATCTTTGATAGTGGATGGGAGATGATTTCAGAGTCGAGCCGCATGGACAGTACCTACACGAGTTAGCGAAGAAGGAATAGTGTGGATGGATTTAAGAGGGTGCTTTGGGAATAAGAACGAAGAGGTAAACTATGAACTGATAAGCTATAACTTTGGTATAAAAATGCTGTACAATATTATGTAAATCTATCTGTTGTTGTAAATGAGACAAGACTCATATTGACCATATCGAGTCTGTCCAACACCGTTTTCTAAGAAAAGTGGCATGGTTGCTCGGATTACAAAGGGGTAGTTATTCCTATTTTGAAATAGAGCAATCTCTTAATCTGTCTCCATTGGAGAGACGTAGAACTGATATGCATTTTCAAAATACTTAATGCTTTAAGTGATGTCCCATCTCTGTTGCAATCGATTTCTTTTCATGTTCCCAACCGTGTCACCAGAAGTCAAAATCTGCTATTTATAAAATCTTCTAAGAGCAACTTTGGTTTTTATGCCCCAATGTCCAGAATGTGTAGATTAGTCAATTCATCGCACGACTTGGAATTTTTTGGGATAGATCTTCCGGCTTTTCGTAGATCTCTTCGCGACTAAACAGTGTGGGATGAAGTTGGATTGGCATGGTTTAGCTCAAAGTTTTAGGTCTTTCGTTTTTTTTAAAATATTGTATACAATTATTGTTTTGCCCTTGTTTGTCTTTGCTAAATAGTTTTATGTTCTTTTTGTTTCAGTTTCTTGCATTTATGTTTCTTCATGTAACTGTTGTAATTGGCTTAGGCCGTATATATAATAAATAAATAAATAATAAATAAATACAATCGTAACCCGCGTATCAGAATATCCGTCATAGCTGTTTGCATTTTTTATTTTTTTTGTTTGATTATTTTTCCATACATATATTATTTACATACAAATGTAATTACAAAAATACACTTTAGAAAAATACATCTTAAAATTTAAGACTTTAGCGTATGAGCGTGGGCCATTCAATGAACATATTTCAGGCAATGAAATAAATATAATTTTCTTAAACTAAGGAGTCCACTCTCTACGTATAGGAAATAGTCTTTGTTTTTTGTAGATTATTTTAATTATATTTTTCTGTGCAATTCCTATTGAGCGACTATGCGCGTCCAAGACTCCTCCCCACCCTATCATACCATATGTTATTGATGATTGAATTGAAGCGTAATATACAATTTTTTTTTTTTTGGTTAAGATATTTTTCAGTCTTTGGAAAACATAAGATAAATATCTGAGTTTATATGTTAGTTAAGCTATATGTTTTTCCCATTATAGTCTATAATCTATGTATATTCCCAAATATTTATAGCTTTCCCCTGAACTTATTTTGTAGCATTTATTAGAAATATCTACATTACATTTTAAATCATTAATTTTAATTGACAAATTCTGTAAAGGGCCACTTTTGTTTGAGATTTGAAAAGGCAAATACATGTTTTTTTCTTGATTTAAACTAAGTAAATATGTTTCAAGCCTGTTATTAACTATCGTAAAACTTTTTGTACCGTCATTAAAGGTTGACTCCCATGTTTTTTAAATAAGCACAATTATTGTTCTTACATTGTTCGAACCTAACTAAGCATAGAAATTCTTATCAATATTCTGTCAGCACGCATGTTCAAAATGAGGTTACGAGCGACCTATCCGCGCATGCGCCGGCACTGCACGGATTTATGTATACAGGTCACCCCCGTTGGTCGCGGGGGATACGTTCTGGACATGGCCGCGATAAGCGAAATTTCGCGATCAACGGGGGATATCGGACTTTCAGCTTAATCTTCTCCTAGCTTTTTTTCAATTGATCGCACTGTAGACTCAGGCAATTTGAAATTCCTACCTACAACTGCATTTAAATCACCATATATTTCTATCTCTTCGATTATTTTGAGATTCTTTTCTAACGTCACTACATTGTGAAAAATATCGCGTTATAACGAATCTGCACTCGCCTGGGTCGCGATTAACGGTTACCTGTATTGTGTTCTGTCTACCATACATGGTCAATCTCGCTCAAGCCATGGTTTCACATCATTGAAGTAAATTAAGGGTTAAAGATAGCGAAACGATTGGCGCGTGCGTGAGCCGACAATATAAAAAGGTCTTCCGCTAGCCATGATTAAACTAGATCTTTTGATCAGACACTTTTTCAACAGAGATGAAGCAGTTGAGAATATGGTAGGTAATTATAGAGCCTGAATAATCACTTTACGTAGTTGACTCCCATATTTAGTATGTCAATTTTCATTTTTCAATTTTCTGTACATCGCACGTACAGATGCCTACTGTCGTATGTCTAAATCAGCCATTTTTCAGGAGAGCAAAAGCAAACTTTTTAAAAATTATTTACGAGTATAATGCCCGGTATTTTTGTGGTGTTTGCTCATTTGACTGTTAAAATATGATAATAATACTGTAGCATTACAATTACTGCTGTTGTCTGCTCCATATTTTACTAAATTTATTTGAAAGTATACTGAAGTTGATGGTACAACTCGATAAATAAAAACGAAGAGATACGTTAGTGTTCTCACAAAAAAGAGAGAAATGTGGTAAGTATTTTACTCCCGATGCGATGGTACAAATTTGTATCGGTGTAAAAAAATCTAAAATCTCCTATATGAGAGTGAATTTTATGTAACTAATTATATTTGAATATTTTTGAGTGATTGACGGCCTCCGTGGTGTATTGGTCAAGACGCTTGACTCACGCACGGAAGGCTCCGGGTTCGATTCCCGGTGAGAAAACAATAATTAAAAAATTAAAAACTGGGTGTTGTGATGTAATTCACCACTGTAATTGGGCCACCTGGCCGGGCACACATACAATTTTTTTTTTTTTTTTAAATCGGCTATTTTGATGTAATTAGTTAAAAAAATTACTCCTGAGGATCAGCTTTGCGTATAGCTGTCACCCGTTTGTTTGCGTAACATTACTACTCCTTTACAAACCTCAATACCGTAATTATAAAAACAAAAATACTCTTTTTTTTTAAAAATATTTTTGTGGTTTGACTATAATGCGAGTTTATCGTTTATTTCTGTAAATACATAGTACTGAAAAAAACAACAGCTTTTTAAGTTGCAATAGGGAAAATTCATATACTACAAATACCGATAAAAAAATATGAAATGAATTTAGAAGAAAAATATAGAATTTTAAAAATAAATATGGATATTGTGGAGTAATGTTTTAATTTCAGAGTAATAACGCGTAGTTTGTCGCATTATTGCTCTGTAGTTTTAATACACAATTGAAAAAAAATAATTCTCAAGAAATATGTCTTTACAAAAACGCGACATGTTTGGCCTTTACAAATGTGCCTTAAAGCTTCGTGACGATGTTCGATTTAAATTTAAACGGTAACAAACAAAGTTCAAAATTTAACTGAATCGTGACGTATTAGGAGCGTGACCAATGCAATAAATTGATTTCATGGGAATTTAAAATTTAAAAAATGTAACATGTTTTTAACTAAGTAACTGAACTACTAATAAGTATAAAAAAAAGTTTTTTGCATTCGACAGTATTTCTTCATCATCATCAAATGGTGCATTGGGCACTGCATTGGTACACAAATCGCAGCGTATCTTGATCGTTTTTGTTACATAATTTTAAGATGATCAGTCTTACGCTTCAGATACCAGTCCAGGGACTTTGAAATATTCTGGTGTGAAAACACCCTTTTAAATAAATATTTCATATCAACCGTGTCGGGAATCGAACCCGAGACCTCTCGCATGGTAGGCAAACGCGCTGAAATTACACCACGAGGCTGACTTCAGTATTTCATTAATCTTTATTAATTAAGAATTGTAAAAAAGCGATATTTCCTTATTCCTTGGCGGTACGAATTTGTACGACTGTTTTTTTTTTATCTAGAGTTTAAAAAAAACTGAAAACTACGTAATTGTTTTCAAGCTATAAAAAATATAATTCAAGAAGAACAAAACCAAAAACTCTCCTAAATCTATGTTCAGGGATCAAATTCACTGTGCTTCTGGGGTGCCATATGTGGGGTTTGAATTTTACATTCCCATGCGTGTAGTTTACTAAAGAAAATAAAAGAAAGAAGAAAACTAGCGAAATTTATTGTTTGAAAGGGGAAATTTTTTATGAACCAGAAATATTTATGCTAATAATGTTGCTATGAATCCCCGCTTCTTCGTATGAATTATTTTCACTTTCAATTTTAAAAAAATACTTTTACTTGAGAGTGCTCTACACTTGTGCACATTTTTTTTTTTTTATTTGTTTATTTTTCATACATATATTATTTACATATAAATATAATTACAAAAATAAACTTTAGAAAAATACATCTTAAAATTAAGCTATAACATGAATTGGAAAAAAATGCCCACAAAGACTACAGCCTCTGAGCGTGGGTCATTCCTTTTTTAATTATTAAAAAGTTTATAAAACATATATATGGTACGACATAACCATGAAAAGAAAAGAAAATAAAAATAAAGGAAAAACCAAATTAACATAAAGTGATATTACGAAAATATGATTTATTCGCAGTATGCATTTAATTTTTTATTTTTTTAAGCATGTGTCTATCTGCTCCTTCCATGCTAATCCAAGAACTTAAACCTATTTGTAACTGCGCCAGTAGTTTAATGTTTTGTAGTTCCTTGCTTAGAAGATTGAAGGATCTTGGACCAACATGTAAGGAGTGCCTCAGTGCGAACTTAGTTCTGCATCCTGGAACTGACAGTACACTATCGGATCTATTACTAATACGATTTGAATAATTACTAAACAATTCCATATTTAAGTAAATATATTTCACTCACTGAAATAATTTTCTAAAACTAAGGAGTCCATTCTCTACGTATTATTTATTACTAGAAATAGGAAATATAAAGAACCGCCTTTAGTGTGAAGGAAGATGAAAATTTTAACTGCATTATATTTTTCGTTTATGAAGGACTGAGTTGTCTTCCGCATTAAAATATACCTTATTTTTAAGCGTCAAGGTTAAGTCATCGTTTATAAAGTACGCAGATTAAGCTCCCGATTTTGCAGAGTTTTCTCTAAGTTTTGCCAAAAGAAAAATTGGAAGCAATAAAATCTGGAATGAACGTTATTTGAACGAAACCACAGGACAAATAACTGAAAAATTCTTTGCTTCTATTTTTCCATTGATTTCAGGAAAAAGCAAAGTATGAGCTTCGATCTCGCTCAAATCCTCACGGGTCATGGCGGGTTTATGAGCTGCCTGCACTGTTTTAAACTTTCCAAGATTAAGTGCTGTCCGTATGATGATGAAACCCTTCAAGATGTTCCCCATTTGTTGATGCATTGCCCCCTTTTCAGCGTCGAAAGACGTAACCTGGAGGCGCGATGCAGAAGCGTCGGTGAGAATCTAAAGCACATCTATTCCGTAATAAGTCACAATGATTTATCACAAAAGGTAGTATCTTTGATGGTAAGGATAGTACAGGTAATAAGGACAGTAAATGATAACATGACACAAAATGTCCTGGTCTCTTCAAGTGAAACGGAAGGTCTGCTGATGTCTATCAATAGTCCGGCTTCTCTTAAATAAGTTTTCTGGGGTTTTCTCTTCATTAATCAAATGCGGAGAAGTTCCTATAAAGGTCCACAGCCGAAATTCCCCCCTTTATTTTTATTTTTTTGGGAAATCAACAGTTCTACATACATATTTATAGTAAACAAACAGATATCATGTATAAACTCAGAACTAATAACAGATTTCCACAAAGTATGCAAAGTTAGTAAAGAAAATATAATACATATGAAATGAATACATACTTTTCTAACACTTCTTAGATATAGATAGCCAGGAAATAAAATCCACTTGTAAAATATAAACCTTGTACATTATAAGCAAGGTCAATAATACTGCAACTCTATTTTTTTTAAGTACGCAGATAAAGTCGTACAAAGATTTAAGTAAATAAATAACTTTTCTCAAAGTCACCAAAATAATAATTTGTTTTGTTAATACTAATATTTAGTTTAATAGACCTTCATTTTTTATATGGAGATAGTAAATATTGCGTATTTTTACAATTTTTAGAAATGTTCTTCATAACTCACTTCCGCAAAATATGTTTATAAATTTATGATCGTTGACAGTCCTCTTGCCCAAATAACCTTAAAGATAAACTGGTTTACAAAATTACCAAAATTTTGGTTTGAAATATTTTAATAGAAAATTAACGTTTTTGAGAACGGAATATGTAATTAACGATGCCAAAATTGTTGATGTTACATTGTGTAAAGTGATCACTTAAATCATCAAATAACAGGCCGTGCAATTTTTAAATGCCTAGACACATTACGCGAATCCTAAAATCGGTAAATAACTATATAAGTATTATTTTATTCAATTCAGGCCCTGTTATCGTCCACAATAAATGACCTCCTGTATTGAAAAGGTGCATTATTGTACGATTTCTTCAAGTTTAGGGTTTTATTTACTTATGCATCGGTTTATTACTCGTTCGGTATTTGACGCCGCGCCAGTAAGATCAAGGATAGTAATATAAAACTACGAAGTGAGAAAAGTTAAAAAGTTGTCAAGGTGATCAAGATGTATTGACCTTTTTATTGATTAGTAATTTTATCATTTTATGTGCCTATCTACTAGGCGCCAGTCGGTTGTGGTAGCATTCTTTTGTGTGAGCGATTCTTATTTATTACCCTCATTTTGACGGCTCCGAACAACAAAAAATACATTGTGAGGAACAATGGGGAGCAATTTCTAAGTGTATAAGATTGCAATCAACCGAGACTCGAAGGACCGATAACATGAGGCCTAAAAGGCCGGTTAAATAAGGCCTTAAGCGCCTTAGGGGTCGAATTTCCTAGCAAATATCAGTCAATGACAGGCAATCGTTACCTGGTGGTAGATAATTATTTGTTTAACAGAGAGGTCATAAATAGCAGTGGCGAATAGTGATTTTATTTACAGGTAAGCTATAAAAAATATAATACATATTTGTACCTACAAAGGAGGTACCTTATATAATGTAAGTAATATAAACTACAAATTGATATTTTTCTGTGGTTCTGTGTGATACAACAACTCTTATCCATGAAATCAACTCAAACGATGTAATTTCGTGATAAATTATATTATATATATATATTATCCATTACTTTAGTATCTATATAATTAATGATAAAATAAATAAAAAATATCATTATGAATTCAGTCGATATCAGGTATTCAATTGAAATGTCAACTGGCCGCATTGTAATTAATAGTGATATAAACGGCCGCGTGGAGCGCTATATATCCTGCAATATGACGCATGAAAATAATTATGGTCTTATGTCAAAAGTACAATCTCAATGAAAAATAGTCCTTAGAAACAATGTTTGAAATACTGTTTTCCAAATCAAGTTTCTTTAAATAATTTGTGTCATCTGCAAGTTTAATCTAGGAGAAAAAACTCGCACTAGGGTTAATACGTCATTCAAAATATAGTATACTTATTTGTATGAAAAAATAAGCTGGAATAATCGGCTAGTTTCTTGGCCCACCGCAGGCGCTGGGCGCGCTTTATTAAAATTTATACGGATAAAAATACAAACGGTGGAAATGATTTAAAATAAACGGTAATTATTTATTTGTTTTTCTGTAAATAAAGTTACAATAAAACATTATTATGTTAGTCAAATATAATGGAAAGCTGCGCTTAATCGCTTCTATACGCGGTTCGCCCCTGATAAATAGAAGTCATTGTTTTTCAGATATTTGTTTGAATGAGATGTTCTTATATAACATATAGGTTATTTGATTGAAAACCAAAAATATTTTATTATTTTACTGACATCGTGAGCATACAAGGAAAACTGGCCTAGTCTGAATTCTTTTTTGTTGGCAAATCAAGATTGAAGTTCTTTAATTGTCACAAACTAATACTTTTGCTATTTAGTACTCTTTTGATATTACTTTTTTTTCTTTACATAGACAAATAATTAGCAACGTATTTTGTTAGTATGGAAGTGTTTTGATTTTGTCGACATTTCCTGTAGCAGATGTTTATAGACTAACTTGATTAATCTACGATTATCAATTTCGTAAAAAAAGAGATAACTGGACTCTTTTTTTCCAGAACTAAAAATGGTGAAAAAATTTCAAAATTGCAAAAAATTGGCTTGGCCAATTGTCCTTGAATGCTCACAATAAGTTTAACGCAGACGAATCTCACCGGATGAATACAAGTTTCAGCTGGAAGAATGGAATAAATATGGATGTTCAAACATAGACAGAATGGTAAATGTTTAATAGAGTTTAAAGTGAACACTGAAACCAGCCAATGACAGACCGTAAGTATTATTGTAAATGCCTAGACTTCCATTTCGTCCTCAGCTAGAATGCTGTTGCCCTATTTGGTCACCTTACTATAATGTTAATATTAATACACTAGAAAAGAGTAAAAAAAAAAGTTTATACAGATCGACTACCGGTTAAACCGTAACTTCTCTCGCAATGCTGAAAGCATGCAGTACCATAGAGTAAACTCTCTTCAAAATTAAAGAATAATATTGTGCCAGCTATTTTTGTTCAAATTCATAAACAATAAAATCGATTCTCCTAATCTAATTGAAAGACTTGCATTCCGTGTGCCATCTAGACCATCAAGTCAAAATCTTCTGTTTTACGCAGACAACGCATCAATAAACCATTTAAATTAATCTATAATACCTAGAATATGCGAGAAATATAACTGTTTTTTATTTCCCGAGGTTGATGTTTTTCATGACAAAAAGTTGTTTAAATATTGAGAGAAGCATATATTTAATTAATTTTATTGTTATATACATCTTTTTCGTTTTTTATCTTTCACATTTGTTTTTTTAACATAATTTGAATTATTGTCGCTAGTGTAAATATTATTTTGGTGTTTTCATAGGTGTCCTACACTAAAATACAAAGAAATTGTCAATATATTTCGTACATACTGATTGTTTACCCAATAAAATAACCAAATAAATATTCCCTTATCGAAAGTGTTTTCTATATCTTTTGTAATATGTTAATAATACATTACTTTACATCAAATGGTCTGATTTTGTACATGGTGATACCTACGTTGATTCGGGTAGTTATGTAATTTATGGAGCAAACAAAATGAATACAAGACATATCTATACAGCCAAGATAACCTAATATTATTTTACCAGCACGTCTGTTTTAGTTTTATGAGTAAACAATCTAATCTGAAGATTTCACAAGAAAATGCTTGTTAGAACCAACAAGGCTAGACGGATTTGTCCGAAAGAGTTATGGCCGTGTAACACTGATCGAAAATCCAACAATTCGTTAAAAATCTAAACAGATGAATATTGAATTTGCATTATATTTGAAGCAATAACTTTGTGGTTTAAAATAAAAACATCTTGTTTTTAACCACTTATATATAAAAATTTAATTTAAGGATTTAAAATCTGAAAAATAAAACATTAATAGGCAAGCGTTCAATCAACTAGGGTGGGTTCTTTAGTAATTTGATATGCTAGAGTAATTGTACGCTCTAAATCTGATGCTCAAAAATAAGTTAAGGTAAGAATTTATTTCCACAGTAAAATATACATTTTTATGTGTTTTTTCTTGTTGTGTTGAACGCATTGCATTTATTTATTTCTGACAATTAAATTTAGGGCGTACAATTACTAAAGCACGTCCAATTAATATGGCACCCATTCTATGTATATTTGAAATAAAAAGAGAGAATATTTTCAATACGATGGCTAAAAACATGGACCATTTGCTCACGCTCACAGCGCGAGATAACGGTTCACCCTTAGTGGAGCTCCGAGAGCAACTTCTGTTCAATGGCAATGGTACAGGCTGGCCTGTGTCGTGAAATTGTCTCTCTCACTTGCCAATACATCTATAGCCACGAAAGTGAGACGTAAAAGTATTTGAGACAACCGTTAGAACGATTGCAGAATATTTGTATACGTTATATCTTTGACCTTCACAAATTTGACCACATAACCGAGTATCGCACATTCTATCACTTCTTCACAATATCTTAAATAATTCCACTTCGCCTGTTTATCTGAGAGAGCTCTTCCAACCTCTTTCACATCACGGACTATCTCTTCGTTCTAGTAACGAAGTAAAGAACCCTTTTAATACCCTGTCACCTATCTAATTTTCTTGCCTACTCTTTCACAGTAGAAGCCACTTGATTATGGAATAATCTACCAACTAATGTAAGAGACGCTCCTTCTTTAATTACATTTAAGTCCAGATTAAAATGTCACTATCTTAATATTTAAATTGTTCCTTTGTCCTTCTTATTTCCTTCCCATCCCCTCTCAGCTCTTCATAGTATTGTGTTTTTTCTTTTATATATATTTTTTATTTTGTTAATCTTTGTTTTTATTTTTTGTATATAATTGTAAGATTATGTCCATGTATTTGTAATTTTCTCAAACTGAACGGTTTGTGTAGGTAGGAAGAAATTGCCTTAAGGCAATATGCCCGCCCTAATATGTATATAAAGTGTTACATAAATAAATAAAAACATATTCTGTACTCTTTTACTTCATTGCCGCGACAATGCGACACATCGGTTAGCTTTTGACTGTAGAGGGAATTTATCACCAATTTATAGTAAAATGCTTTTTTTGTGTCCAATGAGTATGTATTACTTAATAATATATTATTTTAATATTTAATTAAATGTAAAATGGAAAATCGTGTATTTATTATATTTACAGAGACGTGAAAGTTTTTAGATGCGATGTTTAGGCTATACATCACCGGAAAGGGAAAGTTGACTTACAGATCCCTTGTTGGAATTGCAGATTGTGGTTGTTTTTTAGTAACGCAGATTAGCGGATCAGAGGTCCGAGGTTCCAACTTCACTCTATTACAAGTTTTTCTAACAGTGAACTAAATACAACTTGTTGAAAATGGTCCTGAAAATAAAATATAAGGGTAAAAACGTAAATATTATTTTTTTCAATTAACACATTATAACAAGGATGGAGAACATTTTAGGGAAGGGAATATGGAAGCCTAGATATTAACAAGGATTATGACCTGTCATTGGCTGGTTTGAGTAGCCACTTTACAACTGTGCACAGTTGTTACAGTCACAGTTGTAAGTTAAGTCAAAGAGCTGAAACCTTTATTGTTGTGAAAAGATTAATCTGATTGAGTTATTTCACCTACTAGGCAACGCCTTAAACCAATTTTTCAATTTTTAAACTTCATTTTGGACCAGTTGGTTTTATTACAATATTTTAAGTTTGTCCAAATGTTTGTAGATAAAATACTAAATTTTACCACCTAGGGAGTCATTAAGATTAACAAATTACATCAGGGATGGATAACATTTTGGAGAAGGGAATATGAAAATCTAGACATTTAAAGGACTTATGACCTGTCATCGGCTGGTTTAAGTGGCCACTTTACACAATGTGTAACATTCACTGCTTTGCCTGTGTTTGAAGTTTATTTTTTCCTTTTAAAAAATGACGAGTTGTTTCACTCAGTTTTCTGATCCGTATTATACACGTTTTATGATTATCAAGTATTAAGTGGACTGCGGTAGAGTTGTTGAAAGTGTAAAAACTGCCAAGAAACTCAAAATGGTTGATATCTGGTAAAACAAACGCTGCGCTGGTCGCTTCCTTGTTTACTTGACCAGATAACTAGGCATTCTTCTCATACATACTTTGTTATCTAAAAGAACAACTACCCATTTAACGTGAGTTTGAAACCTGGTTAAAATACACTTCTTAAATAGTGATATGTTTGACATAAATAGGATCAACATTCGCATAGCAAATCGCAGTACTACAAACTGCTGATTAGCAGGGGCGAACCGTGTATAGAAGCGATTATGCGCAGCTTACCGTTTTATTTGACCAACCATAATAATGTTTAATGGTAACTTTATTTACAGAAAAACGAAAAAATAATTAACATTTATTTTAAATCATTTCCATCGTTTGTATTTTTATCCTAATATAAATATAAATTTTAATAAAACACGCCCAGCGCCTGCGGTGAGCCAAGAAACTAGCCGATTATTCCAGCTTATTTTTCATACAAATAAGTATACTATGTTTTAAATGTATTAACCCCAGTGCGGGTTTTTTCTCCTAGATTAAACTTGCAGATTACACAAAGGAATATTTTTCTTTGTGATGATACTTTTGACATAAGACGATAATTATATTGCAGGACATATAGCGCTCCACGCGGCCGTTTTTAGCACTATTAATTACTAGAACAATGCGGCCAGTTGATATTTCAATTGAATACCTAATATCGACTGAATTCGTAATGCTATTTTTTATTTATTTTCAATAAATTATTTATTAAAGTAATGGATAATATATCTATATAATATAATTTATAACGAAATTACATCGTTTGAGTTGATTTCATGGATGAGAGTTGTTGTATCACACAGAACCACAGAAAAATATCAATTTATAATATGTATTACTTACATTTTATTATGTACCTCCTATGTAGGTACCAATATATGATATTTTTTTATAGCTTACATGTAAATAAAATCACCATTTGCCAATGCTGATTAGTTAGTCTTCATTTTTCCCTAGGTCCCGGCAGAAGGCCCTTAGAAGTTTGAGCCCCTGAGGCCGGGGCCTAGTGTGCCTAAAGCTGTAATGCGGTCCCACTCGCAGTAGTCCATCCCATTGAGGAAGTCTAGCAGCAACAAACACCTCACTCGCGCTGCAGTGTCGTGAAAGCCTATGCGGAAATTCCGCCCTTCGGGAAATTGTATATTTAAAATGTATTTTAACGCATGGTAAAAATTTGAGTATTTATTGTGCGGCGAAGTTTCATGAAAATGAATGAAAAAAAAAAAAAAAAAAACAAACTACTTTGTATGATGTCACTAGTTCTTCCGAATTGATAAGAGAGTTGTGTTAGATTTTCGTTTGACGGTAAGTCAACTGACAAATCAGCAGAACTCATCGAGAAGAAGGAGAAGACAAGTTGAGACATCACACGCGAAGCAATTCAGCTTAATTTAATTGACTGTTACCAAATGAAAAAATAAGAAAACCACCGAACATCCTCATTATTGTATCAAACATTCAACGTATCCCTAATACTTTGCTAAATATATTGACACCTCAGCTCGCTGGTATATTGGTGCGTGCATAAATCCTGAAACATTCTGTTTTTCAAAATATTACATATTGAATCTGCATTAACTTGATGGAAAAACGTGATTGAATTTTTTCAATTAAACACTATTATAAGCCCAGTTAAAATTGTACATAGTAGCATACTAACATGAAAAATAATTAATTAAAATAAATATAAAACAGCTTTGTTTTTACCCACTATTTTTTTTTTCTAGTGACCGGTTTTAAAGCTACACAAGCTTCTTTTTTAATGCATAATTAAACGTAGTTATGCAGAAAGCAGCCAGTCCACAATTTTGAAAAAATGAGATATGAGTGTTATCGGGTACAGTAACGTCAATTCTATGTTCTGCTGAAAACAGTCAGACCACTCAAATACAAAAAATAAAATAATCACCTTCTCAATATAGTATCGATCACAAAAATGACATTTCAATTTGCAGAAAACACCCACAGCACTAAAAGAATCTTACGGTACTCTAAAAATCTTGAAAACTAGTCAAATACATAATTAGATTCTTGTTTGTAATATTCAAAAAAACTAACGTATTCATTGTTTATAATTTGTCAAAGTCGAAAAAATTCCAACTGTTGTGAAGATTGTTTTTTTTTCTTCATAAAAGTGCTATTATCTCAGGTTCACTTTTCTATAGCTGGCTGCTTTCTGCCTAACTACGTTCAGTTAACCTCTGAATATTATCGTATTCTATTTTAATTCTGATTTCTAAGTATTACATCAAAACATATGGAATTAATATTTAACAATTATTTCTACATATTGAACTAGTAAAGGACTTATCCTCACAAAAACAAGACAAAAAGACGTAACTCGTTAGCTCCATATGTTTCGATGTAATATTTAGTAAACACTGTTAAAGTAAAATAGTCAAATATTAATTCGTTAATTATACCTAGATTAAGAAGCTTGTGTAGCTTTGAAACTGGTTGGTAGAAAAAGTAAAAAAAATGACAAAAAACAAATGTGTTTTATATTTATGTTAACACACAAACAACCACAAAGTTAGTGCTTCTTCCAATTTTTTAACCGGCTTATACAAATAAAATTTTAGAAAAAAAATTGTTTCTTGTTATTTTCTTGTAAATGGTTTTCCTTCAATAGTCATTAGTTTTTCCAACTCCTATTATGTTTATTTATATTTATTTTATAACTAAACTAGGGCCGCGATTATGAACGCTATCTTCATCGGACATATCGAGACTTTACATTCTAATATCGATATTTATGTTCAAAAATGTATATATTTGTATGAAAGTTAAAGTATCTTTATCGGTAACTTATAATTGAACACGTGTAAAAAAAATTACACACACTGTATTTTTCACACAAAACATAATATTTTATTTGTGGATAAAATTAAAGATTAATTTTAACTTCCCATACGGGTCCTGTAGATGGAAAGATCTGTGCTTTCCGAAATTATATCGTTGAGCTGAAATAAATTCAAGTGGTCTAGTAACAAAGTTTTATTTAAATTTTTAAAATTTAATAAAATTACTTAAATACTGTTTTTTAGCCTGCACAGAACAATGAGAGAATCGAGAAAAGTTCTAGTAACATAATTTTTATTATACCGCATTGCATCGTGTTTGTACCCCTCGTTCTAAGAAACAAGAATAATATACGCATTATAAACCTTCGCTTAATTCCCGAGCAAACAAGTTGCCTCAATATTATTCCTATGTGAGTTATGAGTTACGAGTGTTGTAAGGCTAATCAGTTTATCATTCATTTAGGAGTAAAAGTATAATACCTACCTGTAAATTATTTTTATCTGTGTTTACGCTTGGCTTTCTACCGTCTAACAAAGTTTATGATATTATTAAAAAATGTCCAAAGTAATCCTTAGTTGCAGCTTAATCGGGACGTTGCGGTTCTAGTAGGTACTCGTATTGCGTAACATGATTATTCAAAATGATGGATTCAACTGTTTCATAATATAAACATGTATTGTAACAGGGAGGAAAAGTATTTTTGAAAAGGGAATGTGAAAGTCTAGGCTTTAACAATAGGGTATTATCACTCGGGAGGAATATCGGATTTAACCTTCTCTACAAATAAAAGATGTTTTAAAGATTTTCCTAGTGTTTATATAAACCCTTTTAATGAATATTTTCGTTTCGAAAATAAGGTCTTTCGAAAACGATGGTTTCTCAAGTTGGTATTAAATTTTGTCACAGAAGTTCACGAGTAATGATTTCATTTTAATGTTGGTCATCATGATGATGATGAATGCCACAGGCCACAGATAGAAATATAAGGAGAGGTGTTGTCCATGCATATTATCTTAAGCCCCCCCCCCCTTACCCACTCCACACTCCAGTTCCAGGCACTGACAGATGAATGTGAAAACGGATTACATCTTACATCTCCATTTTTTAAAATTATTTTATGGTTTTCAACGTCTTCTTTGTATTGATTTATTATGATAATGATAAATTGAATTATCAATTTATCATGAAAATTATAAATCACAACTCGTAGCGTTTGATAAGTGACAGGACGCCGAAAATGTATACAAACGACACATAAAAAAAGGAAACTATCTACAATACTCCATAGACATTGAAAGAAACAATCCGATGACGTCACAAAACATCCGAAGACGTCATACTTGATGACGTCACGAATCGTTTGTTTTTGGCACCATTCAAATTACTAGAATATAATCCTTTATAGCTCCCTTATTTCTTAACAGATTTTAATAAGAATAGTACCGATCGGCTTGCGGTTTTTTAGATTAATTTATTAGATAATAAAAAAAAAACATGATAATTGCCCTTTCCTGTCGTTATCTGGTTTAAGTTGTAACTACATATATACTTATTATCCATGGGCGAGGGGAAAAACCACATAAGTCAAAATGTATTTCTTTTCAGGAGACCGTTTTTTGTGTCTCTAACATTGCAGGAAATTAATCTAACAATGAAAAAATGTCTCTTTTTTTTCTCCATACATATAGAAATTTGATTATTGCTAAAAACTGGGAATATATAGTATGGCGATAAGTGATAACTCTTGAATGTTACGTCGTTTAAGGCATAAAGTTAGAAAATATTCTTCCTCGAGAAACCTTTTTTTGTAGCCGATAACAAATAATTTTAAAGACGAGTGATACTTTAATCCACAAATTTGGAATATCCGGTGACCGGTTTCAACGCTTTCGCGACATCTTTGTGACAGTTAATTTTATTAAGGAGTTCAATGTATTTATACAAAACAGACGTAAGGATAGATAATTCAAAATCATATAAAAGTCAATTAAATAAAGTTATTCTTATCTTAAGGATCATTTTCAAAAAAATTTCGGGTTAACTAATGAGTTGATAAAATGCTATTTTATGAGTGTAAGTATTTTATTTTTAGTTATTATTATACTTATTATACTCATTGAAATAGCATTATATCAACTCATTAGTTAACCCGAAATTTTATTGATAATGATCCTTAAGATAAAAATAACTTTATTTAATTTACTTTTATATGATTTCGAATTATCTATCCTTACCTCTATTTTGTATAAATACATTGAGCTCCTTAATAAAGATACCAGTCTCGAAGATGTCGCGAAAGCCATGAAACCGGTTACTGGATATTCCAAATTTGTGGATGTAAGTATCATTCGTCTTCTATTTATATAATAAATTACAATGAACTTCCATCAATAATTTTTACTTCCAAACTTAAATGTTTTAAATATTTTTTTTTGTGTAATTTATTTATTTATATATCAACTGTTCGAGGAATTTTTTAGAATAAAAAGTTTTATAGAAATAATCTCAGCATTGAACAATTAATTATGTATTATATAATGTGACATTTAACGATATAATGTAACTGAATAATTTAAACTCAACAAATTAGTTAAAGTAAAATATATTTTTTTTAAAAACTGCAAAAATAAAAAAATAAAAACATATCTAAGATGACAAATAAAAGATAACAATTTAAGTGAGAAAATCTTATTGTCTAAATATAAATATAACAAGGTAAAATTGAAAATAATTAAACATAAACATAAAGTAATAAAGAACATTGATAATATTATCCTTAATTTACTGATTTAGAACAAGACAAGCAAATAAAAAAATAATTTAATAAGTTGATTTATGTGATTGTTCCCCCCGCCCCTAGTTAAATACTGTGCAATATTCACCATTCTGCCCATTTTATACATAGATATTTCTTCAATTCTTTAAACTGTTGATTTTAGTGAAGTAAAAGATCTGAAACCTCTATTTATGCAAGTGAGATTCATCTGACTGAATTATTTCACCCATATATTGGCAACGCTTGAAAATATGTAACCACACGGTGAAAATTACGTAAAATCTGTAGAAAGTTAGTGAAAATGAACACAAAAAAACGAAAAAAAAGGATGTGTGAGAGTTTAAAGTAAAAATACACCAACGACTAACAGATAAAGTTTTTCTGTTAGTAAAATTACTTAATACTTTCAAGACATGTGACTTTTGCACAAATATATTTTTATTTCGTGGCCCCAAGAGTGTTCAATATCCCGAATGAACATATTAAGTTACCCAAAACGAAAGCCATTTCTTATTATTTATTGAGAAAAAAAAATTGCACCAACACAAACCAGGAGGCCCAATTACTGTGGCGAATTACAACACAAAACACCCAGGCTTAAGAAAAATCACATTTAAAATGTTTTCACCGGGAATCGAACCCGGAACATTATCTGTGTGAGCCAAGCGTCTTAACCGCTACACCACGAGGGTCAAATATGGATTTCGTTTAGGGGAAGAGTCCATTGTAGGAAACTGCTGCGAGACATTCCAAAAACTACTTTATTTTATAAATTTTAGATTTGAAGCACTAGCTTTGCGGTTATTCGTTTTAATAAAAAAACAAATTTGTTTTCTTCATTCAATTCAATCTATATTGGAAAAACTAAAAGACACTTTAATATTAGAGTAAAAGAACACTTCAGGGTGCCTAAATAATGAAAAAAAAACTGAATTCGCAAACCATCTGATAGAATATAATAATTTTTTAATAAAAATGCTAGATTAAAAGTTCTATATGTTAAAAAAAATAATATTAAAATAGGACAACTTGGAAATATTAGAAATCAAAAAAGCGATTCAAGATAAGAAAAAAATAAAACATAACCAAACAAACGAAATTTATTTTAATCCACTTCTGTCTAGTTTGAAAGATCGTATTAATCTCATATTACAGTAAGGCAAAAATACTTAGCAACACATGTAGAATTTAGTAAAAATGGATAAATAAAAAAGGCTACAATTTATAAGTTAAGTAAACCTTGATAAAGAAGGTTGTATTGCTTTGAAACGGGTCGGTAGAAAATAAAAAAAGGGGTTAAAAAAATGTTTTTATTTATTTGACTTTATTTGAAACAACAATATGATGCACATATAGTGCTGAATGTTGTTCAGATAGTGATAATGTACGTAATAACTTGAGAAAATGTTAAAAAAGAAAGATAATCTTGCATCGAAAAACTCCCTTAGATATTTGAATAATACTCGATACGTTACTGTTCTATTTAATATACATACCAATATAGTGAATAATTAAATAAAATACCTAATCAAGCTGATAAAATCCATAAACAAAATTCTTGACATTTCTGCTTGGTTGCCTGAAATTTAAGGGAATGTTATTTAAAAGGCGTTTGACCCTTTCACATCTGAATATAATTTCTTTTTGATCTACTAAGGAAATTATTATACGATTATCATTTTCACTTTAGAAATTATTTATCGATCACTTTCAATGAACACTGGGTCACAGACTGATAAAATTTACAAAACGTTTGATATTATATTACAAAATATGTTTATTCAGTAAAATTAGTTTAACTTTGTAGCGAGATGTATTTAAAACTTGCCTAAAATATCATTCAAAAGGACAGCAGAAATCCGCTTCGAATCAAATAAACCGGCCAAAGCAAACTACTGTCAAATCAAAAAGCGAACTATGCCGTTATGTGTAATTTATCAACATATGCAAAAAAAAATAGCGTCGTAATACAAATAAATAAAAAAAAAATAAAACAAACATCAAAATAAATAATACATGATAATAAAAAACATTTTGAATTTTTTTTTACAACTTAAAATGAACAAAACATATAATCTTGCGTAGGTATTTATCGATTTGGAAAAACATTGGAGACACAGCATGTGAAAGCACCATGTGCGTATATTTTTCGAGTAATAATCAAATTTGAAAGTGATTTGTTTTTTGAGTGCCTAAATCTTTTATTCACACCCCTATTGCGTATAATCCACTCACACCCTTAAATCAGTTACAGTACTCGGGTGCTATAAAACACATTTACAAGTACATGTACCTACCCTTAAACACATACATTTGTAGAAATTACAAGCGGTATGAATTTATTAATTGACCAAAAATAAAAATACATTACGTATGTACTTCACGTTATTCCCATAGTATTTTTAAAATGTATTTTTCCAAATAAACAAATAATATATTATTTTCTATATATTATTATATTTATTATTTTTAATATGATAATATTTTCGTATTATTTAAGTATTTTTGTTTTATTAAGTAAGTATTTTTCAAAGATTTATATTTAACATATTATCAGAAAATAGGAGTCCAGTTGTGGCAGAGCGCTGTGCAAACCTCCTATGATTTCTGAGTCCGCGACACTAGCCAATAGCCGATCACAACCTATTCAAAAATGTACTTGAAATATAACTCATTCTTATTTATTCCATAAACTGGATTGTATTTGTCAATAAAACGATACATGTCTGCAATGGTGGCCTCCGTGGTGTGATGGTTAAGACACTTGACTTAGTCATCAAAGGTTCCAGGTTCGATTCCCGGTGAGAACACAAAAATTAAACGTGATTTTTCTCAAGTCAGGGTTTTCTGTATTGTAATTCACCACTGTTATTAGGACTCCTGGCCTGTTGTGGTGCCAAAAATAAAACTAAATAATATTATTTTGAATAGATATGTCCAAATCATAGAATTAAGAATAGTCCAGAAGGAGTGTAGAATCAGATTTGAATACATCGGACTGTGTCCAATAATTCCTCCACTTAGACACACTTTCGCCGCGCGCATACTCGAAGTCACCGAGTAATATTGCCAGATCGCGAAGAATATAACCATAACACGTAAGGTAAAAAAAAAACACTTTGTTAATTTTTCAAAAATTTTATTGTGCACTCGGAAACATTGATTGACAAAACAGAGTAGATAAGTAAAGGGTCCTTCAATAAGAGTAATTGAATAAATGAACTTTGAATTAAAAAAATAAAACAAATTTTATTCTATATAAAACTAATATTTTTATATCATGTTAAGTAATATTTTATGTTTTAAAGATAATGTCGGCCAAATGTCCACCACGGCGTTGTTTAATCCGAGGTTAAATTTTCATTATTTCTCTTATTATATTAGCAAAGTAGGGTAACATTGTTTACTACCCTGGCAACACTAACGAAATTCCATTTTGTTTCTTCGACAATCTGACAGATGGAAAAATAATTCAATTTTTAAGTAATACATTTGTGACAAAAACATTTATTTGATAATTACACATGAAATGTGATTGCATCCTATTTCTTTTAGATCCTAGCAGTATTTCTACACTTTAAAGGACACAACACGGCATGGTTAAATTCGATTCAGGAGTTGCGTACTGAGCGACGTCTACAAAGAAACTATTGGGTCAAAACGTAAACCTACTCATTTATGAGTAGTTGAGTCGCCTTCTGTTTGATGTGCGTATGCGGTTTCTGGACTATTCTTAATTCTATGGTCCAAATGTTCGTAGACAGGCCGAATTTCCTACCTAGAGAGGAAAAACATCGAAACTGTGAACTGATTGTACACAGTCAAGACTCAAGTAAATGTTTGCAAAATATTAATTTTAATGAGCTTACCCTGCCTACTCGCCCTTGCATAACCACTTGTTCATATTGACAAGGTGTAAATCAAATATGGCATTTGTTAATCAGTTAAATATAATGTGTACTAGAGATATTTTTATTTAATTTTTGTAAATTAAAATTATTTTTTTTTAAAAAGAGAAATACTTGAGTTTTCGTTAAATTTTCAGACCATTTCCCTAAAGTTGTAAATAGGTAGTGCGGGAAAAATGAAAATCGAATTGTGGTAGAGTGGGATTTAAACCTCGGACCTTTGACCCTTGAGTCCACAATACTATCACGGGACCACAACCCGGTTCGAAATGATGCCACGAATGTGTGGCTACTGTCCGGGAATCGGACTAATCGGCTTCTTATTTTAATATTCATGTACATACCGAATACCAAAGCATGAAAAAAAACTGCAAATATTATTTTAAAAATGTATCTTTGTTAATCACAAATTGTTATTTAATTTCAATTATTTACTGACAATTCTTGGTGGAATTTCATTGTAATAATGTGAAAGAACATTTTGCTTCACATAGATTAAATAACGGTATATCAAACTATCACATTTAAATGAGTAGTTTTGACGAATCAAAAAACACAAAAATTTTAAATGTAGGGCATAAAGGTCCAAAGTAAGATAGATTAAATAATGAAGGGGCGTCTCTTACATTAGTGGGTAGATTATTCCACAGTCGAGCGGCTACTACTGTGAAAGAGGAGGCAAAAAAATTAGAGCGATGACAGGGTATTAAAAGGGTTCTCTCGTTCCTAGAACGAAGAGATAGTCCATGTTGTGAAAGAGGTTGGATGAGCTAGGGTAACATTTTTTGGTAGGTATTTTAATTGATAAAAATATTAAATGGAAAGAGCAAATAAATAATATTGTAAATAGAGTGAGAAAAATTATATTTATGTATTTATTAAATTAAGAAATATATTAATCACCGAAAAATTTAAATCAATTTACTTTGCATTAGCCCAATCCATATTACAGTACGGAATAATCGGATGGTGTGATGCTTTTAAAACAAACATTTTACCAGTTAAAAAAATACAAAAATGAATTGTAAAAGTTATTTTGAAAAAACCGCCTACTTTTCACACTGTTCAATTAATTTAAAAAAAAAGGTTTTAGATATAAAATTGTACATAAAAATAATTGTTTGCTTCAAATACATAAAGACAAAATAAATAGTAGTATTTCTAGGCCACAAGACGTAAGTACGTGACCTAGAACAGGTGGTAATATTTAAATTCCTAAATTAAAAACAACTACAGCACAACATCTTTATACTTACAGAGGAATATTTTTCTTTGATGAAATGAACAAAGATAATAAAGAGTACAGTCAGAAATTCAATATTTTTTAGAAAGAAGTGAAAACTTACATTTATAATTCTTCTTTATTTAACACTGATTTTTACGTAATGGGAAACGTTAATGTAAATATGTGTTTTTAATTTAATGTAAAAAAAATGTATTTGGTTGTAAAAAAAATAAAATATTGTTACAATTTACTATTGAAACTGAAAATTTCTTAATAAAGATAAAAAAAACTTAGATGAGTTTTAAAATAATAAAATTAACATAGATTTGGCTTACCCGGCGAATATTCCTTTACCAGCAACGATTAAAAAACAAAATATACATTGTAAACAATCACAAAAACCCACAAATATGGCAAAATTACTGGAGCTAAAAACTGAACGAACTGACAATCACAGCTGTCAAAACTCAAGTCCTATACACACATATATATATATATATTGGACACATACAATTTGTCGGACTGTGGTTTAGTGGTCAGTGCATTAGCTTATCATGAAAGAGGTCTCGGGTTCGATTCCCGACATAGTTGAAATGAAATTTTTATTTAACATGATGTTTTTACAGTAAAATATTTCATATTCCTTGGAATGGCAGCTGAACCGTAAGACTGATCATCTTACCTTTACGCAACAAAACATTATCAAGACACGCTGCGATTAGTGTAACAATGCAGTGCCCTATGCATCATTAGGTGTGGAAAAGGAATGATGATTATGAAGTCACTCTTTAAACGCAGATAAAAATAATAAATCTATTTTACGCAATGGGATACGTAAGACATAAAATATTTATTTTATAAAAACAATTCTTAAAAAAAAAACTTTTAAATGACATTAGTAATAAATAAATATAAAACTAAAAGTAACAAAAACAAAATGACACTGCATGATTATTTTATTTAATTGAGTGAATACCGTAAATCTGACACCCCCGTCAGAATGAAAAGAGTATAAGCTTTGGTCTTTTAATTTAAACCAGCTAAGATCATTTGAATTGATCGAAATCATCCCTTATTCCAGATGAAAGTTAGCGTTTAATAGTCTGTTGGTGCAGGTGTCTTTATAGTAAGGGCTGAGAGAGGGAGAAATGTAATAAATGTCTACAGCCCCAAATACTAGACCATCATCCCCCAACCCCTATCATTCACAATCCGATGAAAGCCACTACTGTGTGAATATATTATTTTTTATTATTGTCATTGGACTGTAGATATTGCTCACAGTAACTAAAATGATACTGGCATAGTCATTATACATTTTAAATGGTCAACTGAATACAAAACAATTTAGTTATATAACAGGAAATATAAAAAAAGTAATATTTGAAGTAAGAATATAATAATACCAATATAATTATTGTCTATGTCTAAATGTGATATCAATGTGTATGGAGTGTTATACTGAAACAGGTAGAGGAATATGTGTATCTGGAAAGTATGTTTACTAGGGATGGAATGTCTGAGAAATATATTAAAAAGGAATGTAAGTGCCGGGAACAGAGTAAATCAACCTTGACAAATAAATGAACGTAGTTATGCAGAAAGCAGCCAGCGATAGAAAAGTGAAACTGAGATAATAGCACCTTCGTGAGAAGAGTGAATTATCAAATCTACACAAAAGTTGAAATGTTTTTGACTTTGACAAATGATTAACAACAAAAACATTAGTTTTTTTGGTATGAACAAGAATCTTATTATGTATTTGAACAGTGTAAATGAATTTTAAAGTACCGTAAGATTTTTCTAGTCCTGTGGGTGTTTTCTGCAAATAAAGAAATTCCGTTCTTGTGATCGGCACTATTTTGTGAAGGTGATTTTTACAGTTTTTTGTATAAAAAGCGGTCTGACTGTCTTTAACAGTACATAGAATTGATCTTACTGCACCCGATAACACCAATATCTCATTTTTTCGCAATTGTGAACTGGCGGCTTTCTGCATAACTACGTTCAAATGTTTATGAGGGATAAAACGGAGCCCTGGTGGCGACCTGAAGAATAGAATTGGAAACGCAAGGATGAAAGTAGGCTGAATGCTGTCGAAATGCGATCTCTCGAGCGAATATGTGGTAAAACTATTTTTTATTCATTTACTTTTTAGGAGTTTATTACACATTTCTCGAGACATAAGTCCCAGCTGCATAGGACTAAAAGTCCTGTGTTGAGTTGGGATGAGTAATTAGTTGACTCAGACATACAAATATATCACCACAAATATTATATAAGATCAAAAACATAATAATAATTAAAAAAAAAAAATGGCACATCAATATGGTAAACAGAAAACTCAAACTCAGCGAACCAGGTTGTGGTCCCGTGGTAGTATAGTGGACTCACGGACCAAAGGTCCGAGGTTCAAATCCCACTCTACCACAACTCGATTTCTATTTTTCCAGCACAAGACTTTTAGGAAATGGTCTGAAAAATATTAAAAAAAAAAAAAACACACCTATCGTAATATGTAGGATAGGTGTACAAATATCGAGATTCGTGTGTTATGTGAGGCTGAGATAAGCATTATCGACAAAATCAAGTATGTAAGGAGTGCTGCATTGGTTTGGACATGTAGAACGAATGGATGGCGAAAAAACGGCTTAAAGGATTTATGCAAGGTATGTATGCAAAGACAGTTCGGTCATCTCTGCCCACCCCGGTGAAACGTTGTGATGGTATGTTTGTTAGGTTTGTGCCTATGTAAGTTCATGAGCGTATGAGGCAAAAAATCAATGTGTTTTTTTGGCGTTTTCAGTTAAATGAGATAAGCCGGATTGATTGATGTATTCAAATTTTAGAATTGACCAATAGACTGCTTGCATTCGATTAAATTCACCAACGCGAGTGAATCATCTCCGCAAAAGATGCAAGTTATACCGCGTATTGCGCGTACATCCCTAAATCCAATACAGCGGATGAGACGTATTCGATTTGCGTAACGGCAATACAGCGATTCACCATGCGTAACTTTTAACCTTTCCATTACTGTCCCAAAAACATCCACGCGTTACGGTGCTGTGTAGTCATTACACATGCAAAAAATGAGAGATTTTAAATCGGAAAAATATAATTTTCACCGGCAATAAGGAAATGTCACATACTACGAATTTGTGGCGGTTTTCCCTTTTGTCCATTGGGTCAATGACTCCCCAAAATTTTGCCACCAATTAAACTAATTTACTTAAAATACATTATAAAGAAATAATATAATAAAATGCAATTCGGTTTTATAATATTTTCTTTAAAATCACTCATTCAAATATATAAGGACTTATTTATAATTATGTTTTTATAGATTTTATCTGGAATACTATTAAGCACGTGCGCCGTCAAATATTAATGTAATGTGGAAAGCGCGGGTCATTTATGTAACTGTCCCAAAGCTTATGTCTTATCTATAAATTTTCTTATCAGAAAGAAAGAGTTGAAATGTCCTGTGCGCACATGAACATCGGAACATTTTGCCTAAAAAATATTTGATCGCGGGCATTGTCCCAGAGATATAACAATATGAAACAAGGAAGATAAGAATAAGATTGATAATAATAATATTGGCATTGGTATGAGCTATATCTCTATGAGCCAAGAAAAAGTGAACTCGCTATGTTAGGTATTTTGTAAATTTGTGTAACATATTAGAAAAATCTATGTAGACGTAGATATATTTATTTATTATTACAAAAAAAATTGCGTTAAAATTATTGTGAAACTTACATGTACCAATTTAGTAAAAAAAAATACCCCCCTATTTTTAACCCCTTCAGCCGCCACTGTTACGAATACCGATACAAATATATGAAATGGATGAAGAATAAGTGATTGTATGTTTAAAACCAATACGGATTTTGTGGAGAAATGCTTTTATACAAAAATGTAAAAAGAAAATCAATAAAAATGCGTTCGTAGAAAAACGCGGCGTGATTGGCTTTGGTTGTTGTGACGTCAAGATTCGTGATATTATACAAATTTCAATGGCAGGAACAAATAATCGTGATGTATTAGAGGCGTGGCCAATGGAATTACTGTTTTTGCGGGAATTCAAAACTACAATTTTAAAAGTATTTTTTATGCTACTAATGACAACCAAAAATTTTTTTTTGTTTGACAGTATTTCATAGATCTGTATTACTTTAAAAATGGAAAAAAAAGTTATATTTCCCTATTGTTTCAATTATTTATAGTTGAAGCCTAAAGTGATAATGTTTTAAATCTATTAACTAAAAAAACATTCACTTATCTTTGCAGCGTGGGCGAAAGGACCGACCCTGACTAAAGTCGGAGAGCTACTTGCTAACTGGCGTCTGGGAGAAGTACTAGAAACTTTGCCTAGTTGTCTTAAAAAAAGTTATGACAAAAAAAGTAAAAAATGGGACTTAAACTTGGTCCTTTATTAGACACCTAGAAAAAAATTGGAGTACTTATATATTTATATATACCACCTGAAAAGAGGTTTTTTTTCTCTAAAATTTCGTATTTATAATAAGTTTTATGTCACAAGAGTATCGTCATAACGTAAACTGGGAGATCAGTCTTCCACCCAGCCTTTTCAAATGCAATAGGTTAATTATCTTAAAAAATGTAATATTTTATTAGGTTTGTAAGGCATAAATCAATACAAAATGTGTCCTGTAAAGAGTTGAAAAAAGTTATGTTATGAAAAGTAATAATTGTTTCGTTTTTGTCAAAATGATTAAAATGGGTTTCTAGAGATAAAACAATATTTTTTACTCAACTTAACAAAAACGCAACGGAACATTTTTCAATTTAAACTTTTGTAATGCGATTGGCTCTTTTTATAGGCAGTCTAAAACGTTAAATATCTTGAATAAACGCTGTTCTGCAGCACAGAAACGAAATAATTATTTACAGCTAGATGCACCAAAATATAGCTTTAATTTATGTTCATGTGTATTTGAATAGTGTGTAGGTTAGCACGTTTGAGTTTGCAATCTGAATACTGCATCTGTTTATAAACAAGATTGATAGAATAATGAAACATTATGTAAAGTTCTATTTTACTGAGTGCACTTTGGGATACGACGGAGACTTTTCAAAAAGAATACCTCCATCTTTTCTTTCAAGGGTCTTACTTTACCTGTCAGGAGTTTTTAAACTCTGGGCGCAATAATGGTTCGGTAAATTTTTATCGTTTTTAAAAATAGCTTGTTTTAAAAAATATATTTAAATAACTGCATCAGCCATTCTGAAGTAATACCCAAAAAAAATACATTTAGACATATATTGTCTAGTTTTTCTAAAAATGTACTATGGGCTGCGTAGGGTAACGCCCTAATAACCCCCTTAGAATTAATAATTTAATTCCGTAGTGTCGAAAGATTTAAAAGACCTTTGGTTTAAAAAAAAAATGTTTTCAAAATGATGAAAAAAACGTTTTAGCATAATTGAAAATATCCAATAGGTAATTCAAATAATATACACCAAATATACATGAACTGATTTTAAAATTAAGGTGGATCAGGGCTCCGATTACAATGGGAAGTAAGAAGACTTATCTTTGACTGATATATAGAAAAACCGATATTTGTGTACGACAATAAGTACCTATATAACATTTAAAGTATTTTCGTCGGTAACCTACATATAATTGAACATGTTTAGAAGAAAGCAGTGTATGGATATTCTGCTTTTAATACAGAAAACTTAATTTTATTTTGTAGATAAAATTTAAGATAAATGTTAACTTCCCATTGTTATCGGGGTCAAGTCTGTTCGAACTCCGCTCTACCATAACTTGATTACTATTTTATAGCGCAGTCGTTTAGGACATCAATAAAATGGTTCAAAATTTGAATATTCATAAGAAATAAAAAATATATATTTTTAAATATTATAAAGCTGAAAGTAATGACACAAAAAATATACGGTGATTTTATATTGCTTGATTTTTATAAAAAAACTACCCTTTCAAGAGCGTTCAGAATCACATTGCAGAAGAACATAATCTTTGGTTTTTTATCAGATTTTATATTTGTTTAAAAAAATAAGACACAATTCATGTACCGTATTTTGCGGCCGATAAGACGCATCGGATCATAAGACGCACCCCAATTTTCTGTTGAATTTTCATAATAAAATAGATGCGTCTTATGGTACGAAAAATACGGTAACTTAAAAATAAATTTTTGATTGATAATAAAGGTATGATCAAAATATCTGTATTTAAATTTTTATATCTTATCAATGCTTATTTTTACATGGATTTTGTTAAATTAGTTATTATAATTTCAAAATATATATAAAAAGGAAATATCACTTTTTTTAAACATACGTTTATGAAATACAGTCGAGTAAAAAAAAAAAAATATATTAGTAGCATAAAAAATAGTTTTAAATTTATAATTTTGTTTTCCCGTGAAAACGGTAATTGCATTGGCCATGCCCCTTTTGCGATTTCTATTCATTTTGAATTTTGTTTGTAAGCATTTCATTTTTTAAAAAACATTTTCACGAATCTTGACGTCACAATTAGCAAAGCCAAAACGACGCATTTTTCTAGGGACATATTTTTAAATAATATTTTTTTTAAAGTTATGTATGAAAACATTTCTCCACAATATCCATATTGATTTTGTAAATACATTTGATTTTTCGAAATCTATTTAATATAATATTTTTATCGGTATTCGTGGTATGTGATATTTCCCAATGGGATATGTTTTGGCGATATTAAAAATATAGTGGTTCAAATAAATAAATAAAATTGTTTAAAAAATTGAGTTGATAAAATAACAGTTTTTTCGGCCTCGTGATGTAGTGGTCAGCGCGTTTGCCTACGATGCAAGAGGTGTCAGGTCCGATTCTTGGCATGGCTGACATTAAATATTTATTTAAAACAGTGTTTTGACACTAGAA
Organism: Micrasema longulum; assembly: GCF_059751315.1. Classification (NCBI taxonomy): domain Eukaryota; kingdom Metazoa; phylum Arthropoda; class Insecta; order Trichoptera; family Brachycentridae; genus Micrasema; species Micrasema longulum. The sequence continues at coordinate 7,222 of NW_028277491.1, read as the reverse complement.
TATTTCATAGTCCTTGGACTGGCACCTGAAGTGTAAGACTGATCATCTTACTTTCATGTAAAAAAATATAGAGGTACGCTGCGATTGGTGTACCAATGGAGTGTCCTATGCACCATTATATGCGGAAAGGGAATGACGATGGTGATAAAATAATAGATTATTATTGAAGTATTTAAATAAAACATAATTTGAGAACCGCTGGTCTTGTGTTGTCCCTGATTAGGTCAGCCAAATGAAATCAGCAGAAAAACAGGTATAGGAAGGCCCTTCACGCCAGCGCAGTTTCCCCGGGAAGGGAGGGGAGAGACTTCACTTTAAGAGTCCTCTAGCTATATATATGGAGGGACTACCTATTTATCTACACTAACTGAGTATCTGTTCTGGATAACCTATCATATACTCGTATTATATATTAAATATTATTGTTTTTAATTGATTTTCATACTTACGATGTTTAAAATTTATTTATCAGTAACTGTCAGTTGCAGTGTATACGAGTATCTTATGAAAATGTAAGCAAGTGGATAAAATGTAGACCTTTTATAGTCATATCCCGTGAATTGTTTCCAATACAATATTTGGCTATTTTAATTTGGAAATACATCTTTTTTATTATTATTTAAATTTTGTGATTTACATTTGATCCAATTTAATTTTGTAAATTTTATTTATATAATATATTTATATATTATTGTTATTAAAAACATTTTTCACTTTGTTGATAAATTTGTATAAACCACTTTAATTTTTTTTAATCACACTTCGACCGGTTTCGAGGTAACTACCCCATCGTCAGGAATTTAACTAACTTATATTTATTTAATAAAATATTGTATGAAAGAGACAGAAAATTGAAAGAAAAAGAGAGAAAGAAGTTAAAATAAATCATAACGGGAATAGTTTTAAAAGAGGACTCGTTAGTTAAATTTAATTGATTATTTATTATTTAAAGTTTTTGATTAATGGCTTTACTAATTTCTAATTAAAACCATTTTTATTGACATGCAAAATTTCTACACCCGTTTCTTGATTAAATTCATGGTTTTCGGATATAAGATGATTTGCGAATTCCGAAAAATTATTATTACTCAGACATCTTATATGTTCTTTGATTCTAACTTTGAATTTACGTGAAGTTTTTCCAATATAGAAATTTGGGCAATTTAATTTATAAATTCCCGAATGATTTAATTTATCATCCTTATCTTTACAATTTGCTAATATTTTACCTATGTTATTATTAGTATGAAAAGCTGGCCTAATATTGTTAGGTAAAATTTGTGCTAAATTATTAGAAAATGAATTAATGTTCAAAATTCTACGCCAGTTCTCATTTTTATTGGAAATATTTTGGGAACTTTTTATTCAAAATATTTTCAATTAAATCTCGGACCTTTGGCCCGTGAGTCTACAATACTACCACGGGACCACAACCCGGTTTTATCTCTTATCAACTTCAGGGTGCCTAGAAGAATGACTAGACAAGTGCCACCGTTTTGTAGCAACAATTCACGGACATTGTATACTTGTAATGCCGTATCAAATAGACTGCATGAACTCGGCAATAGTTATTCCCAAGTATCTGATATATTTAGTGTGGGGTATTGTTCCTATAGAACAAACCTTTTGAACTTTTTCAAAGATGGTGAATGGTAATTATATTTATTTATTCATGCATTTGATAATATATACAGTTTTTTGTTCACTTTGCCCAGCTGTACGAAATAGTACTTATAATTTTCATGTTATATTACTTTAAAATATTTTATTATTTAATTTTGTTTTTTACATTTATTCTTGAATTGTTTACACTTTCTACCAATTATGTTGTATAATTTTTAGGTTATTTTTTTTAAATATAAATCTTGTTAAAATTTAGTTTTTATTTTTTTAAATAAATTTTGGGTAAAAGGAAATGTATGTTTAAAAAAAAAAATACATATATTAAGCCAAATATGTTAGTATTATAAATTTCTGTAAAAGGCAGATTTGCCGTTTATGTTAATAAAATAAATAAATAAAACGAACAAATCACGCTGTTTTACTATAGGGGTAGGCAGAGAGGATTGAAAGCCATTACATTATCTTTCTTTGCATACAGACCTTAGTTCCTCTACATTAAGGCGCGGCTCTGTGGTGCAGTTGACCATATGTAAAACTGCCGTCGCGCGTTCGGTTCCCGCCAATTGCTAGAAAGAAAAAAAAATATTTTTTCTCAATTGGTCTGAGTGTTGTGGTGTATTTTTCATAACCTTCTTCCATATTCCCTCTTTCCTACTTGCTGTCATTTCTCTAAATAAGGCCTTGGCGGGTATTACTTTTGAAATAAAACGTCTCATTTACGCTCGCCTATTCTTTCTATTTTTGCCTTGTGCGTCTTCAAGTATTTGTTGGATTTGGTCATGTCATTTTTTTTTGGCGCGGTGGTTTGACTTTGTAATATGAAATGAAAGAAGAGACGCAACAAACTTCATTTACAAGTGTCATACGTAACCACGCTTGCCCACATTACAAGGCATTACACACTGATCAAGCAAATAATAATTTCACAAAAAGCTACAAATAATACAAATTATCTGAAGAGTCCTAATCAGAACAAGCTCCCTCGGTATATTTGAAAATCTTAATGTAAAATCTATAAAACAACTTCATGTAAAAGCTTTGTTACTATACCTACGTAAAAATTATTTTCTACCTTCCGTTACAAATACAAGAGTTACTAGATACTCCACCCTGATGCAACAAAAAAAATAAAAAAATAAATCAACCTTCGGTCAAAGAGGATTGGCCTACTACTCGGTTAAAGTGTACAATCTACTTCCACTATCCATAAGGATAATTAGTAAGTTCTCACAATATAAAATTGCTATTAAGAAATGGATAGTGGAGGTGGGTTGCACACGGATCGATAGAGGATCAAGCCAAATAGGTAAAATGTGTGTACTGTTTATGAAATTTGTTCTATTGGTCTATATAAATTGGTTATGTTTTTTTAAATATTATTTTAGTTTTTTATTGTTTATTATGTTAATGATTATTAGGTTAATTGGATTAATTACGTTTTTTTGTTAATATTATGTTAACTTTGTTAAATAGTTAATTTAAGGCGTGTTTCACATTTTGTAAAATATTTCTCTCGGCACGGAACACCCCAGTGAGAGAACATTATTATGTATAAAAAAAATGCCGACTGTTAGTTGGCAGTTCATGTCAAAACCTGATTTGGGAGCCTAGAGACTTTTTATTTAGTTTTTTATTTCTTAAGTTAGCTTATATTACAATACATGAATACATAGTATATAAATTTACACTTATTTTACTTGCATGCTAAAATTCAGAATAATCAGCGTGCGTGAATGTAGAGGAAGCGAGATCTGTATGCAAAGATAGAGTGATGTGGCGTTCTATCCTCTCTGCTTACCCTTACGGGGAAATGGCGTGGTGGTTTGTTTGTTTGTTTGAATTGACTATCATCATCATTATTTCCCTATCCTCACCACTACAGCACAATACGATTTTCGCTTGAGAATAATAAATACAGGGTTCTGGTTCTATTTCACAAACATAACTGTATTCTTCATCCACCCGGATACCATCATTAAAAAACATGATAAAATATTAATTTACTTTTCCGACAAAGGCATTACTCAGTATTCTGCGCTGTTTACAATATATTTTTTCAAACTGCGTAAATATTTTCGTACCCATATTTACAAAGGAGATTTTTTCCACAATAAAACGCATGTATGAGCAGCGGATGAGAGGCGAAATCAAAAAGCTCGATAGGGTAAAAATTAAACTGCTCTCAATAAACGGCCTGAGGGGGTAGGCCCGGATTAGCGCCCCCTGGACTGGCTTTGTTCTCCCAATACGCAAATGTACACTACATGGGCCAAATCACAATACGAGCTTGAAAATATTGTCAAGGGTTTCCTGGAAGGCGAAATTATTCCGAAAAATTTATCTTACATACATAAATTATTCACAAAAATACTCAGATTTAATTCATTGTAATATTCAATACTTATGGTATCCTTTTTTAAAGCCATGCTAGTTAAACACATTCCACGTACAATAATTCAAATGTTCAGATATTAAATTTGTTTTTTTAAAAAAGGTGACATACTAAATTTTTTAATAAGATTCCCAAGATGATTTTAAAAGAAAAGCTTGACAAAGCTTTTAAGAAAAAAATAATTAAATGGTTAATGTGTAACAAAGCTTTATATTGATTATCATTTAATGTCATCTATTTTAATTTTTATAAATAAATTTTGTGTGAAAATTAGGTATGCGTTTAGTTCATTATAATGTTTATATTACTTTTTAAATTTATATAATTTCTCTAACAATTCTTTTTGTAAAGTAAAAATAAGAAACCTGCTGACAAGCCGGTTTCGCGGTTTGGTGGGTTTCATTATTTTTCCTTTTATATTTTCTGTTCATGTTTTTTACCTTCTTTAATAAAAAAATAAATAAATAAATAAAAAAAAGTGAAAAAAATATGCCAAAAATAAAAAAAATTGTACTGAAATCTGTTTCATGTGCTTATGATAATTATATAGAGTTTTTATATTACCAATGTTTTGTTGCAGGTGGCGTGTATGAAATAAAAGATTTCAACTTACATATTTTGTCTGAAGTTTTATTAACAGCTCGATCAACTATAATTATTAGTAATTAAGCATATCAAGTCTTGAAAAACGCAGATGCATTGCAGATATAATCTGCATGTATAAAATTATGAACTGTCTCATTGATGCCCCTGAAATTTTGCAAAAGATTCTTTTTAACGTTCCCACCCGTAGACTAAGAAATAATGAAATGCTTTTCCTCGGTCACTACAGGACCAATTATGGTGCACAGTCGCCTTTGCCCAGAATGATCAGGCGGGTGAACGATCATCAAGATCTTGATTATTATGGTGTAAGGATGTCTTTCTTTACAAATCAGCTAAAGAATCTGTATAGTTAGCCTATGCTTTTTACTTAATCTAAAAAATCTATCATCTGTCTTTGCTGCTTATTTCTGTTCCTTATATTTTTTTATTCCTTTGTAAAAATTTCTTTTAATTGTAATGTTTATAATGGACTTTGTCCGTAAATAAATAAATAAATAAATAAATAAATAATACTTAAAGCATTAACTTTGTGGTCAAACATTTTACTAAATTTTTCATTAATTCTCAAACAATCAGTGCATGTGCTTATTAAAATGCATGTCGTGGTTTTATACTTTTGTCGAACAACTTTGGTGAAGGTGTATAGTGGGTTTTGCATGTTGGTTTGCATGTTGTTATAATTGGTGTCCTGACGAAGAGACGGGTACGTCTCGAAACCGGTAGACATAAAAAAGCCAGTAAGTGGTTATATAAAGTATCACTCGTGTTTTATTTATATAATAAATATACAACTATAATTAAATAAAAATTCAATAATGCTGTTTGAACCTAGCCGTGGAAATCGGAACAATTAAACGTTAAATTTTGTAAGGGAGTAGCACGTCGTTTTAAAGGCACACGGAATCAATGGTGGTCGGAGAGAGTCTGAATTAGGTCTTTTGGTCGTTGGCGCGCGTTGCATCTGGTTTTCATAAGTCTGTTGACTGGCTTAAAATAAAATAAATACTGTTTTTAAAATATTTAGTGATTAATTTTAGCATTTTTAAAAATTATTTATGTATCTAAGTAAAAATTTTAAGGCAACTTTTAAAAATTATATTGATAAATTTGGATATTTGAAAATTGGTAGTTAGTAAATACAGCGCGCAATGCCTTTTACCTTACAAAAAATACATAACAATTGGAAATCAACACTTCAAATATTCCTCTCCTGTTGGCTGACCTAGTCGGACCATCTAAGAGGTTCTGCGCTTTCATGGCTATCAAAGATTATTTATTAAGGAAATCGTACAGTCTTTATATAAATACAAGGTAATAAAGAACAATTAAAAAAAGTAAGACCAATTACAGATTTCACTTTAATTTATTAGGAATGCAGGAGGAGAGGGGAAAAAAAAATCAACAACAACAACAAACCATCACGCCGTTTCCCCGTAGGGGTAGGCAGAGAGGATAGAACGCCATAACACTCTATCTTGGCATACAGACCTCGCTTCCTCTACATTCATACATCTTCTCTTGCACGCACGCCGATTATTCCTACTTTTGACATGTCCATCTTCAAGTATTTGATCGTGCCATGTCTTTCTCGGTAAAAAATAGTCAAATTCTAAAAAAATAAATATCTGAAAATATAAATATAAAATAAAAAGTACATAAAAGGGAGAAGACATTGTATTGCTCCAACTCTATTTTTCTCCCCTCTCTCTCTGCTTCCATGAACATTGATATTTCTTAGTAAAAATTCACAACCAACAATAATTAATTAGATGCAGGTAGTAGATGTACGTATGAATAAGTAAAAAATAAGAGTTGAAATTAAAAGTAAAAAATAAAAATTGAAAGTTTAAACTAAAATTAAAAGTTAAAATTAAAAAGTTAAAATTAAAATTAAAAAGTTAAAATTGAAACATTAAATTAAAAGTCGAAATTGAAAGTACATTTTAAATAAGCATTTTCAATCAATCTTGCCGGAAATTAAACGGGTTGATTAGCGTACTAACCAGTGTGCCACGAGGCATATTGATTTTATTTTTTAGAATTTCACCTCGTGACAGTTGAGAAATTTTGATGAAATCTAGAAAATGAAAATCTAGAAAAAATAGAAAATCTAGAAAAAAATCTAAAACGATTTGAACGTATCATAATGTTGATACTATAGTTATTGGTACTTAATGTAGCATTGTTAAATTCTGCGATATTATTTTATTAAGTCTGGCAAAATATTTATACAAGTTGTATGAATTAGGAAGGATTTGGAGCCAACAGAACATGATGTTTGTCCTATTATTCAGGTGTCCTCTAGCGAATATTTCCGCCAAATGAATTTCTAACAATGCATGAAAGAAAACCGCGGGAGACGGTTTATGCTCTCTGCGGTTAGTTCTACGATTCTGCCGCTAGGGGGTGATGGTGACAAATATGCTTAGGTACCCATTTCTGTCATCTTGTTTTAATAACACGTATTTTGTTAAGATATATACATTTTTTATTTAGTTGTAAAAAAAAACAAAATAGGATGCTTAATTGAACGTAGTTATGTAGAGAACAGCAATTTTGAAAAATGATATATTTATGTTATCAGGTGCAGTAAGGTCAATA